>NC_135804.1:3717084-4049506 GCF_964213995.1 Mustelus asterias | reverse complement strand
CTGTTTGAACTTCCTCCCACTTTCACCCAATCCCATCAAAATAACCTTCTATATTCCTCCCTCATGTATTTACCTCGTTGCCCTCAAGTGTATCTATAATATTTATCTCAACTACTGATTGTGATTTTCTAAGGGGTGGCACGATGGCACAGTGGTTAGCACTGCTGCCTCACAGCGCCAGGGACCCGAGTTCGATTCCTGGCTTGGGTCACTGTCCGTCTGGAGTCTGCACGTTCTCCCCGTGTCTGCGTGGGTTTCCTCCGGGTGCTCCGGTTTCCTCCCACAGTCCAAAGATGTGCGGGTTAGGTGGATTGGCCATGCTAAATTGACCCTAGTGTTAGGCCAATTAGCCTAACCTCAGTTGTTGGCAAAATTCTAGAATCCATCGTTAAGGATGAGATTTCTAAATTCTTGGAAGTGCAGGGTCGGATTAAGACAAGTCAGCATGGATTTAGTAAGGGGAGGTCGTGCCTGACAAACCTGTTAGAGTTCTTTGAAGAGATAACAAATAGGTTAGACCAAGGAGAGCCAATGGATGTTATCTATCTTGACTTCCAAAAGGCCTTTGACAAGGTGCCTCACGGGAGACTGCTGAGTAAAATAAGGGCCCATGGTATTCGAGGCAAGGTACTAACATGGATTGACGATTGGCTGTCAGACAGAAGGCAGAGAGTTGGGATAAAAGGTTCTTTCTCAGAATGGCAACCGGTGACAAGTGGTGTCCCGCAGGGTTCAGTGTTGGGGCCACAGCTGTTCTCTTTATATATTAACGATCTAGATGACGGGACTGGGAGCATTCTGGCCAAGTTTGCCGATGATACAAAGATAGGTGGAGGGGCAGGTAGTATTGAGGAGGTGGGGAGGCTGCAGAAAGATTTAGACAGTTTAGGAGAGTGGTCCAAGAAGTGGCTGATGAAATTCAACGTGGGCAAGTGCGAGGTCGTACACTTTGGAAAAAAGAATAGAGGCATGGACTATTTTCTAAACGGTGACAAAATTCATAATGCTAAAGTGCAAAGGGACTTGGGAGTCCTAGTCCAGGATTCTCTAAAGGTAAACTTGCAGGTTGAGTCCGTAATTAAGAAAGCAAATGTAATGTTGTCATTTATCTCAAGAGGCTTGGAATACAAAAGCAGGGATGTACTTCTGAGGCTTTATAAAGCACTGGTTAGGCCCCATTTGGAGTACTGTGAGCAATTTTGGGCCCCACACCTCAGGAAGGACATACTGGCACTGGAGCGGGTCCAGCGGAGATTCACACGGATGATCCCAGGAATGGTAGGCCTGACATACGATGAACGTCTGAGGATCGTGGGATTATATTCATTGGAGTTTAGGAGGTTGAGGGGAGATCTGATAGAAACTTACAAGATAATGAACGGCTTAGATAGGATGGACGTAGGGAAGTTGTTTCCATTAACGGGGGAGACTAGGACGCGGGGGCACAGCCTTAGAATAAAAGGGAGTCACTTTAGAACAGAGATGAGGAGAAATTTCTTCAGCCAGAGAGTGGTGGGTCTGTGGAATTCATTGCCACAGAGGGCTGTGGAGGCCGAGACGTTGAGCGTCTTCAAGACAGAAATTGATAAATTCTTGATTTCTCGAGGAATTAAGGGCTATGGGGAGAGAGCGGGTAAATGGAGTTGAAATCAACCATGATTGAATGGTGGAGTGGACTCGATGGGCCGAATGGCCTTACTTCCGCTCCTATGTCTTATGGTCTTATGGTCTAAATATGTGGGGTTGCGGGGACGGGGCCTGGGTGGGATTGTGGTCGGTGCAGACTCGATGGGCTGAATGGCCTCCTTCTGCACTATAGGGATTCGATGATTACAGGTTCCACATTCTCACCACTCTCTGGATGAAGAGGTATCTCCTGAATTGCCTGGAGGGTTTTTTTTAGGGACTATCTTCAATTGGGAGTTCCTAGTTTTGGACTCGTTCCTCGCCCCCCCTCCCCCCAAATGTGGGTGGCACGGTAGCACAGTGGTTAGCACTGCTGCCTCACAGAGCCAGGGACCCGGGTTCAATTCCCGGCTTGGGTCACTATCTGTATGGAGTTTGCACATTCTCCCCGTGTCTGCGTGGGTTTCCTCCGGGTGCTCTGGTTTCCTCCCACACTCTAAGGATTTACAGGTTAGGTGGCTTGGCCATGCTAAATTCCCCCTAAGTGTCCAATGATTTGTAGATTAAAGGGATTAGCAGGATAAATATGTGGGGTTATGGGGATAATGCTTGGGGTGGGCCTGTACAAGATGCTCTGTCAGAGCAGACTCGATGGGTCAAATGATCTCCTTCTCAATAGGATAAATCAATAAGATAAATCCTATCAAACCCTTTTATAATCCCAATGGCCCTGATCAGGGCACCCCCTCCCCCCTGCCTCCCAGTCTTCTCTTTTCTAAGGAAAAGAACTCCGGCTTCTTCAGTTTTTTTCATAGTTGGAACCTCTCCAATCAAGGATCATCCTTGTAAATCAATCCCTTTTCAGTACTTCTGTATCCTCTTGTGGGGGGGACACGGTGGCACAGTGGTTAGCACTGCTGCGTCACAGCGCCAGAGACGTGGGTTCGATTCCCAGCCCCGGGTCACTGTCTGTGTGGAGTTTGCACATTCTCCCCATGCCTGCGTGGGTTTCCTCCAGGTGCTCCAGTTTTCTCCCACAGTCCAAAAGACGTGCTGGTTAGGGTCCATTGACCATGCTAAATTCTCCCTCAGTGTACCCGAACAGAGTGTGGCGACTAGGGGATTTTCACAGTAACTCCATTGCAGTGTTAATGTAAGCCAACTTGTGACACTAATAAATAAACTTTCAAAACTAAACTTTTAGATACAGAGATTAAACGAAGCATAGTACACCGTGTGTGCTTCCTCCAAGGTTCAGTACAAATTTAAATGTTGTATGAATTCGCAGCGCAGGTAATTATTTTCCCTCTCCAAAATAAAGAAAATTATCTATTATCTATCTAATAATTATCTATCTAAATTCTTCTGTGTGCAATGTACATACCTGAGGTCGAGTGTGCTGCTGTAACATAGTGAGCTGTACGTAGGTCTGGAGAGTAATCGCCCATCGGGAGGGATTCTCATACATCAGTGCCTGCCAATTAAAATATTTCAGCTGTGAATCAATCTTGGAAGCAAAGCCCTCGCAGTGGCTCACTGGTGACCACGTGTAATCATTGTTGATCTGTGTTGGGTTACGCATCCCCAAGAGTAAAGAGACACAAGAGCAGTAATGTTCACCAGGGTTCCTGACTGGAAAATGGAGTCCCTGGAAGACGGGAATGTCCATCCCCCACCCCCCGCCGCCATGCCCCCATCATAAAGCTCAAGTGTAAGGATTGGCCAGTTGGCTGAGGCACTCAAACCTTCCAGCACCAACATAATTGTCCCCGAGAAAATCAGGACCACGAATGGAGTGGGAAATAGAGAGTGAGAAACATTGGGATAAGGGAATTAATTTTTTTTCTACAGATCATACAGCACCTGTACTAACTCCATCTTGGGAACAAAAGTCAAATAAATTAGGGGTGGCACGGTGGCACGGTGGCACAGTGGTTAGCACTGCTGCCTCACAGCGCCAGGGACCCAGGTTCGAATCTAGCCTCGGGTCACTGTCTGTGTGGAGTCTGCACCTTCTCCCCGTGTCTGCGTGGGTTTCCTCCCACACCAAAGATGTGCAGATTAGGTGGATTGGCAGTGCTAAATTGCCCTTTAGTGTCAGGGGGATTAGCAGGATAAATACGAGTGGGATTACGGGGATAGTATTTGGGTGAGATTGCTGTCGGCGTAGGCTTGGTGGGCCGAATGGCCTCTTTCTGCACTGTCGGGATTCTATGATCTCCATGATAATTTGAGAATCCAAATTCAGTTTGAAAGGAAGTTGGTCTCAGTAGAAAATGAGCAAGAATAGTCACACTTTTATCGAGGTGGTGACCGATTGGTTCACTCGTGTCCTTCAGGGTGGGAACCAGCCGTCGTCTCTCACTCTGGACTATATGTGACTCCAGTCCTGCACCAACCTGGTTGTCCCTTGATGCTCTCTGTGCCCCCAAGATGAAAACTCAACAACTGCCTTCTCAGGGCAATAAATGCCCGTCTTGCCCTGGGGAGAGCCACACGGACTCAACTGAACCAGCTGCACACAACAGATAGAAATGACAGGGGATTTTGCTCAAAAGTCCTCAAACTCAAATCCAACCCAACAAGAGTGTTTTAGAAAGAACGGTACAGCACACCAACAGGCCCTTCGGCCCACCAAGTCTACGCCAACACATGATGCCTTCCTAAACTAAAGACCTTTTGCCTATATACTGTGCGTATCCCTCTATTCCCTGCCTATTCATGTATTATGTCTGTGGGGTGGCCCACCTCTGGTCTATCCCTTCCTTATTTGCTGCCTTTAGGAATGAAAGTCTGGACCTACTTGTGACTCCAGTCCCCCAGGGCTGTCTCTTGGCAGTACTCAAATTGCCCAACCATCGTTAACCTTGAGCATGTATTACTTACTTGCTGGCCTCTGGATCCATAAACCACAACACCTCTTAGACATCACTGTCCACATCCTCACTCACACAGCGATGACCCACTCTGCTGCCCCGATTTAGTCAAACTCTGACACCAATCTAGTGCCAAAGTGCTTTTTCTTATTTGTTCATTCAAGGGATCTGCGCACTGCTGGAACTCTTGCCATCTATTGCTCATCCCTTGTTGCCCTTGAGAAGGAGGTGATGGGCCTTCCTCTTAAACAGCTGCAGAGAAATTGGAAGCAGGAGTAGGCCATTCGGCCCCTCGAACCTGCTCTACCGTTCAATAAGATCATGGCTGCTCTGTTTGTGGTCTCAACTCTATTTTCCCGTCTGCGCCCCCCCACCCCCTAGCCCCCCCCGCCCCGCCCCCCCGCCCCAGCCACCCCACCCCCACCCCCCCGCCCCAACCACCCCCCCCCCCCCCCCAATAATCCTTCACCCCTTTGTCTATCAAAAATCGATCTAATAAATTCAATAAGCCAGCCTATTTTCTGAGGAAAATAGTCCACAGATTAACAACCCTCTTGAGAGAAAATATTTCTCCTCATCCACATCCTCTAAGGGAGACCTCTTATTTTTAAACTGTATCTCCTAGTTTGGAGTCTGTGGAGTGAAGGCGTTCCCGAAGTTCTGTTAGGTAGGGAGTTCCAGAATTCAGTGACTCACTATCAGCAGTGGAAGTGGGCTTAGTACAGTGTACGTGTTCACGGAAGGTTCTGGATATTGATGACAAAAATTCATTACCAAGTGAAAATTGGCAAATCGTGTTGCAGCTTTATAGAACCTTAGTAAGGCCGCACTTGGAATATAGTGTTCAATTCTGGTCGCCACACTACCAGAAGGATGTGGAGGCTTTGGAGAGGGTACAGAAAAGATTTAGCAGGATGTTGCCCTGGTTTGGAGGGCATTAGCTATGAGGAGAGGTTGGAGAAACTTGGTTTGTTCTCACTGGAACGACGGAGGTTGAGGGGGTGACCTGAAAGAAATCTACAAGATTATGAGAGGCATGGACAGGGTGGATAGTCAGAAGCTTTTTCCAGGGTGGAAGAATCAATTACTAGGGGACATAGGTTTAAGGTGTGAAAGGCAAGGTTTAAAGGAGATGTACGAGGCAAGATTTTTACACAGAGGGTGGTGGGTGCCTGGAACTCGCTGCCGGGGGAGGTAGTGGACGCAGATACGATAGTGACTTTTAAGGGGCATCTGAACAAATACATGAATAGGATGGGAATAGAGGGATATGGTCCCCGGAAGGGTAGGGGTTTTAGCTCAGCATGGTCAGTGCAGGCTGAAGGGCCTGTCCCTGTGCTGTAATTCTCTTTGTTCTTTAAGTTACATGGCCGGGTAGAAATATCACAATTTGCCATTCAAGATCAAAGAACAAAGAAAGAAGATTCAAGGAAAGAGATTCAACTGAACACATAAAACAATTCAAATCCAACAATGAAGGAACAGCAATACAGTCCGAAGTCAGGGTGGTGTGTGACTTGGAGGAGAACTTGCTAACGGTGCTCCAATGTGTCTGCTGCCCTGGTCCGTTTCAGTGTTGGGGTTTGTATGTTTGGGAGCTGCTTTCTAAGAAAGCTTTGGCGAGTTGTGTGCAGTCCACCCGCAGGTTCATATCTTTACTTTCCAATCACTGCCTGCCTGGCCTTGCCCATCTTAACTCAGTATCACTCCAGCTATACATTCCTGCACACCAGGTTCCCACATCGCCAGCCCTCAACGATGTCACTCACACCCTATCCCCTATCCTTCACCTTCTCCCACCTTTGAGAACCCTTTATTCTGACGATGAGCCCCTCTTCCCTTCCGTCGGAAACCCCTTTTCCTTCTCGGGATTCAGTTCCTCCTCCCACAGGCTCACCAATACATCCCCTTGTGCAATGAAGGGATTGGAAACCCTTCTTCTTACCAGCAGATTGTGGCCCCAGATATTCCTCCATTTAGCCACCGGCTCAGTCAGCGCCTGCCACAAGATAGAAAAATGAAGTTTTAGACGGACAGACAGGACCTCTGTGAGGGACAGCAAGATTCCGGCTGTACCTGAGCGTCTCTCTGGGATAGCCAGGGTGGAAAGGTTAATTAGGAGATGATAACTCCCGCGACCCAACGTTTCAGTTTATTTCAAACAAGTGTGACATCTTCATATTCACCAGAGGGACAAATGCAGTGGCCTTGGAGTGAGTGCAGGTTCATCAGGATGATACCTAGGCGAACAGGGTCAAATTATATTATATTACATTATCAAATTGATTAATAAGGGGGTCAGGGGTTATGGGGAAAAGGCAGGAGAATGGGAATGAGAAAAATATCAGCCATGGTTGAGTAGCGGAGCAGACTCGACGGGCCGAGTGGCCTAATTCTGCTCCTATGTCTTATGGTTTTATGGTCTTATAAGGACAAATTGCCACATTCCCCCATCTAAAGAGTCCCACAGTCCAGACAGTGTCTCCTGAATTCATTCCAGAACGGTCTGGCTGTCATTTTAATTGATATCTCATTGTTCTGGATTTGTCACCAGAGGAAACAATTTTTCAATTTCTACGGAGGATAAAATAAACTTATCAGACTCAGCACATTGGTCAGCCGGTTATTTTTAATATCTGAAATCTAGTTTGATAGAACAGGCTGGATCCAATCAGACTTATTCAAATCTCTCCATCTCAGATCAATCCGTTGTTTCAGCTTCTCGCACTGGCCGGGGTTTGAATGCGGGACACTTTCTCCTGGGAACCCAAAACAAGGGACATGTGCTGGCCTCTAATAATCCAATCGTTCTCCCAATTATCAAGCTCCGGACCGGATAATGTCAAGAGCTAGAGTTAGTGGGAATCAGGAATCATCTGAGATGGAGGAGGTCTCTACAATTATGAAAGGGTTACAAGGAGTAGATGATGTTTGCACAGTGGACAGACCAAAGCTGGGGATAGAAATATCAGATAGTCACCAATAGATCCAATAAAGAATTCAGGAGAAAATTCTTCACCTAAGCTCCAGAAAATAAGAGTGAATGGTTTGATCCATTGGGATTGTGTACAGTGTGAGTGAATGGGAAGGGTGTTGGGTCCATTGGGATTGTGTACAGTGTGAGTGAATGGGTAGGGGTTTGATCCGTTGGGATTGTGTACATTGGAAGTGAATGGGAAGGGGTTTGGGTTCATTGGGATTGGTGTACAGTGTGAGTGAATGGGAAGGGGTTTGGGTTCATTGGGATTGTGTACAGTGTGAGTGAATGGGAAGGGGTTTGGGTCCATTGGGATTGTGTACAGTGGGAGTGAATGGGAAAGGGTTTGGGTCCATTGGGATTGTGTACAGTGTGAGTGAATGGGAAGGGGTTTGGATCCATTGGGATTGTGTACAGTGGGAGTGAATGGGAAAGGGTTTGGGTTCGTTGGGATTATGTACAGTGGGAGCGAGTGGAAGAGGTTTGGGTTCATTGGGATTGTGCACAGTGGGAGCGAGTGGAAGAGGTTTGGGTTCATTGGGATTGTGTACAGTGGGAGTGAGTGGGAAGGGGTTTGGGTTCATTGGGATTGTGTACAGTGTGAGTGAATGGGAAAGGGTTTGGGTTCATTGGGATTGTGTACAGTGGGAGTGAGTGGGAAGGGGTTTGGGTCCATTGGGATTGTGTACAGTGGGAGTGAGTGGGAAGGGGTTTGGGTTCATTGGGATTGTGTACAGTGGGAGTGAGTGGGAAAGGGTTTGGGTCCATTGGGATTGTGCACAGTGGGAGTGAGTGGGAAGAGGTTTGGGTCCATTGGGATTGTGTACAGTGGGAGTGAGTGGGAAGAGGTTTGGGTCCATTGGGATTGTGTACAGTGGGAGTGAGTGGGAAGGGGTTTGGGTTCATTGGGATTGTGTACAGTGGGAGCGAGTGGGAAGGGATTTGGTTCGTTACAAATGTCTTCATATGATTACTTAGCCCAGCAAGACACTCAAACCATTACAAGAATAACCACAAGGACTCCGGTGGTTCAAGAAGAAACTCCACCATCACATTCTCAGGACAATGAGGGGCTGCAAATAGCAGCAACACCCAGAATGAATTGAAAAGATTTAACACAGGTTGCTATTTACCTCAATATTGTCACATTTGGCAAAGTACTCCAGGCACGTTGTCTTTCCACTTGCAATATTCCCTTCAACACAAATCTGAAATGAAATACAAGAACAGACAAAACTCAGTTTCCTCCCATTATTCCTCTGTACTTGAGAGTTCAAATCTAAGAGGAGTTTGGGAAACACAAGGCGGTTCCTATTGGACATGGACCTTGCACACGAGGCCATAACTGTCACTCACACTGAGAGGTTACAAAGTGTGAGAGGGGGAAGAATGTCACAGCTGAGTGGTTGCTGGGGAAATCAATTCCCTTTGAAAGTTAAAGCACCTCCTTGAATCTGACCTTATCTGGAAGTGCTCCATCATCTTAACCCACCAATGTTATAAACTCCACCCATCCTGTGCTGCTCCAGGCAGTTGATTTTTGGGAAGAAAAGACTTGCATTTGAACAGATTTTCACAACCACTGCAAACCTCAAAGTGCCTCCCAGCCAATGTGAGGAGATGCATTGTAGAAAGTCTAATGCAGGAGGGAAGTATACAGTAAATGTCAGAACCCTTAGAGGCATTAATATACAGAGAGATCAGGCATACAGGTCCACAATTCCCTGAAAGTCACAACAAGTGGTTAAGGTGGCCAAGAAGGCATACGGCATGTTTGGAATTAAGTTTGGAATCTGGAATTAAGAAGACTCAGGTGCGACACGGTGGCACAGCGGTTAGCACTGCTCCCTCACAGCGCCAGGGACCTGGGTTCAATTCCCAGCTTGGGTCACTGTCTGTGTGGAGTCTGCACATTCTCCCCATGTCTGCATGGGTTTCCTCTGGTTTCCTCCCATAGTCTGAAAGACTACATTGGCCGTGCTAAATTCTCCCTCAGTGTACCCAAACAGGCGCCACAGTGTGACGACTAAGAGATTTTCACAGTAACTTCATTACAGTGTTAATGTAAGCCTACTTGTGACACTAATAAATAAACTTTAACTTTTTACTGATGACCAGGAAACCATTGTCGATTGTCGGAAAAATCCATCTGATTCACTAATGTCCTTGAGGGAAGGAAATCTGCCGTCCTTACCTGGTCTGGCCTACATGTGACTTGACAGCAATGTGGTTGACTCTCTAACACCCTGTGGAATGGCGGGCAGTGAAATGCTGGCCCAGCCAGCGATGCCCACATCCCAAAAGTGAATTATTAAAAGTCCAAATTTTGGAAATGATTATCAGGTTTTCAATTATCCTTCAGCAGTAGCAGAGCGAATATCCAATCCCGAGCACTGCTTCTGGTGAGGCAGACTCAGAGTCCATCCCATCTACATTGAGACTTAACAACACAGAATCCTAAATCCAAAAGAATGGAGCACTTTACACTCAGTAAATTCACTTTTGAATTGTAGCCACTGCTGTAGTGTCACAAAATGCAGCAACCAATCTGCACACAGTAAGCTCCCCGCAGAGCAATGAGATACAAACATATGAATTAGGAGCAGGAGTTGGCTATTCGGCCCCTCGATCCTGCTCCGCCATTCAATAAGATCATGGCTGATATGCTGGTAACCTTAACTCCACGTTCCCACCTAACTGATTTATTTTGAAGATCTGAACACTCCAGGCTGCTCCGTAACGCTCCAGGCCGCTCCGTAACGCTGCCTGCTTGCCTGTGCAAACGGCCAATGATGTCACGTGACCGGTCTTTAAGTGCCCCTGTCCCACTGCAAGGCTTGCTAGTGAGGAAACATGCGAAATACCATGACTACACAACATTCCCCTCCCCCTTTAAATCCAAGGTCCCTGACCCCTCCCATCCCGGACATTCTCTCTTCCACCTTCGAGCAAAAGATACAAAAGTCTGAGGTCACGTACCAGCTGACTCAAGAACAGCTTCTTCCCTGCTGCCGTCAGACTTTTGAATCGACCTACCTCGCATTAAGTTGATCTTTCTCTACATCCTAGCTATGACTGTAACACTACATTCTGCACTCTCTCCTTTCCTTCTCCATGAACGGTATGCTTTGTCTGTATAGCACGCAAGAAACAATACATGTGACAATAATAAATCAAATCAAAAACAATAAGCAGTATAACATTATCACTGAACATAATGGTCTATGGGTCAGACGTTTCAGAGGCTGTCGTTCTCTGTGGCTGTCGGTGAACCTCAGCCATCTGCTTTTTGGTGTTTGCTGCAAACTCTGGTGCCATTGGCTTGGGTTTGGCATCGACCGTGGTTGTCTTAACCAGAGTCGACGTGGCGTTCTGGCGTCTGCTTCTCACCGGGGTACTGCTTCCCCAGATGGTTCAGGCTCTCGGGAAGGTCCAGGTCGACTCTCGGCCCAGCTTGATGTGGATTCTCCCGTCGGTTCTGTCTCCAGCAGATTGGTTTTTGTCACCAAAATGTCTTCCCCATATTACATCATCTCAGGCATCGTGGCTTTGTACGGTGCAGAAGACTGGTTCTGCCTGTGCTAAGATGGTGGCAGGCATCCACTTCCAACTCATGCTATAGTTCCTTGCTGTAACATCACCCTGACGAAAAACACAACATTTCGCCTGGTTCTCCTGTCACATGACCTGATCCTGCTGCTTTCTCAACAATTTATTTTGTCTTGGGTGGTTTAAGCAAATCAAATGTTGTGTGTAGTTGACGTCTAACCATTAGCAACCCTGGAAAAACTTGGGTTGTTGAGTGCACAGTGTTCGTGTACACGAACAGGATTTGGCTCAATTGTTTACAGAACAAGATTCATTGTCTGGTTACTTTCAGGGAACGTTTCATCGTCTGTACAAAACATTCTGCCAGCCCATCTGGGGCAGGATGACAAAGAGCATTTCCTTAATAATGATAGAATCCATAGAATCGCAGTGCAGAAGGAGGCCATTCAGCCCATCGAGTCTGCACTGACCACAATCCCACCCAGGCCCTATCCCCATAACGCCACATATTTACCCTGCTAATCCCCTGACACTAGGGTCAATTTGGCATGGCCAATCCACCTAACCCGCACATCTTAGGACTGTGAGGGGAAACCGGAGCACCCGGAGGAAACCCACGCAGACACGGGGAGAATGTGCAAACTCCAGACAGACAGTGACCCGAGGCCGGAATTGAACCCGAGTCCCTGGTGCTGTGAGGCAGCAGTGCTAACCACTGGCTAACCGAATGACTCTCATTCCCCAGAGGAGCCAACCAGCTGGTATGGCTAGTTTGAGTATTTAGTCATAGAGTCACAGAGGTTTACAGCATGGAAACAGGCCCTTCGGCCCAACGTGACCATGCCGCCCTTTTTAAAATCCCTAAGCTAGTCCCAATTGCCCGCATTTGGCCCATATCCCTCTATACCAATCGTACCCATGTAACTGTCTAAATGCTTTTTAAAAGACAAAATTGTACCCGCCTCTACTACTACCTCTGGCAACATGTTCCAGACACTCCCCACCCTCTGAGTGATAAAATTGTCCCTCTGGACCCTTTTGTATCTCTCCCCTCTCACCTTAAACCGATGCCCTCTAGTTTTAGACTCCCCTACCTTTGGGAAAAGATATTGACTATCTAGCTGATCTATGCCCCTCATTATTTTATAAACCTCTATAAGATCACCCCTCAGCCTCCTACACTCCAGAGAAAAAAGTCTCGGTCCATCCAGCCTCTCCTTATAACTCAAACCATCAAATCCCGGTAGCATCTTAGTAAATCTTTTCTGCACTCATTCTAGTTTAATAATATCCTTTCTATAATAGGGTGACCAAAACTGTCCACAGTATTCCAAGTGTGGCCTTACCAATGTCTTGTACAACTTCAAAAAGACGTCCCAACTCCTGTATTCAATTTTCTGACCAATGAAACCAGGCATGCTGAATGCCTTCTTCACCACTCTGTCCACCTGTTACTCCACTTTCAAGGAGCTATGAACTTGTCCCCCTAGATCTCTTTGTTCTGTAACTCTCTCCAACGCCCTACCATTAACTGAGTAAGTCCTGCCCTGGTTCAATCTACCAAAATGCATCACCTCGCATTTATCTAAATTAAACTTCATCTGCCATTCGTCAGCTCATTGGCCCAATTGATCAAGATCCCGTTGAAATCCGAGATAGCCATCTTCACTGTCCACTATGCCAGCAATCTTGCTGTCACCTGCAAACTTACTAACCACGCCTCCTATATTCTCATCCAAATCATTAATATAAATGACAAATAACAGTGGACCCAGCACTGATCCCTAAGGCACACCGCTGGTCACAGGCCTCCAGTTTGAAAAACAATCCTCTACAACCACCCTCTGGCTTCTGTCATCAAGCCAATTTTGTATCCATTTAGCCACCTCACCCTGGATCCTATTAGATTTCACCTTATGCAACAACCTACCATGCGATAAAAGCAAATTACTGCAGGTGCTGGAATCTGAAACCAAAAGAGAAAATGCTGGAAAATCTCAGCAGGTCTGGCAGTATCTGTAAGGAGAGAAAAGAGCTGACGTTTTGAGTCCAGATGACCCTTTGTCAAAGCTAAAAGGCAGAGAAAGTGGGAGATATTTATACTGCAGGGGGCGGGAATGAAAGATGAGTCATAGCCAAAGAAACCCAGGGAAAAGACTGTTAATAGTTGTCCACAGAGAGAATAAAGGGTGTGAATGGCCAAACGGCAGAGAAGCTGTAAACTGTGATAGTTGGAGATGTTTGGGGGGGGGGGGGGGGGGGGGGGCGTGGAAATGGGAAAGTGGGAGAATGTAGAAAAGAGGAAGCAGGGGGAGAAAAGGTAAGGGAAGGGGGGGGGATGAAGTGGGGGGAAAGAGTGGAGGGGAGAAGAAAAATGAAGAAAGACAATAAAGAAATAAAAGGTAGAGAACAGTAAAAAATTTAAATAAAATAGAATGAAAGCCAAGAGGTTGAGGTGGGGTAGAGCAAATCATCTGAAGTTGTTGAATTCGGTGTTGAGACCGGAAGGTTGTAAAGTGCCGAGCCGGAAGATGAGATCCTGTTCCTCCAGTTTGTGTTGAGCTTCACTGGAACATTGCAGCAGGCCAAGGACAGACATGTGGGCATGGGAGCAGGATCGTGTGTTAAAATGGCAGCAACCGGAAGGTCAGGGTCCTGGTTGTGCTCAGCAAAGCGATCACCCAGTCTACGCTTGGTCTCTCCGATATAGAGGAGACCACATTGGGAGCAGTGAATGCAATAGACCAAATTGAAAGGGGTGCCAGTGAAACGCTGCTTAACCTGGAATGAGTGTTTTGGGCCTTGGATGGTGAGCATGGAGGAGGTAAAGGAGCAGGTGTTACACCTTCTGTGATTGCATGGGAAGGTGCCATGAGTGATGGGAGAGGTGTTGGGTATAGTGGAGGAGTGGACTAGGTTATCCCAGAGGGAACGGTCTCTGCGGAATATTGACAGAGGGAGTGAAGGAAAGATGTGTTTGGTGATGGCATCACGCTGGAGTTGGCGAAAATGGAGGAGAATTATATTTTGCATGCGGGGTGAAATGTGAAAACAAGGGGGGCGGGGAGGGGGTGAGGGTCGTGGCGCAGGAGATGGACTGCACACTGTTGAGGGCCTGCCATGCGGTACCTTGTCAAAGGCCTTACTAAAGTCCATGTAGACAACATCAACTGCACTGCCCTCATCTACCTTCTTGGTTACCCCTTCAAAAAAACTCAATCAAATTTGTGAGACATGATTTTCCACTCACAAAGCCATGCTGACTGTCCCTAATCAGTCCTTGCATCTCTAAATGCGTGTAGATCCTGTCTTTCAAAATACATTCCACCAACTCACCCACCACAGATGTGTGAGGCTCACTGGTCTGTAGTTCCCAGGCTTTTCCCTTTCTAAACAAAGGCACAACATTTGCCACCGTCCAATCTTCAGGCACCTCACCTGTGACTATCGATGATTCAAATATTTCTGCTAGGGGACCTGCAATTTCCTCTCTCGCCTCCTGGGATACACTTCTTCAGGTCCCGGCAATTTATCTACCTTGATGCTTTAAAACTTCCAGCACCTCCTTCTCTGTAATATGTACACTCCTCAAGACATCACTATTTATTTCCCCAAGTTCCCTAACATCCATGCTTTTCTCAACAGTAAATACTGATGAGAAATATTCATTTAGGATCTCACCTATCTCTTGTGGATACGCACATAGATGACCTTGTTGATCCTTAAGAGGTCCTACTCTCTCCCTAGTTATTCTTTTGGCCTTTATGTATTTGTAGAAGCTCTTTGGATTCTCCTTTGCCTTATCTGCCAAAACAACCTCGTGTAGGATTCGTGAAGGGCAAGTCGTGCCTCACAATTTTGATTGAATTTTTTGAGGAGGTAACTAAGTGTGTTGATGAAGGTAGGGCAGTTGATGTCATATACATGGATTTTAGTAAGGCATTTGATAAGGTCCCCCATGGTCGGCTTATGATGAAAGTGAGGAGGTGTGGGATAGAGGGAAAGTTGGCCGATTGGATAGGTAACTGGCTGTCTGATCGAAGACAGAGGGTGGTGGTCGATGGAAAATTTTCGGATTGGAGGCAGGTTGCTAGCGGAGTGCCACAGGGATCAGCGCTTAGTCCTCTGCTCTTTGTGATTTTTATAAATGACTTGGAGGAGGGGGCTGAAGAGTGGATCAGTAAATTTGTTGATGACACCAAAATTGGAGGAGTAGTGGATGAGGTGGAGGGCTGTTGTCGGCTGCAAAGAGATATAGATAGGATGCAGAGCTAGGCTGCAAAATGGCAAATGGAGTTTAACCCTGATATATGTGAGATGATTCATTTTGGTAGGACTAATTTAAATGTGGATTACAGGGTCAAAGGTAGGGTTCTGAAGACTGTGGAGGAACAGAGAGATCTTGGGGTCCATATCCACAGATCTCTAAAGGTTGCCACTCAAGTGGATAGAGCTGTGAAGAAGGCCTATGGTGTGTTAGCTTTTATTAACAGGGGGTTGGAGTTTAAGAGCCGTGGGGTTATGCTGCAACTGTACAGGACCTTGGTGAGACCACATTTGGAATATTGTGTGCAGTTCTGGTCACCTCACTATAAGAAGGATGTGGAAGTGCTGGAAAGAGTGCAGAGGAGATTTACCAGGATGCTGCCTGGTTTGGAGGGTAGGTCGTATGAGGAAAGGTTGAGGGAGCTAGGGCTGTTCTCTCTGGAGCGGAGGAGGCTGAGGGGAGACTTAATAGAGGTTTATAAACTGATGAAGGGGATAGATAGAGTGAACGTTCAAAGACTATTTCCTCGGGTGGATGGAGCTATTACAAGGGGGCATAACTATAGGGTTCGTGGTGGGAGATATAGGAAGGATATCAGAGGTAGGTTCTTTACGCAGAGAGTGGTTGGGGTGTGGAATGGACTGCCTGCAGTGATAGTGGAGTCAGACACTTTAGGAACATTTAAGCGGTTATTGGATAGGCACATGGAGCACACCAGGATGATAGGGAGTGGGATAGCATGATCTTGGTTTCAGATAAAGCTTGGCACAACATCGTGGGCCGAAGGGCCTGTTCTGTGCTGTACTGTTCTATGTTCTATGTTCTATGTCCCCTTTTTGCCATCCTGATTTCTCTCTTAACTCTACTCCTACACCCCCTATACTCTTTGGGTGGAATATGGCTTCAACTCCAGGTTTGTTCCCACTGTCTTACCACAAGTACGATGTCCATAACCTCTGACAATTGCAGAAAGATAGAAAAGAAAAGGGCTGCTATAAAATTGCCAGACTTCACTCGGGTTTTTGTTTAATCAACGTAGATGTAGAATTCACTTTCTCAATGGGGAGCAGGTTTGTTAGTAATCGTAATGAGGTGTTTTAAATACTTTGTAGCTTTAAAGGTACATGTAATACCTTTAATTAGTCCATACATATAAAATATATCTCCTATACATTTTTAGAAATTAAACAAAGAAACTTCGATGCACAGTTACAGAGTGCCCCTTTGATACCAAACATTGTTAGATACATTCCCTTAAAGCACCAACTGTTGGAATCACAGGACCATAAAGGAAACTTAATTGCCTCACCAGACACCATACCAGAAACAGTTGATACAAGTGTGAGTTTTAATGAAGCTGCCTTCACAGTTTCTAATCAAAACAGAGTCAGATCTGTGCATAGATCCTGAAAGTTGGCACCCAGGTTGATAGGGTTAAGAAGGCGTACGGAGTGTTAGCTTTTATTGGTAGAGGGATTGAGTTTCGGAGCAAGGAGGTCATGTTGCAGCTGTACAAAACTCTGGTGCGGCCGCACTTGGGGTATTGCGTACAGTTCTGGTCACCGCATTATAGGAAGGATGTAGATGCATTGGAAAGGGCGCAGAGGAGATTTACTAGGATGTTGCCTTGTATGGTGGGAAGGTCTTATGAGGAAAGGCTGAGGGACTTGAGGTTGTTTTTGTTAGAGAGAAGAAAGTTAACAGGTGACTTAATAGAGGCATACAAGATGATCAGAGGATTAGATAGGGTGGATAGTGAGAGCCTTTTTCCTCAGATGGTGATGGCTAGCACGAGGGGACATAGCTTTAAATTGAGGGGTGATAGATATAGGACAGATGTCAGAGGTAGGTTCTTCACTCAGAGAGTGGTAAGGGCGTGGAATGCCCTGCCTGCAGCAGTAGTGGACTCGCCAACATTAAGGGCATTTAAATGGTCATTGGATAAACATATGGATGATATTGGAATAGTGTAGGTTAGATGGGCTTTAGATTGGTTTCACTGGTCGGCGCAACATCGAGGGCCAAAGGGCCTGTACTGCGCTGTAATGTTCTATGTTCTGTTCTTAGAAAGATATCAATGTCTTAGCTAACGAAAAAGTTATGGTAGGGGACTTAGTGAGAACTGACAAGAATTAATGGTAACATAATGTTACCCCTTGAAATTTTAGGTACTAATAAAAAACTCAGTCATTGAACTGATAGGCAATGTATTCATGTGTTTCATTATGTTGGCAATAAACAAAATTTATCAGGGCTATAAACCAGGAATGTCCTGAAGGCAAGTTGAATTGACCACATCCCTTAACTGACAAGGTCATAAAATACTAATGGCTTTTGTAGGCCCTGTTTATCAATTAAAGGATGTCCATGTGAGACTGTTTTAGTGAAGATGCTTTGTGAGGCTTCTATCAAAAATAGAGACATGATGTCTGACTAAGAGACTAGAGAAAGAAGTTTAACAACACCAAGTTAAAGTCCAACAGGTTTATTTGGTAACAAAAGCCACAAGCTTTCGGAGCCTTAAGCTCCTTCTTCAGGTGAGTTGGAATTCTGTTCACAAACAGGGCATATAAAGACACAAACTCAATTTACAGAATAATGGTTGGAATGCGAATACTTACAGCTAATCAAGACTTTAAGGTACAAACAATGTGAGTGGAGAGAGCATTAAGACAGGTTAAAGAGATGTGTAATGTCTCCAGACAGGACAGCCAGTGAGACTCTGCAGGTCCAGGCAAGCTGTGGGGGTTACAGATAGTGTGACATGAACCCAATATCCCGGTTGAGGCCGTCCTCATATGTGAGGAACTTGGCTATCAGTTTCTGCTCAGCGACTCTGCGCCGTCGTGTGTCATGAAGGCCACCTTGGAGAACGCTTACCAGAGGCCGAATGCCTGTGACCGCTGAAGTGCTCCGCAACAGGAAGAGAACAGTCTTGCCTGGTGATTGTCGAGCGGTGTTCATTCATCCGTTGTCGCAGCGTCTGCATGGTTTCCCCAATGTACCATGCCTTGGGACATTCTTTCCTGCAGCGTATCAGGTAGACAATGTTGGCCGAGTTGCAAGAGTATGTACTGTGTACCTGGTGGATGGTGTTCTCATGTGAGATGATGGCATCTGTGTCGATGATCCGGCACATCTTGCAGAGGTTGCTGTGGCAGGGTTGTGTGGTGTCATGGTCACTGTTCTCCTGAAGGTTGGGTAGTTTGCTGCGGACAATGGTCTGTTTGAGGATGTGTGGTTGTTTGAAGGCAAGAAGTGGGGGTGTGGTGATGGCCTTGGCGAGATGTTTGTCTTCATCAATGACATTATGAAGGCTCCGGAGGAGATGCCATAGCTTTTCCGTTCCGGGGAAGTACTGGACGACGAAGGGTACTCTGTCCACCGTGTCCCGTGTTTGTCTTCTGAGGAGGTCGGTGCGGTTTTTCGCTGTGGTGCGTCGGAACTGTCTATCGATGAGTCGAGCGCCATATCCTGTTCTTATGAGGGCATCTTTCAGCGTCTGGAGGTGTCTGTTGCGATCCTCCTCATCTGAGCAGATCCTGTGTATACGGAGGGCTTGTCCGTAGGGGATGGCTTCTTTAACGTGTTTAGGGTGGAAACTGGAGAAGTGGAGCATCGTGAGGTTATCCGTGGGCTTGCGGTATAGTGAGGTGACCGTCCTTAATGGAGATACGTGTGTCCAAGAATGCAACCAATTCCGGACAGTAGTCCATGGTGAGTCTGATGGTGGGATGGAACTTGTTGATGTCATCATAGAGTTGTTTCAGTGATTGTTCACCATGAGTCCAAAGGAAGAAAATGTCATCGATGTATCTAGTGTATAGCATCGGTTGAAGGTCCTGTGCGGTGAAGAAGTCCTCAGAAGACAGTGACCACGACACCACACAACCCTGCCACAGCAACCTCTGCAAGATGTGCCGGATCATCGACACAGATGCCATCATCTCACGTGAGAACACCAACCACCAGGTACACGGTACATACACTTGCAACTCGGCCAACGTTGTCTACCTGATACGCTGCAGGAAAGGATGTCCCAAGGCATGGTACATTGGGGAAACCATGCAGACGCTGCGACAACGGATGAATGAACACCGCTCAATAATCACCAGGCAAGACTGTTCTCTTCCTGTTCGGGAGCACTTCAGCGGTCACAGGCATTCGGCCTCTGATATTCGGGTAAGCGTTCTCCAAGGCGGCCTTCACGACACACAACGGCGCAGAGTCGCTGAGCAGAAACTGATAGCCAAGTTCCGCACACATGAGGACGGTCTCAACTGGGATATTGGGTTCATGTCACACTATCTGTCACCCCCACATCTTGCCTGGACCTGCAGAGTCTCACTGGCTGTCCTGTCTGGAGACAATACACATCTCTTTAACCTGTCTTAATGCTCTCTCCACTCACATTGTTTGTACCTTTCAGACTTGATTAGCTGCAAGTATTCGCATTCCAACCATTATTCTGTAAATTGAGTTTGTGTCTTTATATGCCCTGTTTGTGAACAGAATTCCCACTCACCTGAAGAAGGAGCTTAAGGCTCCGAAAGCTTGTGGCATTTGCTACCAAATAAACCTGTTGGACTTTAACCTGGTGTTGTTAAACATCTTACTGTGTTTACCCCAGTCCAACGCCGGCATCTCCACATTAAGAGACTAGAGGACAGGCTTAGGGATGATATATTGGGGTATCCCACGAGGTATTGTGCTCTCATAGATCAGGGTGGTTCAGTATTTTTTCTATCGGATCAATACGTAAAGTATGTCATTTGTAACACTTTTGATTGGATTGCGTCCAACTGACTGTGAGCTGCAGAATTGTATTAACCAGGATGATTTTCTTTGTTCAGTGGAGTGATGTTTCTAACCCATTGTGTCAAGAATCTCCCCCCTTGCTAGCAAGTAAAATAAAGACAATCTGTCGATTAAGTATCTTGTGTTGATGTGTATTTGTGTAAAAGTCAAACTCGGAAGTCGAGATTTCAACAGAATACTGGATCATTTCTGGTACGCTTCTTAACTTGTCCAGCGGTTACAGGAGTGTTTTCTACTTCTCAAATTAGAAAATGATTCCACACAAGCTACATATTGTTGAATTATTGGGTAAGGTAGTTGTTACTGTGAAGGTTTGATTGATGATACTTGATCATGTGTGTGTGCTGACAGCAGCAATGCCTACCTCTGCATTCTGCTTGCTGCCAGTGATAGAATCCCAGTCTACAGCCCAAAGATTGCTGTTAGTGGACGATGCTCAGTCAATAAAGTGAATTTATTGACTTTAGGGGGACTTTAAGAGGAAAACCACATTCAGATCAGGTCCTGTATATTTACTATAAATAGTCACTACAATGGAATGAGGGACCATGAAGAAATACATTTGCACAATTGGGCGGCACGGTAGCACAGTGGTTAGCACTGCTGCTTCACAGCTCCAGGGACCTGCGTTCAATTCCCGGCTTGGGTCACTGTCTGTTTGGAGTTTGCACATTCTCCTCGTGTCTGCGTGGGTTTCCTCTGGGTGCTCCGGTTTCCTCCCACAGTCCAAAGATGTGCGGGTTAGGTCGATTGGCCAAGCTAAAATTGCCCCTTAGTGTCCTGAGATGCGTAGATTAGAGGGATTAGCGGGTAAATATGTAGGGATATGGGGGTAGGGACTGGGTGGGATTGTGGTCGGTGCAGACTCAATGGGCCAAATGGCCTCTTTCTGCACTGTAGGGTTTCTATGATTCTATGATGGAATTTCCTCCCATGCAGGAACTGGTAGAAGCATTTTATTCTAAAAATTATCCCTAGGGCATCTTTCTCCATCTGTGCATAATTTATAAACTTTATTCAAGGTCCTCGACTTGAAGCAGCTTGGTATGGCTCCTGCTCTGTCCAAGACTGCAAGAAACTACAAAGGATCGTGAACAAAGTCCAGTCCATCACTCAAATCAATCTCCCATCCATGGACTCTGTCTACACTTCCCGCTCGGTAAAGCAGCCAGCATAATCAAGGACCCCACGCACCCCGGACATTCTCTCTTCCACCTCCTTCTGTCGGGAAAAAGATACGAAAGTGTGAGGTCACGTACCAACCGACTCAAGAACAGTTGCTTCCCTGCTGCTGTCAGACTTTTGAATGGACCTACCTCGCACTAAGTTGATCTTTCGCTACACCCTAGCTATGACTGTAATACTACATTCTGCACTCTCTCCTTTCCTTCTCTATGAACGGTATGCTTTGTCTGTATGGCGCGCAAGAAACAATACGTTTCACTGTGTACTAATACATGTGACAATAATAAATCAAATCAAATCAAAAAACAAAGTAAATCAGCTTCTCATCAGTTGTGGGAAT
This sequence comes from Mustelus asterias, assembly GCF_964213995.1. Classification (NCBI taxonomy): domain Eukaryota; kingdom Metazoa; phylum Chordata; class Chondrichthyes; order Carcharhiniformes; family Triakidae; genus Mustelus; species Mustelus asterias. Next base: position 4,027,868 of record NC_135804.1, on the reverse strand, counting down.
CCAGAGCCCCCAGCCCCATATCCTATGATCCCCGTCACCCTAAGTGCTATATCTAAAAAAAATGCTCAGCTCCAGTGTCCTGCCCTCCATTTCAGAGGGCATTTGAGAGTCAACATCAAGGTCTGGAGTCACACGTAGGTCAGACCAGGTAAGGACGGCAGATTTCCTTTCCTAAAGGACATTAGTGAACCAGATGGGTTTTTACAACAATTGACAATGGTTTCATGCTCATCATTTAATTCCAGATTGTTTTTATTTAATTCACCTGCTGTGGTGGGATTTGAACCGGGTACCCCAGATCTTGTCCTGAGTCTCCAGATTACTAGTCAATACCACTATGCCACTGCTTCATTCTAATCCCATTTTCCAGCGCTTGGTCTGAGGCCTGTACGCTATGGTGTTTCAAGTGCCCATTTAAATGCTTGGTGATTTTAGTTTTCCTATTTTCTCTGGTATTCCCAATTCTGTATTTCTGGAATTTTAAAGTTTCACCAGAGTTTATTACAGTGTACAGTCCTGCACATTTAGAAAATAGCTGGGTGGCACCAGTCTTATGGTTTTAACACTTTTATACTTTTTGGGTTCACTATTTCTGTCAGCAACCTTCATGTTTGTGACCAGTTGGAGTGGACCCTGAACTGCCCAAACTCTGGGTAAAGAGCCCAGGTTGCAGTAACTGGCCAGTCTGTTCCAGTTGACTGTGAATATCTTACATGCTGCCACGTACTGTGCTCTGACTTGTCAGAGTGGGTACTTTGCATATTTAAACAAGACAAGTACGCTCATGACTGGGTGCCAAGCTCCATCATACATACCACCAACTTCTTAGCTTCCTTCGATTTATTGCTGAAGAACCGAACTAGGGAGGAAAAAAAAACACATGAGGAGGTTTCAAAGAGAGGGACTATGTTTTATGGTCTTTATGGGACAGGTAGGAGCAGAGGGACAGAGAGACAAAGAGAGGGGGTAATGCAATAGCACTGAAAGAAGCAATCTTTGTATTAACGCAAACGATGAGTATCCTGGGCCCCATTAATGCAAAGGAACTTCTTCATGGCGGCACTGTCCCTTTAAATCAAGTAAGAGTTTTAACAACACCAGGTTAAAGTCTAACAGGTTTATTTGGTACAAAATAAACCTGTTGGACTTTAACCTGGTGTTGTTAAAACTCTTACTGTGTTCACCCCAGTCCAACGCCCGCATCTCTAAATCATGACTACCTTTAAATCAACGCAGCTCCCGACACATTGTGAATTTTAAAGCATTATTTAACTGGGGAATAACGTGGGCAATTGTCTGTCCTAAGGGGTGATCAGCAATGGATACAGATAAGAGATTACTAATTTACCATCACAGTTTGTGTGTGTGTTGCTTGGTTACAGGAGGTTTGTTACAGTCTCTGGGGTACATTTCTGTCTGGTTCTTACCCGCAGGGTAACGCTGGCGCCGACTTCGCTGCAGCAGCAGCCGCTGAAAGTGATTCCAACACCAGGCAGAGAACCCCAGGAAACCCCAGACAGTCACCGACATAGCAGCTTGCAGGCTCGGAGAGATAAGACAGACTCCACCTCTGACACGGAAACGTTTTAGACGCATCCCTCCCGCCCCGTTACCAGCTTCAGATGTAACTTCCTGAATTGCAGCAATCCAGTTATTCATTCCTACAATTATAGCTGCAAACAGTGATGCGTCTCCACAAGGGAGAAGGCTGTTGAGTCACATAATAGAAGACTTTGTAATTCTTTATTTTTAAGTTTATTTATTAGTGTCACAAGTAGGCTTACATTAACACTGCAGTGAAGTTACTGTGAAAATCCACGAGTCACCACACTCCGGCGCCTGAGGGAGAATTTAGCATGGCCAATGCACCCTAAGCAGCACGTCTTTCGGACTGGAGCATCCAGAGGAAACCCACGTAGACGCGGGGAGAACGTACAGATTCCACACAGACAGTGACCCAAACCGGGAATCGAACCCAGGTCCCTGGCGCAGTGAGGCAGCAGTGCTAACCACTGTGCCATCGTGCACCGTGTAAAGGAAACTAGAACTAGAGGGCACAGCCTCAAAATAAAGGGGGGTCAGTTTAGGACAGAGTTGAGGAGGAACTTCTTCTCTCAGAGGGTGGTGAATCTCTGGAATTCTCTGCCCACTGAAGTGGTGGAGGCTACCTGGTTGAATATGTTTAAATCACGGATAGATGGATTCCTGATCGGTAAGGGAATTAGGGGTTATAGGGATCAGGCAGGTAAGTGGAACTGATCCACTTCAGATCAGCCATGATCTTGTTGAATGGCGGGGCAGGCTCGAGGGGCTAGATGGCCTACTCCTGCTCCTATTTCTTATGTTCTTATGTGCCACCCTGAAAGGGTAAATGTAGACTCTCTACTTACAAAATGAGGGATGATAAGTTTACTGTAGCTGCTTTTGTCAATATGAAGAATTCAGGGGAAACATGTCTTTGGAGAATGATTGGAATCTGGAGCTTGCTACCACGGGGACTGGTTGAGGTGAATAATATTGATACATTTAAGGAGAAGCTGGATAAAGGCATGGGGGAGAAAGGAATTGATCAGGGGTTAGTAACCTGCAGCCCGGGGGCCACATGCGGCCCATCTGGCTTCTCAGTGCAGCTCAGGAGACATTTTGGGTGGGAATTTCTGGCCGCGCTCATCCTAAAACCAGAAATTCCCACTCGAGGCCAAAATACCTTTGCACAGTCCTGTCCAGCCCACTACAATTCCCGTGCAGGCAGGACGGGAATATTCCGCCCTGTGTTGGCTTTTACCCACGCGCAGAGTTGCGACATTCCTCTGATTTCCCTCTGTGTAATTTTTTTGCTGTAAGAAGTCTCACAACACCAGGTTAAAGTCCAACAGGTTTATTTGGTAGCAAATACCATAAGCTTTCGGAGCACTGCTCCTTCGTCAGATTTTTTTGCTGCCGGTGTGACTGAAGTGATTCGCACGTAAAGCAAGGGCGAGTGAAGTGAGATGTGTGCTGATTGCTCACAACACTGACTGCGACAGCCATGCGCTCCCTCTGTGTTGTCAAAATCTTGACTTCCGAGTTTGACTTTAACACAAACACACATTAACACAAGATACTTAACTGACAGATTGTCTTTATTTTACTTGCTAGCAAGGGGGGAGATTCTTGACACAATGGATCAGAGATACCACTCCACCGGACAAAGAAAATCATCCTGGTTTATACAGTTCTGCAGCTCACAGTCAGTTGGACACAATCCAATCAAAAGTGTTACAAATGACATACTTTACGTGCTGAACCAATAGAAACAATACTGAACCACCCTGATCTATGAGATCACGATACCTCGTGGGATACCCCAACATATCATCCCTAAGCCTGTCCTCTCGTCTCTTAGTGAGACATCATGTCTCTATTTTTGATAGCAGCCTCACAAAGCATCTTCACTAAAACAGTCTCACATGGGCATCCTTTAATTGATAAAGGGGGCCTACAAAAGCCATTAGTATTTTATGGCCTTGTCAGTGAAGTTACCTGAATCTCTAAGGGATGTGGTCAACTCAACTTGCCTTCAGGATATTTCCCAATTATAGCCCGAATAAGTTTTGTTTATTGCCAACATAATGAAACACATGGATATATTATCAATCCAATGACTGAGCTTTTTATCACTACCTACAATTAAAAGGGGTATCATTATGTTAACATTAATTCTTGTCAGTTCTCACTAAGTCCCCTACCATAACTTTTTCGTTAGCTGTGACATTAATATCTTTCTGACTCTGTTTTGATTAGAAACTGTGAAGGCAGCTTCATTAAAACTCACTCTTGTATCAGTTGTTTCTGATAAGGTGTCTGGTGAGGCAATTAAGTTTCCTTTATGGTCTTGTGATTCCAACAGTTGGGTGCTTTAAAGGAATGTATCTAACAATGTTTGGTATCAAAGGGGCACTCTGTAACTGTGCATCGAAGTTTCTTTGTTTAATTTCTAAAAATGTATAGGAGATATATTTATATGTATGGACGAATTAAAGGTATTACATATACCTTTAAAACTACAAAGTATTTAAAACACCTCATTACGATTACTAACAAACCTGCTCCCCATTGAGAAAGTGAATTCTACATCTACGTTGATTAAACAAAAACCCGAGTGAAGTCTGGCAATTTTATAGCAGCCCTTTTCTTTTCTATCTTTCTACAGTGTTCAAAATGTCAATATTTCTTTGGTTTTTTACCATTTGAAGTTGATGACAATTCGATTATTATATAAACGATTAAACATTTTTTATAACACGTTATGAAGTATTCACCGTGTATTAAACGTATTTAATCTTATTCATGGGGTCATGGTTTGTGAACAAGCCCAATTTCAATTTTGCGGCCCACTGAGATGAAGGAGGGACACTCGTATGGCCCACTCACTAGCCTGGGTTGCCCATCACTAGAAGAGGGAGCTATACTGATAGGGTGCGATGATATAGGGTGGGAGGAGGTTTGTGTCGAGAATAAACACTGGCAAGAATCTGATGGATTGACTTGTTTCTGTGTTGTAAACACTGTAAAAAAAACTCCCCGGTAGAAAAATTAATAATAATTTTGACCAGGAGAGAGCTAATCACCCCTTTGGTGCTTATATGAACAATATTTACAGTTCAGTTCCTCACCAACCCCCCTTCCTGTTTGCCACACAATCCTGTTAGCATCAGTCACAAGAACCAGATCAGGCCCTGTATATTTACTATAAATAGTCACTACAATGGAATGAGGGACCATGAAGAAATACATTTGCACAATTGGGCGGCACAGTAGCACAGTGGTTAGCACTGATGCTTCACAGCCCCAGGGACCCAGGTTCGATTCCCGGCTTGGGTCACTGTCTGTGTGGAGTTTGCACATTTTCTGCGTGGGTTTCCTCCGGGTGCTCCGGTTTCCTCCCACAGTTCATCGACACGGATGCCATCATCTCACGTGAGAACACCATCTACCAGGTACACGGTACATACTCTTGCAACTCGGCCAACGTTGTCTACCTGATACGCTGCAGGAAAGGATGTCCCGAGGCATGGTACATTGGGGAAACCATGCAGACGCTACGACAACGGATGAATGAACACTGCTCGACAATCACCAGGCAAGACTGTCCTCTTCCTGTTGGGGAGCACTTCAGCGGTCACGGGCATTCGGCCTCTGATATTCGGGTAAGCGTTCTCCAAGGCGGCCTTCACGACACACGACAGCTCAGAGTCGCTGAGCAGAGACTGATAGCCAGGTTCCGCACGCATGAGGACGGCCTCAACCGGGATATTGGGTTCATGTCACACTATCTATAACCCCCACAACTTGCCTGGACTTGCAAAATCTCACTGACTGTCCTGTCTGGAGACAATACACATCTCTTTAACCTGTGCTTAATGCTCTCTCCACTCACATTGTCTGTACCTTTAAGACTTGATTAGCTGTAAAGACTCACATTCCAATCATTCATTATTCTGTAAATTGAGTTTGTGTCTTTATATGCCCTGTTTGCTGTTTGTTAGCAGATCTCCCACTCACCTGATGAAGGAGCAGCGCTTCGAAAGCTAGTGGCGTTTGCTACCAAATAAACCTGATGGACTTTAACCTGGTGTTGTTAGACTCCTTACTGTGAGGCAGCAGTGCTAACCACTGTGCCACCCTGCCACTCCTGAGTATTCTTAATTTATCATGACCAATTCACTTAACCTGCACATCTCTGGACTGTGGGAGAAATGATGTGGAGATGCCGGCGTTGGACTGGGGTAAGCACAGTAAGAAGTCTCACAACACCAGGTTAAAGTCCAACAGGTTTATTTGGTAGCAAATACCATAAGCTTTCGGAGCACAGCTCCTTCGTCAGATGGAGTGGATGAACAGTGGATATCCACTCCATCTGACGAAGGAGCTGTGCTCCGAAAGCTTATGGTATTTGCTACCAAATAAACCTGTTGGACTTTAACCTGGTGTTGTGAGACTTCTTACTGTGGGAGAAAACCAGAGCACCTGGAAGAAACCCACACAGACCCACACAGGGAGAACGTGCAAACTCCACACAGACAGTGACTCAAGCCGGGAATCAAACCCGAGTCTCTGGCGCTGTGAGGCAGCAGTTCTAACCACTGTGCCACCGTGCCACCACAAAGAGAGGGTGGGAACTCTCAGGCTCAGGGTTTAGGAAGGTGAACATGGCCACCGAGGGTGGAGCATTTCAAATCAGGAATGGGCAAGAGGCCAGAATCGGAGGAGAACAAAGATCAGAAAGGGAAGAGGTTACAAAGATAAAGAGGGGTGAGAATGTGTGAGGATTTGAAATCAAAAAAGAGAAGTTTTAACTGTTTAAAATTCTGATAGGATGAGACAGGATAGAGAGAAGGAGGTGGTTTCCCGTAGTTCTGAAGCTATAGAACCTACAGCACAGGATGAGGCCATTCAGCCTATTGTGTTTATGCTAGCTCTCTGAAAGAATTATCCAATTCATCCCATTCCCTTCTTCTCCCAATGCCCTGGCCATTTTATTCCCTTTTTCAAATATTTATCCGGTTCTGTTTCAGAAGTTCCTGTCGAATTGGTTTCCATTGCCTCTTCAGGCAGTGCCTTGTATAAATCAGTATTTGTTCCTTTAGTAATAAAGTCTTTGTGTTCTGAAGCCTCATCGAGTCGTCCCAGATTTATTACACTGGCAATGAGGAAAGTCTTTTCAAGTTCCTTGGGGATCGCAGTGTGCAGCTAGTGGGGGAAGAGATTGGAACAGGAAAGATAAGAAAAAGCAAGGTATAGGCACAGTTTTAAAATGCTTTTAGTGGGGAAATTAGAACAGTTCCACCCCAAAGTAGAAAAGCAGGGCCAGTGTATTAAGAGACTACATTTTTTATATAATGAATGAAACAACTGAAGAAAAGTGGAAGGTTATTCTGTTTACAGTTTGTGATCCACAGACTTACAGTTTAATCAGTTTAACATTGACTTAACTCCAGATACCCAATCTTTTGACCAAATTTTGATTTGATTTGATTTGATTTATTATTGTCACATGTATTGGTATACAGTGAAAATTATTGTTTCTTGTGTGCTATACAGACAAAACATACCGTTCATAGAGAAGTAAATGAGAGAGTACAGAATGTAGTGTTACAGTCAGAGCTAGCGTGTCGAGAAAGATCAGCCTAATGCGAGGTAAGTCCATTCAAAAGTCTGACGGCAGCAGGGAAGAAGCTGTTCTTGAGTCGGTTGGTACGTGACCTCAGACTTTTGTATCTTTTTCCCGAAGGAAGAAGGTGGAAGAGAGAATGTCCGGGGTGCATGAGGTCCTTGATTATGCTGAGCTGAGCTGGTTAAGAATCATTTCAACCCCCGACCTTCAAATCATTATGTTGAGGTACAAATTTCACTCAGCAGTCCGGAGGGACAGTCTTCGGGGCCAGGTTGGGGGGGGCTGTTAGAGCATTGCCAATTGGCCCAGGTTTAGGAGAAATGTTGAGGGACTGTTTGGTCTGTGGCACAAACAGCCTGATTATAGAAAAGAAGTTGTTGGCAGAGACAAAAATCTCTCTGGAAAAAGCTGTGGAACTGGCCCAAAGGTGCAGAAGAGGGTGCAAGCGAATTGCAAGATGTGTCAAACGAGGTAAATGGCTTGTGTTGAGAAATAGCTGTTGCGTAGGCCAACGCGGATGCAAGGACTGAAGATTCCAATAAAGGGAATACAGCATCGAGAGCAGAAGCTTGTTATTGGTGCGGAGGAGATTACTCCCAAGAAACCTACCGATGTGTGTTTCTGATGCATTAAAAGGGTCAATTATAAGCTTGGTGCGATGTGAGACTGGCAGGACAGAATGTGCAAAAAAACCACAATGGCTAGTTTAACTCCTGTGAAAATACTGGCTGAGGGGCCCGACAAGAGTTTGCCATTTGTTTCACCCTGACCTGATTTTTTCATTCCCAGGCGGACCTGGTTTGGAGTTAGGCCGTTCTACAAGAGTTCGGAAGTCACTCAATCATTAAACTTACAAAACGTTGTCATGGTGTTTTTTCTTTGAAATTTGTTATTTATGTTAACGATATTTTTTCAGGAGTTGTGGTTGCGGGGGGGGGGGGGGGGGGAGGAGTATGGTGGCATGGCCCCTTTAAGGGGGCATTCCCCGAGGGCTACTTAGCCAAGCTCTATGGAATGTCAATGTTGAAAGCTGAGCCAATCAAGTGGGATGGCTCATATCTCGGGTCGAGAAGGATCAGCAGTTGGAGACAGGGAGGAGTAATGTACAGTCGCATAGTTATTCTGTTGGACCCTATCTTTATATATCATTATTCACTGATTTAGCAATGAAGCTTTTGTGTTCTGAAGCCTGATCGCATCGCCATTGATTTATTACAACCCCACGTTTCTTTTACAAGTTATCTTAATCCTCCTGCCAATGCAAACCATTTTTTTCTTCCTTACTCTCTCTCTACTCTTCACTATTTTGAACACCACCCCCTCTTAACCTTCTCTGCTCTAAACAGAAGAATCACAACTTAGAGTCATAGAGTCAGAGAGGTTTACAGCATGGAAACAGGCCCTTCGGCCCAACTTGTCCATGCCGCCCCTTTTTTTAAACCCCTAAGCTAATCCCAATTGCCTGCGTATGGCCCACATCCCTCTGTACCCATCTTACTCATGTAACTGTCTGAATGCTTTTTAAAAGACCACCCTCCTAACTGCTGACCACCCAACTACCCTCCACCCTCTGACCAATGGACTAAATCCCCATCCCCAACTGCCATCCACATCCCAGCCATCTGACTGAACCCCCCAACTACTCAACTATCTCCAAACCCCTGACCACCTGACTAGCCAATCCCCCCAACCCCCTGACTACAACTCAACCACCTCAAGCCCACTCGACCCCCCCCCCCCCCTCTTCCCCCCCGACACCAACACACCCTCCCAACCACCCAATTACCCACCCTTCTGGGGACTCAGGTTCCAATCCCGCCACGGCAGATGGTGAAATTTGAATTCAATAAAAAATATCTGGAATTAAGAATCTACTGATGACCATGAAACCATTGTCGATTGTCGGAAAAACCCATCTGGTTCACAAATGTCCTTTAGGGAAGGAAATCTGCCGTCCTTACCCAGTCTGGCCTACATGTGACTCCAGAGCCACAGCAATGTGGTTGACTCTCAACTGTCCTTGGGCAACTAGGGATGGATAATAAATGCTGGACAGCCAGCGACGCCCATGTCCCATGAATGAATTTTAAAAAAGAATAAAACAAAGATGAGACACAGTTTAATTCATCATCCAAAAGACAGCACCCACAACAATGCAGTGCACCCTTAGTACTACATGGAAGGGAGTTTGAGCTATAGTTTTCATGGCACAGATTTGACAATGAACAAGGGGAGTTTCCCCAGTTTCCTGGCTGATATTTACCCCTCATCCAACCTCATTAAAATAGAAACATAGAAACTAGAAGCAGGAGTAGGCCATTCGGCCCTTCAAGCCTGCTCCACCATTCATTTTGATAATGGTTGATCATTGAATTCAATATCCTGATCCTCCCCTTCCCGCCATATCCCTTGATCCCTTTAGCCCCAAGAGCTATATCTAATTTCTTCTTGAAATCAGACAATGTTTTGGTCTCAACTACATTCTGTGGTAGTGAATTCCACACATTCACCACCCTCTGGGTGAAGAAATTTCTCCTCACCTCAGTTCTAAAAGGTTTACCCCTTATCCTCAAACTATGACCCCTAGTTTTGGACTCCCCCACCATCGGGAACATTCTTTCTGAATCCACCCCATCTAACCCTGTTAGAATTTTATAAGTTTCTATGAGATCCCCTCTCACTCTTCTAAACTCCAGTCAATATAATCCTAACCGACTTAGTCTCTCTTCATATGACGGACCTGCCACCCCAGGAATCAGCCTGGTACTCCCTCTATAGCAAGGACATCGTCACTGTACTCCCTCTATAGCAAGGACATCGTTCCTCAGATAAGGACACCGCAACGGCACACAATACTCCAGATGTGGCCTCACCAATGCCCTATACAATTGCAGCAAAACATCCCTATCCCTGTACTCAATTCCTCTTGCAATGAATGCCAACATACCATTTGCCTTCTTTACTGCCTGCTGTACCTGTGCGCTTACTTTCAGCGACTGATGCACGAGGACTCCAAGGTCTCGTTGAGTACCCACTTCTCTCAATTTACACCCATTCAAGTAATAATCTGTCTTCCTATTAAATCTGTTCATTTGAATGTTTGCTGTTGTGGGATCTTGCAGTGCACAAATTGATTGTTAATTTTTCGTCAAAAAAAATTTCATTGGCCAACAAAAACGCTATTGGGGCAACCGTGATGGGCACAATGGGCGGCACGGTGGCACAGTGGTTAGCACTGCTGCCTCACAGCGCCAGGGACCCAGGTTCGATTCCCGGCTTGGGTCACTGTCTGTGCGGAGTCCGCACATTCTCCCCGTGTCTGCGTGGGTTTCTTCCGGGTGCTCCAGTTTCCTCCCACGGTCCGAAAGATGTGCAGTTTAGGTACATTGACCATGATAAATTCTCCCTCAGTGTACCCGAACCGGTGCTGGAATGTGGCGACTAGGGGATTTTCACAGTAACTTCATTGCAGTGTTAATGTAAGCCTACTTGTGACAATAATAAATAAACTTTAAACTTTAAACCATGAGGTCATAAAAGGCACGATATAAAAATATGAGTTCCTCCTTTTCTGCGGCCGGGGATAGATGTATTCAGAGATCAGAGGTATGGGGGGTTTGTGGGGTGAGGGGGTGTGGGGGGGGGGGGGGGGAGGGGCTAGGAGGGCTGATTGTAAACTCCTCAAAAATAAGGATGGGGATTCCCAGATCCCAGTGAAGTTTGTTGCTGGAATCTCAGTCACGACACGTTACCCAAAATTGCTGTCCAAAGAGGGAAGAGAGTGTGTCTTATATATGTCTGCGTGTTATAATCAGAGAAATGCGGTAATTTATCGCTCTGTTTGTTTCTGATGTATGTTTCTGGTGTGATAAATTGAATTTAACATTTAGCGAGGAGTTCTAAAATATTTTCCCAGGTTTCTCCCCATTGATTAAGCCGGTTCTGTTAGTTATCAGCAGACTCCATACTTTGGTCAGAGAGAGAGAGAGTGGTGTCCACACAGACTGCAGCAAGCCAGGCAGAATAAGGAAGTTTCATACCAGGAAGTAGCCCAGCCGTGTAGTTACCGAACAGCAGAGAGAGAGCTGCACTGGGCCGACCCAGGATACAGGAAACGTTATCTGTGCGAGAAAAAAACTAGACATGGAGATTAATTTCTTGTTCCTGAAATCCAAACGGGGCATCCTGAAGATTGCAGAGATGGTGAGTGTATCCAAACGGAGTGTTTAAAATGGGCACTGTCTTCCTGAGGACTGTGTGTGTCTGGCTGTACACTCCAGCTCTTGGCTCAATGTCAGATGGTGCAGTTACTGGATTGAAGGATGTCGGTGCCTGGGTTTGAGTGCTGATCATTCCCTGCAGATGTGCAGAGTAATTCACAATTATTCACTTGTGGGATGTGTGTGTCGTTGGCAAGGCCAACGTTTACTGCCTGTCCCTCATTAGTTTTACTTTCGAATAGCTTCACCACTGCTTCTTCTGTAACTACCTCAGCTGCCTCCACAGCTGTTTCTGACCGGGGCTCTCCATTTCCACGGGTATTTCCAGCTGTCAGACCTTTGAAGCAGTCTTTGGCTTCTCTCTTTTCATCTGTTGCTTCTATTTAATGATCCCAACCAATCCTGGCAATGACCTCAGCCACTGAACACTCTAAAACACCTAGTGAAGAGGAACCTTGTATCAGTCCCATCTCATTAATGCCATCTGAGGGTTCTCCACGGTGGCACAGTGGTTAGCACTGCTGCCTCACAGCGCCAGAGGCCCGGGTTCGATTCCCGTCTTGGGTGACTGTGTGGAGTTTGCACATTCTCCTCATGTCTGCGTGGGTTTCCTGCGGGTGCTCTGGTTTCCTCCCATTGTCCAAAGATGTGTGGGTTAGGTTGATTGGCCATGCTAAATTGACCCTAGTGTCAGGGAGATTAACAGGGGAAATGTGTGGTGTTACAGGAGTAGGGGCTGGGTGGGATTGTGGTCGGTGCAGACTTGATGGGCCAAATGGCCTCCTTTTGCATTGTAGGGATTCTATGAATATTTATGAATACTTCTGGACATTTGCTTACTCGAAGTACAGGTCTGTCTGAGTGTGCTGGCCTCCTGTGTTTGAGCCTGTGTGTGACCCTTCCTAACAGCACTGTTACCTCATGGACTGCTGCGGTACAAGAAGGTTCAGCCCCCCCTTCCTAAGGGCAATTGATTAAAAATGGGCAATAAATGCTGGCCAAGCCAGCGATGATCCACATTCTCTGAAAGAACTTCAAACATTGTCTTTGAGAAAGGGATGGTGAACCAACTTGTTCTGTAGGGACACCCACACTGCTGTGAGGGAGGGAGTTGATTTGAGTTGTTGTCTCCCCTTGAGTGTTGTTGGAGTTGCACTCATCCAGGCAAAGAGACAATTTTCCATCAAACTCCTGACTTGTGTCTTGCAGATATTGGACAGACCATAAGACATAGGAGTAGAATTAGGCCACTCGGCCCATCGAGTCTGCTCCGCCATTCAATCATGGCTGATATTTTTCTCATCCCCATTCTCCTGCCTTTTCCCCATAACCCCTGATCCCCTTATTAATCAAGAACCTATCTATCTCTGTCTTAAAGACACTCAATGACCTGGCCTCCACAGCCTTCTGCGGCAAAGAGTTCCACAGATTCACCACTCTCTGGCTGAAGAAATTCCTCCTCATCTCTGTTTTAAAAGATCGTCCCTTTAGCCTGAGGTTGTGCCTCTGGTTCTAGTTTTTCCTACTAGTGGAAACATCCTCTCCACATCCACTCTATCCAGGCCTCGCAGTATCCTGTAAGTTTCAGTAAGATCCCCCCTCATCCTTCTAAACTCCAACGAGTACAGACCCAGCGTCCTCAACAGTTCAGGCTTTGGGGGGGTCAGGAGGTGAATTAGTTGCTGTAGAATTCCTAGCCTTTGATCTGCTCTTGTAGCGACAGTATTTATGTGGCTTGTCCAGTTCAGTTTCAGGTCAATGGTAACCCCCAGGATGTTCATATCGGGGGATTCAGTGACAGTAATGCTACTGAACATCAAAAGGAGGTGATTATATTTCTCTTGGAGATGGTCATTGCCTGGCACTTGTCTGGCGTGAATGTTATTTTCCACTTGTCAGCCCAAGCCTAGACATTGTCCAGGTCTCACTGCAATTGGACTTCGACTGCTTCAGTATCTGAGGAATAATAGCTGACCTGTTCAGGAGTAAATTGAACATAAAGTACTAACAAGTTCTACAAACACAACATTGAATTCTTGATTCTGAGTGAATGAGGTCTGTTTTTTACCCATTTGCAGGTTGTGTCTTTTGTGGCTTTTGTTTCCTTTGCTGCTTCCGCCTCAGGAGTATTCATAGCTGTTCCGCTCATGGAGATACTCATCACGCTGGCCTTCTACCTCTTGTATCTGCTCAAACTCGACTCCAAAATGACCTTATTGTTCTGGCCACTGATGGTAAGTAAAATCAAGTGAATATTATGGGCTGGGACATTGAACAATTTATCACAGGGGTACCCAGTGTAATGGCAGTGAATCCCTGCAGTGCAGAAGGAGCCATTCAGCCCATCGGGTCTGCACCAACTCTCCAATAGAGCATCCCACCCAAGCCCTATCCCCACAGCCCCATGTATTTACCCCACTAATCCCCCTAACTTACACATTTTGGGACACTCAGGGGAAATTTAGCATGGCCATTCCATCTAACCTGCACATCTTTGGACTGTGGGAGGAAACCGGAGCACCCGGAGGAAACCCACGCAGACACGGGGAGAATGTGCAAAGTCCACACAGACAGTCACCCAAGCCAGGAATCGAACCGGGGTCCCTGGTGCTGTGAGACAGCAGTGTTGACCCTCTCCTCACCCACTCCTCCTCCCTTATTGTTTTGAATGTATTCACTAAGCGTTGGGGCGGCACGGTGGCACAGTGGTGAGCACTGTTGCCTTACAACGCCAGGATCCAGATGGGTTTGATTCCCAGCTTGTCTGGAGTTTGCACATTCTCCCTGTGCCTGCGTGGGTTTCCTCCGGGTACTCCGGTTTCCTCCCACGGTCCAAAAGATGTGCGGGTTAGGTTGATTGGCCATGCCAAATTGACCCTAGTATCAGGGGGATTAGCAGGGTAAATATATGGGGTTACAGGGATAGGGCCTCGATGGGATTGTGGTCAATGCAGACTCGATGGGCCGAATGGCCTTCCTCTGCACTGTAGCGATTCTATGATTCTACCAAGAGAGTGCTGCACAGTCAGAGATGCCATCTTTCAGAGGAGATGTTAAACCGAGGCCCCAAATGCACTCCTCATGGGGTAAAAGATCCCACGGACACTATTTTGAAGAGCTGCAGGGGAGTTCTTCCTGGTGTCCTGCCTTATATTTATCCCTCAGTCAACAGAGCCCTGCAAATCTTTTCTGCGAATGATCCAATCCCCTTCTGCAAGGCAAGGTTGAACTTGCCTCTACCGGCCTCCCAGGAACCGCACTCCAGATCCTAACCACTTGCTCCTAACAAGTGGGTAAAATCTTGTCACCATTGTTTCTGATATCGGTGCCCTCTGCTTCCCGATCCTTTCACCAATGGGGAGAATTTCTCCCAGTCTACCTCTTGTGGTTTATCTGAGCTGTATTTTCTCTGGAACAGTGTAGAGGGAGCTTTACTCTGTATCTAATCCCGTGCTGTACCTGTCCTGGGAGTGTTTGATGGGGGCAGTGTAGAGGGAACTTTACTCTGTATCTAACCCCGTGCTGTACCTGTCCTGGGAGTGTTTGATGGGGACAGTGTAGAGGGAGCTTTACTCTGTATCTAACCCCGTGCTGTACCTGTCCTGGGAGTGTTTGATGGGGACAGTGAAGAGGGAGCTTTACTCTGTATCTAACCCCGTGCTGTACCTATCCTGGGAGTGTTTGATGGGGGACAGTGTAGAGGGAGCTTTACTCTGTATCTAACCCCGTGCTGTACCTGTCCTGGGAGTGTTTGATGGGGACAGTGAAGAGGGAGCTTTACTCTGTATCTAACCCCGTGCTGTACCTGTCCAGGGAGTGTTTGATGGGGACAGTGTAGAGGGAGCTTTACTCTGTATCTAACCCCGTGCTGTACCTGTCCTTGGAGTGTTTGATGGGGACAGTGAAGAGGGAGCTTTACTCTGTATCTAACCCCGTGCTGTACCTGTCCAGGGAGTGTTTGATGGGGACAGTGTAGAGGGAACTTTACTCTGTATCTAACCCCATGCTGTACCTGTCCTGGAAGTGTTTGATGGGGACAGTATGGAGACAGTGTATTTTGTTGGTGAAGTAATTTTAATTGAAATGTTATTGTGTTCCAGGATGGTGTAAATTCTGTGTTTGCTGCGTTAATATTGCTGATTGTCTGCATCGCTGCTGTCGTGAGCAGGATCACTTCTGGTGTCATAACAGGATCGGTAAGTGATGGTCAGATAACCTCAGTAAATGGTGTGAGACTGGACCTGGGCCCTGCTATATGGCCCTACTGTAACCAGACCCTGCATCCACTATAACTGGAGCCGGCTGGATCCAGCTGTAACTGGACCCTTACCACAATACAGGAAGGGTGTGATTGCATTGGAAAGGGTGCAGAGGAGATTCTCTGAATCACAGAATCCCACCACCCCCATCGTCCCACCGCACCCCACCCCATCCCCTGGCAGGGAGTCTCTGTAGCGGAGTAAACCCCTGTGAATTACTCCCATTCTCATTCCCAATTGTCCTGCACACTAACATCACCTCGCTCCGGTCATCCCACTCTCGGGTATCAGATACTACTGGGCTCCAATCATTTCCCACTCTGGGATGCGAAGACCTCAGTTTCCAGTGACACTCCAGTCAATGCCCAGGGAGTGTTTATCTTTTATTCATTTTCCGGGATGTGGATGTCGCTGACTAGGCCAGCAGGTGGGCCCCTTTCTCCAGTCCATGAGGTGTAGGTACACCGACAGTGCTGTTAGGGAGGGAGTTCCAGGATTTTTGACCCTGCGACAGTGAAGGATGTTTCCTAGTCAGGGTGGTGAGTGGCTTGGAGGGGAACCTTCAGGTGGTGGTGTTCCCAGGTATCTGCTGCACTTGTCCTTCTAGATGGAAGTGGTCGTGGGTTTGGAAGGTGCTGCCTAAGCAGCCTTGATGAGTTGCTGCAGTGCATCTTGTAGATGGTACACACGGCTGCCACTGTGTGTTGGTGGTGGAGGGAGGGGATGTTTTAGGTGGTGGATAAGGTGTCAATCAAGCCAGGCTGTTCCTCTGAATTGAGGACATTGAGGCTGATTATAACAGCGAACATTCGTTCGCCCATCATAGAATCATAGAAACCATACAATCCCAACAGTGCAGAAGGAGGCCATTTGGCCCATCGAGTGCACCAACTTCAATCCCACCAGGCCCTATCTCTGTAAACCCACATATTTGCCCCACTAATCCCTCTAACCTACGCATCCCGGGACACTAAGGATCAATTTAGCACGGCCAATGCATCTAACCTGCACACCTTTGGACTGTGGGTGGAGCACCCGGAGGAAACCCACGCAGACACAGGGAGAATGTGCAAACTCCTCACAGATAGTGACCCGAGGCCGGAATCGAACCAGGGTCCCTGGCGCTGTGAAGCAGCAGTGCTAACCGCTGTGCCGCCTCTATCAATCTGTGGGCGTGCGTGTGGCCCTAATGCTGACCTCAAGCCAGGGTCAATATTCACACCAGTCAGTGAGAGTCGGAACCCAACACATGCTGGTGTACAAAATCCCTGGAGCACACTGCAACTCACCAGGTGTTTATGGGTGAGATTAGACGGGATATTCAACCATGAGAAAGCATCGCGACCCATCCTGATTCACTCAAATTCACTTCCCAGTAAGTGTAAAAACTTGCCCGACTATCCCTCTCCCTAAAGCAAAGGGATTAAGGTGAATTATAGCTGCTCTGCTGAGAGTAGGTACCCACAGCATGTGGAGCAGGTTTGGATCGCTGCTGGTGTGTGTAGCTGAATATTGCACAGGTTACCCAGTGCAATAACGCACTGAGCCATCAAGGGGGAAATGGAGGGGTCACCTGTGGATCTCCATGGGATCAGCACCCCAGGGGCAGGAAGTCCCACCAGTCGAGAGCTGCTGGCCTCAGGGAGACGGAGGCTGCTGACAGAGCAACACTAACTTGGAGGCCCCGGATCGCAGACTGGCCTAGGCCAGAGATAAGTGACAGCAGGAGGGGTTTCTCGGGGGTGGGGGAGCAGCAGCAAGGGGAGGGTGGGGTGGCTCTCCCCCCCAACTTCCTGATGCTGCTCAGGCACTGAGTGCCTTTGAACAAGGTACCCTCACCACGGGACACCACAAGCAACCTGAACCATTTGCACGGCATGTCCGTCTGGGCGGCAGACACATCGGGTGCTGGGTTAATTGCCCCGGTGGCTAGAAGACTACTTCAAAGAAGGCATTGGTTGGCCTGTAAGGTCCTCAATTGGTGGCAGGGCAGGAAGGCTGTTCATGGGTCTTTTAACCTCGAGTATGATTGGGTTGGAGGTAATGGCCGAGTGGTATTATCGCGAGACTATTAATCCAGAAACACAGCTAATGTTCTGAGGACCCGGGTTCGAATCCCGCAACGGCAGATTTGAATTCAATAAAAAAATAATTGGAATTAAGAATCTAACGATGACCATGAGACCATTGTCGGGAAAACCCATCTGGTTCACTAATGTCCTTTTGGGAAGGAAATCTGCTGTCCTTACCCAGTCTGGCCGACATGCGACTCCAGTGCCACAGCAATGTGGTTGACTCTCAACTGCCCTCCAAGGGCAACTAGGGATGGGCAATAAATGCTGGCCAGCCAGTGACATCCTTGTCCCACGAATGAATAAAAAAGATGGTGAAATTCCCATCACACCCCAACCACCCCCCCCGCCCCCACTTCCATCCTGCCCTCTCCATCTCCAAACACATCACAGGAAAGATCTCCCCACCACCTAGAAACAGACCATTCAGTCGAATCACTTCATGTTGATGTTTATCCTCTCGGGAGTAAATAATTGCAGTAAGCCACCCTGTTTCCCAGATTCCTTTCACTCATTTCCTTTCTCCACCTCTCCAGTCTAATCTCGAAAGTTGATCAGAGTTTCTGCATCACCCATTAACCCTGGAATTGATTCTCACAGTCTCTTAACTCACTGGGTGAAGCATCTTCCCCCACCCGCTCCCGTCTCATCCTCTGTCCACAGACACTTTTTTTTTGGCAGAAGGAGGCCATTCAACACATCATGTCTACACTGACTATCCGAAAGAGCATCTTACCCAGGCCCAAACCCCTCACCCTGTCCCCTTAACCCCACGCATTTATCCTGGCCAATCCACCTAACCCACACATCTTTCAGACTGTGGGAGGAAACCGGAGCACCCGGAGGAAACCCACGCAGACATGGGGAGAACGTGCAGACTCCATACAGACAGTGACCCAAGCCAGGAATTGAACCCGGATCCCTGGCGCTGTGAGGCAGCAGTGCTAACCACTGGGCCACCTTTGCTTTGACCCTTCACCTACTGGGTAATTTTTAAATTCATTCATCACGTCACCTCACAACCTGCATTCTCCCCATTAACTTCCAAGGGGTGGGCACGGTGGCACAGTGGTTAGCACTGCTTCCTCACAGCACCAGGGACCCGGGTTCGATTCCCGGCTTGGGTGACTGCCTGTGCGGAGTCTGCACATTCTTCCTGTGTCTGCGTGGGTTTCCTTCGGGTGCTCCGGTTTCCTCCCACAGTCTGAAAGACGTGCTGGTTAGGGTGCATTGGCCATGCTAAATTCTCCCTCGGTGTACCCGAACAGGTGCCGGAGTGTGGCGACTAGGGGATTTTCACAGTAACTTCATTGCAGTGTTAATGTAAGCCTACTTGTGACACTAATAAGTAAACTTAACTAAGAAAATATTTTCCCAGAGTTGAGTGTGTAATTAAGGATGGATACTAACTCTTCCCTGTCTAACCTCCAGGTCTTTGGTTTTGGAGCTGCCGCTCTTTATATCACTGATGCTTACGTCATGTGTAGTCTCATAACACTGAATCAACGCAAAGTTCCCAGCAAGTAACGCCATGGAAACCAGTCTCTGTGACTGGATTGGGCCCTCAGGATGTCAGTCTGACCCAGCCCACAATGGATTCACAGCTTCAGTTCTGGCCCTCTCGGCCTATCAGCATCTTGCACTCCTAGAGCCACTCGTGCTGTTCACTCAGACCCATCCGCACCTCACACCAAGCTGCCAGGACTCGGGGTAGCGGAGGATAGCCGTGCCGATTCAGGGATTTTACTGTAACGCTGTTCACCTTCTCACCACTCACTGGGGAAATCCCTTCCTCCTGAATTCTCTTCTACATCCATTAGTGGCTCACTTTAATTTGTGAGCACCCCTAATATTGGACTCCCCCCACCCCATCCCCCATCCGCCCCCCCCCCGACCCATAACAGGCGTGACACAGTGGTTAGCACTGCGCCAAGGATCTGGGTTCGAGTCCCGGCTTGGGTCACTGTCTGTGTGGAGGTTGCACGTTCTCCCCGTGTCTGCATGGATTTCCTCCGGGTGCTCCGGTTTCCTCCCACACTCCAAAGATGTGCTGATTAGGGTGCATTGGCCGTGCTAAATTCTGCCTCAGTGTTACCCGAACAGGCGCCGGAGTGTGGCGACTAGGGCATTTTCACAGTAACTTCATTGCAGTGTTAATGTAAGCCTACCTGTGACAATAATAAAATAAAACTTAAACTTAAAAAGACATTTTCTTCACATCGACCCAGTTTCAAGATGTTGTCTTCATGATTCTGCCAGAGATAATTAGCAGAGGAAACCCTCTGAAACATGTTAATGTCACATTGCCTCACATAGCGAATGAAAGGAATTCTTCGCCCAGCCATGTTGGTAATCGCCTTCCAGATGCTGCCAGACTTGCTGAACTTTTGCACCGCCCCCGTTCTGGTTTCAGATTCCAGCATCCGCAGTATTTTGCTTATTTTTATGCTGGTTGCGTGGATATTTGTTGAAGTTATTCAAAGTACGGTCCCTTTACAGAATGCACAGATTAAGCATCTTAATGTGATGTGGAGATGCCGGCGTTGGACTGGAGTGGGCACAGTAAGAAGTCTCACAACACCAGGTTAAAGTCCAACAGGTTTATTTGGTAGCACGAGCTTTCGGAGCACTGCCCCTTCATCAGGTGAGCGGCGAGTTTAACCTGGTGTTGTGAGACTTCTTTCTGTAATGCGCAAACTGGTTAACAATCGTTGCCGTCGCTTCCACGAGGAACTGTGATGGATTTTCTGATGTGTTTCTGAATGTTTTGGACGTCCGCCATGTTTCTCCTTTAATTAAAAAAAAGAACTTCGAAAGAAAAGCTTTTGTTATTTTATTCTGTATTTGAAGAAAGAAGGATTTGCATTTCTATAGCACCTGTCAAAGCCTCCGGTTCTCAAAGCACTTCACAATCAGTGAAATGCTTTCGCAGCATTGCCGCTGCTACATTGACGAAAACAGAGCCGCCGATTGCATGCACAGCAAGATCCCACAAATCAATGTGAAAATGAGCGGATCGGTGGGCGGGATCTTCTGTGCCCCACCCCCGTGGCGGTGGAGGAGGCCCGCCATTGGCCAGCAGTGGGATCTTCCAGTCCCGCCACTGTCAATGGGGTTTCCCATTGTTCACACCCTCTGCCACTGGGGAACCACAATGGGGGGGCGGGGGGGGTTTGCAGTCAGTGGCACCAGAAGGTCCGTCAGCGGGAATGCCCAGAAAACCCACCTGTTTGCGTGATGCTGGCTGAGGGGTGAATAGTGTCCAGAATGTGGCAGAGGCCATCCCTGCTCATCTGCAAAATAGTGACCACGGGATCCTTTCTGTCCGCCCACGGGAGTTTAACATCTCACCTGAAAGCTGCCCACTCGCACAGTTCAACATTCTCCCAGCAACACAGCGGAAGTGTTGGCCTGGATTGCGTGCCCAGGTCTCGGGAGCCGGGCACGAGACCCCCACAGCCACCTGGGTGTTACCCACTGAGGCCCGTCTGACACCTTATTAAAATATTCCCTTAATTTTTACCCTCATTTGACTGCAATCCCTCTCTATTCGCCATGGAGTGCACATGTGCAGGTCTCTGATGCTGCACATGCACATTAGCAGTAACAGGGGCCTGACAGACAAGGAGAGAGCTGTCAGGCCCCTGCTCGTGCAGGCAGCTTGAAGCAGTTCCCCCCGCAGTCACGAGGACGCATAGCCCAACATGCAGCCCCCGCTGACCTCCCCCCACCCCCCACCCCCCTCCCCCGCCGGCCAGACCAATCGCCGACCCCCTCCCTCCCCAATCGATCACAGCGCTACTGCCCTCCCCCCATGATCACTGCAGAGTGGCAGCGAGCCCCCTCTCCCTTCCCCCCCCCCCCCCCCCCCCCCCACCCACTGATCGCTGCAGAGTGGCAGCGAGCCCCCTCCCTCCATTAGCCTCATCCCCACTGGCCCCTTCCCCATTGGCCCTGCCCCCTGGCACTGCCCAGAGGGCATTGCCCAGGTGCCAGTCTGGCACTGCCCAAGGGACATCCTCCTCGCTGGGGGCCTCGGTGGCCTCCGGTTCCACCGGCGAGGCCAAGGTGATTGCTTCCCATTCATGGGGGGGCATGTCTGTTCCTTGCTGGTGAGAACCTTTCCCAGCGAGGTCATAAAGGGGGGTGAGCCCGGACAACTGAGCGCCGGGATTGATAATGACACTGAAATGCTTATATCAATAAATTTGAATAAATTAACTTGCCTCTCGCCCATTTCCAGTGAGAGGCTGACTGCGCTGGAATTCCTATCTTCATAAAATGGCGCCGGTCGCGAAACCCATCGCCAATCACGCTAATCGCTCTATGTTCTACTTTATGACCACATCGCGCCCGAAAATTGGCATCACGCGATGGCCACGGTTTGAAGATTCTGCCCTCTTTCTCATGTCATTTCACTCTTCTTAGGCAGTCTCTCAGGATTCAGGATGATTTGCCTCCGCTCTGAAATGGCCGATGTGTCCAGTGTGTGAGGTGTAGACTCTGTCACACACTGGGCAGCTACTGCTTTAAGGCTGCAGTAGATGAGGTATTTGGAGGTTCCTGCACTCCCTCCAACACCCCGACTTCTCCTCCACATATTCCCAGAGAAGTATCACTACCTTCCCGAATGAACCTTCTCCATTTGGGTTGATCGCAAGCCAGGTCCTTGGGATGTTTGACCTCTTCAGGGTTGCTTTGAGGACATCTCCAAAGTGTTTCCAGGGTCCTCCTGGGAGTCTCCTGTGTGACTGAGTTCTGAATAGAGCAGGGGAATGGCGTCAGGCAGATGAACAACATGTCCTGTCCAGTGAAGCTGGTTTTGAGTGGTTAGCGGTTCAATGCTGGGCTTGTTGGCCTGGGAGAGGACACTGTTATTGGACCGCTTTTCTTGCCATCGGATTTGGAGGCCCCACTGATGGTATTACAGTGCTTTGAAGTGTTTTGACATTCCTGCTGGAGGTTGTCCAAGTTTCCAAAACATATAGGAGAACAGTAGTCCCTGCTGCCTAGTGTACTGTGTCGGGTTTGAGATCCTGGTCTTTAAATTTCAGTAAGCGAAGGTTAACAGATCACAGAATCACAGATCACAGAATCACACATTACTTCAGTGCAGAAGAGGCCCTTCGGCCCATAGAGTCTGCACTGATGCACGAAACGCCCTGATCTGTCCACCTAATCCACTTGCCAGCACTTGGCCCATAGCCTTGAATGTTCATAGAGAAATCATAGAAACCCTACAGTGCAGAAGGAGGCCATTCAGCCCATCGAGTCTGCACCGACCACAATCCCACCCAGGCCCTACCCCCACATATTTACCCACTAATCCCTCTAACCTACGCATCTCAGGACTCTAAGGAGCAATTTTTAACCTGGCCAATCAACCTAACCCGCACATCTTTGGACTGTGGGAGGAAACCGGAGCACCCGGAGGAAACCCACGCAGACACGGGGAGAATGTGCAAACTCCACACAGACAGTGACCCGAGCCGGGAATCGAACCCGGGACCCTGGAGCTGTGAAGCAGCAGTGCTAACCACTGTGCTACCGTGCCATGCCAAGTACTCATCCAGGTACATCTTAAAGGATGTGAGGCATCCCGCCTCCACCACCCTCCCAGGCAGCGCATTCCAACTGAGTAAAAATGTTTTTCCTCAAATCCCCCCTAAATCTCCCACCCCTCACTTTTAACTTGTATCCCCTCGTAACTGATCATTAATATATTTCAGGAGAAACAAGGGTCCCAATATTGACCCCTAGGAAACACCACTACAAGCCTTCCTCCAGCCCAAAAAATATCCATTGACCTTTACTCTCTGCTTCCTATTATTCAGTTAGTTTTGTATCCATTTTGCTATCTGTATCATTTATTCTATGAGCTATAACTTTTGTCACAAGTCTGTTGTGTGGCATTGTATCAAATGCCTTCTGAAAGTCCAAGTACACCACATCAACAGCATTACCCTCATTAACCCTCTCAGTTACCTCCTCAAAAATCTCCACATTTATGCCAAAATAGAAAAATTATTGATATCATTGAAATGAGTTGTAGCGATTGGGGTTCAGCTACATTGATGGTACCAAAACCAGGTGATATGCAACGGTTATGTGAGGATTATAGAAAAGTCAATGTGGTTACAAAGGCAGATTCATATCCTATTCCTTGGTTGAAAGACAGTATTGAAAAGGTGGGACAAGGAAATTTCATTACCACATTTGACTTACTTACAGGATATCGGCAAGTACCTTTATCAGAAAGGGCAAAGGAAGTTTTGGCTATTGTGACACCAAACAGTCTGTATCAGTTTTTTGCCATTTGCAATGCAAAGTGCATCAGCAACATTCCAAAGACGAATCAACAATGTCATTTCTGGAGTAAATAATTGTGCAGTGTACCTGAAAAATCAGGTGGTTTTCAGTCAGATGTGGAAGGGATATTTGGAACATTTAAAGGGATTGCTTGTTCGATTACAGGAGCCGGGCTTGGTGGTAAACTTGGCTTCAAGTGAATTTGCGAAAGCACGAGTCACGTTCTTAGGCCACAGGACTGGACATAGACACGGAATGTGAAAGTGAAAGTTATTGGGGAGTTCCCCATACCGCCAACAAGAAGAGAAATGCTGAGATTCCTGAGCATGAGTGGTTTCTACAGGAAATTTGTGCCAAATTTTAGCAGCGTGGTTGCTCCACTGACCGAACTGCTGAAAAAGCACAGGAAATTTCAGTGAACACCAGGAGGTGTTTGACAATCTGAAAACTGTGTTAATCACCGCACCAGTTTTGGCGACACTGGATTATGCAAAGCAATTCAAGGTGGCCACTTATGCGAGTGGTGTGGACGTTGGTGCGATACTGTTACAAGAAACGATGAAAGGATAGAAAGACCAGTTGGTTATTTTTCCAGAAAACTAATTAGTCATCAAAATAAATAATCGACCATTGAGGAGGAGATATTGAGTTTGGTATTGGCATTGCAACATTTTAACATTTATCTTGCCAGCAATTTATCAGAGACAATTGTTTACACTGAGCATAATCCATTGAAGTTTCTTGTGAAGTTTTAAGATAAAAATGCAAGACTGTTCAGATGGGGCTTATTGTTACAGCCGCTTAATTTGAACATCATACATGTGGCACAAAGAGAGAACGTGACTGTAGATACTTTATCATGATTATGACATGTAAAAGGATGGAATGTTCAATGTTGGAAAAGAAAGACTGAATTGAATTAGACTACTAGTTAAATTTACATGCTTAAATGTAATACAATTTATACTTTATAGAGTACTAATAGTGTGAAAAAAAACTAGAGACTTTAGAAAAATAAAGCCATCTTTTCCCATTGTTGGTTAGTTTCTTAAGGGGGAGGTGTGATGATAGCGCTGCAATTGATATGGAAATATATATTTTCATGATTGAGGGAATTTCTGAATTCAGCTTTATGCTACAGGAATATAGGTCGGACTCTGGGAGAGCAGTAGAATTACTCATTTTAGCCTTGCAAGTGGTTATGTTAAGTAGAGCTGCTGGACTTTTGTTTACTTACGTTATCCTGTGATTTTGGACTAAAATGATTGACGGGTCATATAATGATGTGGTTAATGTGCAGGGAGTAACTGCTTTTGCAGAAGGCAGTTTAGTTTGCAGCTGAAGCCTGGTTAAAGTTAGAAGGATTTTGCAGGCTTCTCAAACTCTATATCACCCTGAGAAACTTCAAGACTGTCTACACTCATTATAGCAAGTATATTCATGGCTGCTAACTATTTTTAAGTGGCTTTTAAGTCAATAAGAGGAATGTTGCTAATTTGGAACTGAAACAGAAGTTAGAAATTAAAGTTGCTTCCTTTCATTTTTAAATATCGGTCAACTGTTAAGAGTTAAGCTGCTTCATTGGTTAGCATTATAGATAAACTGTGTTGTTAAATAAAATTAGTTTTACTATAAAAGATCCCTAATTTGTCAGTGGAATTATTCCTCATGGAAATATCCTATCCTCACATTTATGCCAAAATAGAAAAATTGTTGGTGTCTAGTCTGACGTTCTAATGTAATTTGGGGTCTGGCCCAGCACCCTAACACCACCCAGAAAAGAGATCTACTGCAAACCAAAATCTTTGGGGATACAACATGGAAATCAGCTCCATACTGTTACATCCCGGGAGAGAGCCAAACAATGTGGAATCACCACATCAAAATCAGTCAAAGGACTATCCATCGTATATCTCAATGATCATTTATTTTCTTCATGAACTGTAAAAAAACCTTTAACTCTATCCTTGTATCCTATCATCTGTACTAGTGTGTGTGTGGAAGAGAGGAGGACAGGGATTGAATGTGATATATGAATGTGGGTTACAACTCATCTAATGTTCTTAAATGGAAGTAGGGTCAATAAACCTACCTCGTAGTTTGGTTTAAGCTCAGAAACCCTGTCTGATGAATTCTTTATAATCTGAAAGTGTAAATAGTGTATTGACAAATCACATTGCCTTGAAATTCACAAAATACCCTGTTCGTGAATCACAGAATCCTACAGTGCAGAAGAGGCCATTCAGCCCATCGAGGCTGCACCGATGCATGAAAGGCCCTGACCTGCCCACCTAATCCCACTCGCCAGCACTTGGCCCATAGCCTTGAATGTTATGGTGTGCCAGGTACTCATCCAGGTACTTTTTAAAGGATGTGAGGCATCCCGCCCCCACCACCCTCCCAGGCAGCGCATTCCAGACCGTCACTACCCTCCGGGTGAAAATGTTTTTCCTCACATCACCCCTAAACTCCCACCCCTCACTTTTAACTTGTGCCTCTTTGTAACTGACCCTTCAACTAAGGGGAACAGCTGCTCCCTATCCACCCTGTCCATGCCCCTCATAATCTTGAACACCTCAATCAGGTCGCCCCTCAGTCTTCTCTGCTCCAGAGAAAACAACCCAAGCCTATCCAATCTCTCTTTATAACTTAAATGCTCCGTCCCCGGCAGCGTCCTGGTGAATTTCCTCTGCACCCCCTCCAGTGCGTTCACGTCCTTCCTATAATGTGGTGACCAGAACTGCACACAGTGCTCCAGCTGTGGCCTCACCAAAGTTCTATACAACTCCATCGTGACCTCTCTGCTTTTGTAATCGATTGATAAAGGCGAGTGTGCCAAATGTCTTTTTCACCACCCTATTTACCTGCCTTTCCGCCTTCCGAGATCAATGGACAAACACACAAAGATCCCTTTGTTCTTCGGAACTTCCCAGTATCAGACCTTCCATAGTATACTTCCCTGTCAAATTACTCCTCCCAAAGTGCATCACCTCACACTTTTCAGGGTTAAATTCCATCTGCCACTTATCCGCCCATTTGACCATCTTGTCTATATCTTCCTGTAGCCCAAGACACTCAACCTCACTGTTAACCATCAGGCCAATCCTTGTGTCATCTCTGTATCTGCTGCAGTCAGACCTGGAGTGATAAATTGGGGGAGACAATTCTTATCCCTCATCGCATGGTTGTAACAACAGATACTGGCTTATCTTAGAAGGAGAGAGTGAAGAGGTTGGGTCTATCCACATGTAGGGTTCAGAAGAATGAGAGGTGATCATACTGAAACATATACAATCGGGTGGATACTGGGAAGATATTTCACCTTGTGGGAGAGACCAGAACCAGGACACATGGTTGAAGAATAAGAAGTCTACCTTTTAAGACCGACAGGAAAAACAATTTCTCTGAGCGTGGTTAGTCTGTGGAATTCTCTTCCGCAGAAAGTACTGGACGCTGGGTCACTGGATTGATTCAAGGCAGTGTTAGATAGACCATAGAATCCTACAATGCAGAAGGAGGCCATTCGGCCCATCGAGTCTGCACCGACCACAATCCCACCTAGTCCCTATTCCCGTAACCCCACATATTTACCCTTTAATCCCCTGACATTAGGGTCAATTTAGCATGGCCAATCAACCTAACCCGCACATCTTTGGAGTGTGGGAGGAAACCGGAGCACCCGGAGGAAACCCATGCAGACACGGGGAGAATGTGCAAACTCCACACAGTGACCACTATGCCATCATGCCACCCTTTGATAGACAAGTGAGTCGAGGATTATGGGGGGCAGGCAGGAAGGCTGAAATCAGAACCGAATCAGCCATGATCTTACTAAATGATGGACTGGCTCCCAGGGCTGAATGGCCTCCTCCAACGCCATTGTCACCTATGGGTGGGGTTTCCCGGCCGTGCTCGCTCCAAGACCGGAAATTCCCACCCAAGGTCAAAGGACCTCTGCACGGTACTGTCCTGCCCACTACAATTCCCATGGCAGACGGGACAGGAAACTTTGCCCCTAATGTTTATTCCCCTTCCAAACACACTTTAAGGGGAAGCAGATTTAGGACTGAGTTGAGGAGGAATTTCTTCACCCAAAGGTTTGTGAATCTGTGGAATTCCCTGCCCAGTGAAGCAGTTGAGGCTACCCCATTGAATGTTTTTAAGGCAAGGATAGATGTACAGTAAAGGAATTAAGGGTTATGGTGAGCGGGCGGGTAAATGGAGCTGAATCCATAAAAAGGTCGGCCATGATCTTATTGATGTAGAGTTGCCGGCGTTGGACTGGGGTAAGCACAGTAAGTAGTCTCACAACACCAGGTTAAAGTCCAACAGGTTTATTTGGTAGCACGAGCTTTCGGAGCGTCGCACTCACCTGATGAAGGGGTGACACTCCGAAAGCTCACGCCACCAAATAAACCTCTTGGACTTTAACCTGGTGTTGTGAGACTACTTACCATGATCTTATTGAGGGGCCAGATGGCCTGCTCCTGCTCCTAGTTCTTATGTTCTTAAGGGCAGAAGGTTGCAAAGTCAAATTTCTCCCCAGAGACCTGAGCACACAATCCAGGTTTACAACCCCGGTGCAGTCCTAAGGGAGTGCCGCACTGGCGCAGGTGCCAACTTTCCATATCAGAAGATCTCTGGCACTGCGCCTTGTTCAATAACTCGCTCTTGTTGCAGGATCTGATAGCAGATTGTTAAAACACTGCAGCGTGTGACAGGAAACGGCAGAGTTTACAGCTCCGAGAGCAATGGGCTCGCAGCTACAGACTCGCAGCAACTCCGAGCCTAGCACCGAGAGAGAGCCTGCACTGAACTGAACCCACATTGCATCCTCCCCCCCCCCCAAATCACCAAAGTTACTGAAAAGTTTGAGTAAAGATCGAGAGTCTGCAACTCGGAACAGTTTTTTTTCAAACATAAAACACAGCTTCCCCCCCTTTTGCAGCCGATTTAAATTTGGAAATTGAACTTGGCAAAGTTCTTTTTTTTGCAGAAAGTTATTTGTAAAGTTCGTCACGAGTAACATTTTCAAAACGACTTTTGCAAAATGTTACAGGCTAGCTTCTCTCCTCTGCAATTCTCTCCAGAGATTGCTGGGGGAAAAAGTTGTTCATAACTTTTTAACTTATTTGCAAAACTCTTTGCAAAGTTGTTTTTGTGCAAAATACTTGTTTGCAAAGTTTTCGGAAGTTTTCTGCTGCATCTTTTTGGGTGCAGTTGAAATTGAGTTGTCTGAATGTTGAGAATCTCTGTGCTGCTATTATTTGATTTCCTGTCTTGTCCAGCAGAATTTTCTCTCTCTCCAATCCCCCCATTGTCTCAGATTGGAGGATTCCAAGTTTCCGCAAACTTACGATTTCCGTTTCCCGCTGAAGCTGCCCCTTTTTAAAGAAAAAGTGATTTAAATTCCCTAAAAAACAAAAAAAAAGCCCCGTTTTTTTAAATTTCCTCTGCCTCCTCCCCCAGTCCCTCCCCTCTATCTGTCGCTGCCATGGGAGAGACAGAGGTGCCCGAAGCTGCTCCCTCCTCTCCACCGGGACTGGCTGCCCTCATCCCCGACAAAACTTTCCTAACTTCTCGCAAAGGGCTGCTGTTGGCAGCGGAGTTGGTGAGTCCGCCTCTGCAATCGCTCAGATCTGCCCCATTCTCCTCACCCCCATCATCTCCTGTCGCGCTGAATTTGCACTGAAACACCAGAGGCTGGCAGGGCACTGCTTATCAGGCAGTTTATTTGCTTATTTTGGCAGGAGAGAGTGCAGAGATTCATCTGATAGCAAATGGGGGAACTGCCAGTGAAAGAGGGGCAAGTGTTGGCATTTGTCAGGGCTGGTTCCAGGGTTACTGTCCTATTTGTCCACCCCTGCAGTACCAAAAATACCCCTTGCCCCTCCTCACGCTTGAGCAGCATGGGTGGGTCGTTCTTGTCGGGCTGTTGGACCACAGAGGGCATCGCAAGATGGAGAGGCATGGGCAGAGTGGATAAGGAGCAGCTGTTCCTCTTAGTGCAGGTTTCCTCCTGCCAAAATAAGCTGTTCCTGCCAAATAAACGGGGGTTCCTCTTAGTTGAAGGGTCAGTCACGAGGAAACATAGGTTCAAGGTGAGGGGCAGGAGGTTTAGGGGGGTGTGAGGAAAAGCTTTTTTACCCAGAGGGTGGTGAGGGTCTGGAATGCGCTGCCTGGGAGGGTGGTGGAGGTGGGATGCCTCACATCCTTTAAAAAGTACCTGGATGAGTGCTTGACACGACATAACATTCAGGGCAAGTGCTGGCAGGTGGGAGTGCAGATTCGATGTGCCGAAGGGCCTGTTCTGCACTGTGTGATTCTAAGCTGTGATCCCAACCCTGATGTGGAGATGCCGGCGTTGGACTGGGGTAAGCACAGTAAGAATTCTCACAACACCAGGTTAAAGTCCAACAGGTTTATTTGGTAGCAAATACCATAAGCTTTCGGAGCGCTGCTCCTTCGTCAGATGGAGTGGATATCTGTTCTCAAACAGGGCACAGAGACACAGAAATCAAATTACAGAATACTGATTAGAATGCAATCCCAACCCTGGGCAGAAATGCACACGGATCGCTCCCTTCCACCCCCCCCCCCCCCTCACACACACACACACACACACACACCCCCCGGGAACAGAGACAATTGGCTGGCTCCCTTCCGCCCCCTCCCCACAAAAACCGCTGCCCCTCCCCCACAAAACCACTGCCCCTCAGTTCAGATCAGCCAGAGCAAGCAATACAGAGATAGCAATCACTCCATTGTACAGATCAAGAACATTTACATAGAGGGATGAGCGACTGGAGCTTTTCGTTTCACACTCATCTGGACAAACACAAGAATGCCAAATTTCGAACAATCGCAGCAATTTATACTCGGGGTGGCGGGGGGGGGGGGGTGGTGGGGGGGGGGGGGGAGGTGTCAGTGCGATCCCAGGTATACAGATCATACACCCTTGTGATTGGCCAATTGACTCAAACAGCATTTCCCTTTGGTTTTTGGTAGTACAAACCAAGGTTCTAATTGGGTGATTCTTTCAAAGAGCCAGCACAAATACAATGGGCTGAATGGACTCTTTTTATGCCGTAAACTCCTACAAATAATCAGATGGTGTGTGAGGGATGGGGAGGGGGGGGATTTTGGTTGGCAGACTGGAAGGACAGTGCTCAGTGACTGATTTTGCTCGCCTGCTAGCTATGCAGCCTCTGCTGGTTCACATTCCTCTCTCTCTCTCTCGCCTCAGGTTCTATCCTTCATCATTTTCATTTGTTATTTGACATCATCCATGGCAGCTTTCATGGCCGCTCCACTCATCGAGTTCCTGCTAGCCGTTTGCGCCTATTACGTTTACGTGACAAAGTACATCGACTATTTCCCAGGCTTTCACGGCCCCTTGATGGTAAGTAACACCTCTGTCTATCCCGAGAATGCAGCATTGCCCGGTGACAGCCTCTGCTCTGAAGCCTCTACTCTGGGACAAGTTGTTCCGGACACTTTGGCTCAGCCAGGATCACTCTCACCTCAGAGTAAGTGTAAACCCTCACTTCCCAGCACAGTAGAGGGCTAGGGGGAGGCCATTCAGCCTTTCAACCCTATTTGATTTGATTTATTATTGTCACATGTATTAACATACAGTGAAATGTATTGTTTCTCGCTCGCGATACAGACAAAGCATACCGTTCATAGAGAAGGAAACGAGAGGGTGCAGAATGTAGTGTTAGCGTCATAGCTAGGATGTAGAGAAAGATCAACTTAATGCAAGGTAAGTCCATTCAAAAGTCTGACAGCAGCAGGGAAGAAGCTATTCTTGAGTCTGTTGGTACATAACTTCAGACTTTTGTATCTTTTTCCCAACGGAAGAAGGTGGAAAAGAGCATGTCCGGGGTGCGCGGGGTCCTTGATTACGCTGGCTGCTTTGCCGAGGCAGCGGGAAGTGTAGACAGAGTGAATGGATGGGAGGCTGGTTTGCGTGATGGACTGGGCTTCATTCACAACCCTTTGTAGTTCCTTGCGGTCTTGGGCAGAGCAGGAGCCATACCAAGCTGTGATACAACCAGAAAGAATGCTTTCTATGGTGCATCTGTAGAAGTTGGTGAGAGTCGTTGCGACATGCCAAATTTCTTTAGCCTCCTGAGAAAGTAAAGTATTCTGTCAGTCAGTGAGATTGTGAATAATATGCCTCTTAACTCCATTTACCCACCTTGGTTCCATAACTCAGCTAACAGACATGTGAGTGGCTCAGATTTCAAACTTCCAATTGCGCCCCAGCCCCAATGGCTTTTTGCGGGGAGAGAGTTCCAGATTTACACTCCCCCCTTCGTGTGAGGAAGTCCTGACATTCCCCCCCGAGTGGCCTGGCTCTCATTTCAAGATTCTGCCCCTTTGTTCTGGACTCCCCTCCCCCACCAGAGGAAATATAGTTTCTCTCTACCGATCCTATCGAATCTTTGGATCATCTTAAACACCCCGGTTAATCTCTGCGAATTTTGCAAAGCTATATCTGGAACTGTTATTTTCCTTACGCTAGCTAAAACTCTTTCTGCTGCACATTGCAACAATTCCAGCAGCAACTTACTTCCCCCCAGCCCAGCCTGCTCAATGGTCTCAGTTCCAAATCCAGAGATTTGTGCACATGATTCAGACTGACACTCCCCGTGCAGTACTGAGGGAGTGCAGCACTGTTAAAGGTACTGTCCTTTGGAGAAATATGTAAACCAAAGGCCAGTTTGGAACTGCAGGGGAGTTGACTCTGGTGTCCTGGCCAATATTTATCCCTTTCCCACAGTTATAAATACATTATCTGGCCATGATCACATCGCTGTTTGTGGGAGCTTGCTGTGCACAAATTAGCTTTTGCATTTCCTACATTACGACAGGGACCACACGTCAAAAAGTACTTCATTGGCTGTGAAGTTCTCTGAAACACCCTGAGGTTGTGAAGGTACAGTTTATGATGACAGGCCCTTCATATCCACTGCATTACCTTTATGCGCACTGCCTGGGACTCCCAGTTCACTTCCTGTCACTAATCATCGCATTCGGTTCATTTGACAGATCTTGCTAACTCTGTGCAATTTCCTTTAACATGTTTCAATTATTGTGTTTTGAAAAAAAACCCTCCAGGATTTCCTGCGGTGTATAACCGCTGCCGTTATTTTCTTCGCAATCTCGATTTACGCCATTACAAAGAGCTCAGCGTCTTGGAAAACAGCCGGAGTGAGTAACTTCACACCTGGAGTTAGCTTTGAGTCAGATTCCCCGCTCTCGTTTCGAATCAGTAATTTTATTGTGTTCCTCTTTTTAAAAAAAGGTCTTTGGCTTCGTGGCAACTGTTGTGTTCGCTTTCGATTTCTACTACCTCTGCAACCACCTGATCAGCCTCATCAATCCCCAGGAACTCCCCACCCACACTGCGACCATCAAAAAATCCACAGGTACCTCCTCATCATGAGCACTCACAGTGCAACTCCGTAACCTCTATATCTAACAAACATCTCCAGCTACTTCACAGGAGTGATTATCTAACAAACATTGGAGTTTGCAGTTTGAAAGCCTGGTCTAAGAGGTGGGTTTTTAAGAAGCAGTTTAGAGGACAGAAGCCAAGTAGAGGAGTTTGAGGAAGGAGTTCCAG
Organism: Mustelus asterias; assembly: GCF_964213995.1. NCBI lineage: Eukaryota > Metazoa > Chordata > Chondrichthyes > Carcharhiniformes > Triakidae > Mustelus > Mustelus asterias. The sequence continues at coordinate 3,994,218 of NC_135804.1, read as the reverse complement.
AGTTCAGGACTGAGCCAGCCTGTTGTGAAGCTATGAGTCCATCCGGGAAGCCAGGATTGGAGGAATATGCAACTATCTCAGAGGATTGTGGGCCTTCAAGAAGTCAGAGAGATATTGAGGGTTTGAGGCCATGGAGAGATTGGGAAGTGAGTATTTTAAAATAGAGAGAGGTCAGACCGGTAGCCGGTGTGGCACAGCACGCACAGGGGGTAATGGGTGAAGAAGACTTTATGTGAATTCAGTGCTGCCCTCCAGTAACAGTCACTACTGGACAGTTGTATGGAAGAGGCGGATGGTACATCTACACAATGAACATTCATGGCCTATTAAGACCATAAGACATAAGAGCAGAATTAGGCCATTCGGCCCATCGGGTCTGCTGCACCATTCAATCATGGCTGATATTTTTCTCATCCCCATTCTCCTGCCTTTTCCCCATAACCCCTGATCCCCTTATTAATCAAGAACCTATCTATCTCTGTCTTAAAGACACTCAATGACCTGGCCTCCACAGCCTTCTGCGGCAAAGAGTTCCACAGATTCACCACTCTCTGGCTGAAGAAATTCCTCCTCATCTCTGTTTTAAAGGATCGTCCCTTTAACCTGGGGTTGCACCCTCTGGTTCTCATTTTTCCTACTAGTGGAAACATCCTCTCCACATCCACTCTACCCAGGCCTCGCAGTATCCTGTAAGTTTCAATAAGATCCCCCCTCATCCTTCTAAATTCCAACGAGTACAGACCCAGAGTCCTCAACCCTTCCTCATTGAACAAGCTCTTCATCCCAGGGATCATTCTTTGTGAACCTCCTCTGGACCCTTTCCAAGGTCAGCACATCCTTCCTTAGATACGGGGCCCAAAATTGCTCACAGTACTCCAAATGGGGTGAACCACCGGTCTCCATCTTATCCTGATACTGTTCATGTGCACTGGTCAGTGATCACAAGAACACAAGAAACAGAAGCAGGAATAGGCCACCAGGCCCTTCCAGCCTCCCCCGCCATTCAATACCATCCTGGCTGATCTCTGCCGGCCTCAACTCCTTATCTGTGCCATTTCCTCATAGCCCTCTGTTCCTCGATCTACCAAATATTTATCCACCTCCACTTTAAATACTTCTAATGATCCAGCCTCCACCACCCTTTGGGGCAGAGAATTCCAGAGACTCACCACCCTCTGCAAGAAGAAATTTTTCCCACCTCAGTTTTAAATGACCAGCCCTTTATCTTGTAGCTGTGTCCCCTTGTTCGAGATTCTTCCACTAGTGAAAACATCTCACCATCTACCCTGTCAAACCCTCTCAGGATCTTATGTTTGAATAAGGTCACCCCTCACTCTTCTAAACTCCGAGGAATACAGAGCCAGACCATTCAGTCTCTCTTGATAGGACAATCCTCTCATCCCAGGAATTAGCCTGGTGAATCTCCTTTGGACTGTCTCCAATGTTTCTAAGGTAAGGGGATCAAAACTGTACGCAGTGTTCCAGGTGAGGCCTCACCAACACCCTGTACAATTGCAATAAACATCCCTATTTTTAAATCCAACCCTTTGCAATAAAGGCCAAAATGCCATTTGCCTTCTTTACTTGTTGGACCTGCCTGCAAGCTTTTTGCGATTCATGCACTAGAACACCCAGATCCCTCTGCACTTCACTCACCTGCAGTCTCTCCCCATTTAGATAATAATCTACCTTTTGATTCCTCTTACCAAAGTGCATGACCTCACATTTCCCCACATTAAACTCCATTTGCCTGGTTTTAGTCCAGTCATGATGTGGAGATGCCGGCGTTGGACTGGGGTAAACACAGTAAGAGTTTTAACAACACCAGGTTAAAGTCCAACAGGTTTATTTGGTAGCAAATGCCATTAGCTTTCGGAGCGCTGCTCCTTCGTCAGATGGAGTGGATATCCGTCCATCTGTCATTTTGTCCAGTCACCCATCTAATCTACCTATCCCATTACAAAATCACAATATCCTCATCACATTCTGCCCTTCCGCCTATCTTCATATCATCGGCAGATTTGGAAACACAAAACCCTTCAATGAACTTTGCTTTCCCAATAACAGGTCAAAGACATTGGCTGGTATTTTACAATCTCGCTCGGTCGAGGCTCATAAAATCCCACCCGAGGCCAAATGGAGAATTTCGTTCTGCGAGCCGCGCCCGCCCGGATTCCAGGGCAGGCGTGGCAGCAAAATTCCGGCCATTATATTGCAGTATTTTTAAACAGTTGTGGGGTCTCTATTATTGTGGTTACGTCTTTGGAGTAGGCCATTTGGCCCCTCAGATCTGCTCCACAATTCACTAAGATTATGCTGATCTCACTTTGAGCTCATCTCCATCTACCTGCCTGTTCCTCATTGTCGTTCAGTTCAAGAATGTCTCTAACTCACAGCTTGAATATATTCGGTGACTCAAAGTCCCCAGCTCCCTGAGGTGGAGAGTTCCAAAAAATTCACATCCCACTGAGAGAAGCAACTTCTCCTCATCTACAACAAAACTGTGCCCTTTAGTTCTAGATTCCCCAAGAGGAAACATCTTCTCAGTGTCTACCCAGCCAAGCCTCCTTAGAATCTCTGACAAAGGGTCATCCAGACTCGAAACGTTGGCTCTATTCTCTCTCCACAGATGTTGTCAGATCTTCCAGCATTTTCTGTTTTTGTTTCAGATTTCAGCATCTGCAGTATTTTGCATTTATCTCCTCAGAATCTTCTCTGTTTCAATATAAGGAGTTAGGCCACAAATCAGACATGATATCATTGAATGGCGGAACAGGCTCGAGGGCTGAATGGCCCACTCCTGTTTCTACCTTCCAGTGTAAGATCAACTCTCATTCTCCTAATCGCCAATGAGTAAAGGCCTATCTTACTCAGGCTTTCCTCAGAAGACAACCCCTTCACCCCAGGAATCAAATTAGTGAACCTTTTCTGAACTGCTTCGAATTCAGGTGTACCCCCCCCTAAATAAGGAGGCCAAAACTGTACACAGTTCCCCAGGTGTGGACTTACCAATGCTCTGTACAGTTGTAACAAGATTTTCCTACTTTTATCCATCTTGCAATAAAGACCAACATTCCATTTGCCTTCCTAACCATTTGCTGTACCTGCATACTAACCTTTTGTGATTCACATACATGGACACCCAGATCCCTCTGTACCACAGCGTTGTGTAGTATCTTTCCATTTAAATAATATTCTGCATTTTGATTGTTCTTTTCCAATTTAACTCATATTTTACACGTTATAATCAATCTAACAAATTTTTCTCCATTCGCTGAACCTATCGACATCCTTCGGCAGACCCTTTGTATCCTCCTCACAACTTGCTTTCCCACGTGGACTGAAGTTCAGGAAACACAAGTTCAAATCCCGCCACGGCAGTTGATGAACTGGAATTGAATAAACCTGGGAAAGCTAGAATCAGTAACCATGAAACGACTGAATTGATCACAGGTTTGGAAGGTGCTGTTGAAGAAGGTTGATGAGCTTCTGCAGAGTATTTTGTAGATGGTACACAGGGCTGCCACTGTGCGTCCGTGATAGAGGGAGTGAATGTTAAGGTAGTAACCGGGCTGCCAGTCAATTGGAGCTGCTTTGGCCTGGATGGTGTTGAGCTTCTTGAGTGTTTTTGGAACTATACTCATCCAGGAAAGTGGGGGTTGTTCCATCACACTCCTGACTTGTGTCTTGCAGATGGTGGACAGGCTCTGGAGAGTCAAATGTCCTGGCTCTGACCTGCCCTTATAGTTGCAATACTTATGTGGTTAGTCCAGTTCAATTTCTGGTCAATAGTCACACCCACAGCTACAGGGGATTCGATAAGGGAAATACTGTTTATCATCTTTGGAAGATGGTTAGATTCTGTCTTGTTTGAGTTGGTCATTAACTGGCACTCGTGTTGCACAAGTGTTACCAGCCCAAGCCTGAATGTTATCGCAGTTACGTTAGATTCCACCACAGACCTTTGTTTAAATTTAAATTCCACTCCAGAGACCCGAGTAATGTAATCCAGTGCGGTGCTGAAGGAATGCTGCACTGTCAGAGGTGCCGTTTTTCAGGATGAGACATTAAGGTCCTGACTGCCTTCCGACAAATACCAGAGATCCCACAGAACCATTTCACAAAAGAATCATAGAATCCCTACAGTGCAGAAAGAGGCCATTTGGCCCATCGAGTCTGCACCGACTCTCTGACAGAGCATCTCACCCAGACTCGTTCCCCTGCTCTATCCCCGTAACCCCACACATTTCCCATGGCTAATCCGCCTAACCTACCCATCTTTGGACACGAAGGGGCAATTTAGCATGGCCAATCCACCTAACCCGCACATCTTTGGAGCGTGGGAGGAAACCCACGCGGACACGGGGAGAACGTGCAAACTCCACCCAGACTCAAGGCTGGAATTGAATCCGGCTCCATGGCGCTGTGTTAACCACTGTGCCACCCTCAGGAGCAGGAGGGTTCTGGAAGGATAGCTGTAGCTGCATCGTTTTAACATCTGGACAAAAAGAGGGAACCCGTGGCAGTGCAGGGCTCCCTCAGCGCTGCAACAGGCTTTGTGCTCACGTCTCCAGAACAGGACTTGATGGTATGATTTTCTAACTCACCGACTGACCGTGCCGAGCTATTACAAAGTAGAATGAATGAAGTATCATCCTTAACGTTTCTGTCCATTGTTTCTCTCCCTGTCTCTCAAGGTGAGGATGAAGAGGAAGACTCGGATTCTGACTGAAACAAAGTGTGATGAAGACGAAGATTCTGCTGGTCACATCTCCCTGTGATCCCGTTCTGTGTGTTAAATGTGAAGCACTTTTGCACTGATCTGTATCATTGCTTGTGACGTAATCTGAACACTTCTTCATAAAATAAGAGACAGAAAGAGATCCCAGCCACTCTGAACTCAGGCCAGAGCTTTAACCCCAAAGGAGAAATACTGCAAATGCTAAAAACCGGAAATAAAAACCAAAAATGCTGGAAAAACTCCGCAGGTCGGACAGCATCTGTGGAACGAGAAACAGAGTTAACTTTTCGAGTCCAATGTGACTCTTCATCATATTGGATTCGAAACATCCAAGAATGGGGAGTGAGATCTGATAGAAATCTATAAAATTCTAACAGGACTAGACAGGGTAGATGCAGGGAGGATATTCCCGATGGTGGGAATGTCCAGAACCAGGGGTCACAGTCTGAGGATTCAGGGTAGACCATTTAGGACGGAGGTGAGGAGACATTTCTTCACCCAAAGAGTGGTGAGCCTGTGGAATTCATTACCACAGGAAGCAGTTGAGGACAAAACATTGAATGTATTCAAGAAGGAGTTAGTTATAGCACTTGAGGCAAAGAGGATCAAAGGATATGGGGAGGGGGAAGGTGGGATTAGGTTATTGAGTTGGATGATCAGCCATGATTGTGATGAATGGTGGAGCAGGCACGAAGGGCCGAGTGGCCTCCTGCTGGGCGGCACGGTAGCACAGTGGTTAGCACTGCTGCTTCACAGCTCCAGGGACCTGGGTTCGATTCCCGGCTTGGGTCACTGTGTGGAGTTTGCACATTCTCCTCGTGTCTGCGTGGGTTTCCTCCGGGTGCTCCGGTTTCCTCCCACAGTCCAAAGATGTGCGGGTTAGGTTGATTGGCCGTGCTAAAATTGCCCCTTAGTGTCTTGAGATGCATAGGTTAGAGGGATTAGCGGGTGGATATGGGGGTAGGGCCTGGGTGGGATTGTGGTCGGTGTAGACTCGATGGGCTGAATGGCCTCTTTCTACACTGTAGGGTTTCTGTGAAATGATCGCTTCTATGCTCCTATTTTCTCTGTTTCTCCAGGTGCTGCCAGACCTGCTGAGCATTTCCAGCTCTCTCCGTTTTAGTTCCAATCTCCAGCATCCGCAGTATTTTGCTTTCATTTTAAGGTCGGGGGGGATCACAGACGTTCCCTTGTGGGAACTTGCTCCCCCTCATCGCGTCCCCGCCTCTGCACTGACTCAAAACCTATTCCAACTCGGAAAGCTTTTCCAGTTCTAAATGGAAGGTCATTGGCCTGAAAGATTAACTCTGCCACGCCTGCTGAGTATTTCCAGCAGTATTCTTGTTCTGACCCCCAGAGATTTAATTGAGCTTCACACTGTTGGATCATTCGCTGTGGGACATTCCTACTCCATAGAATCCCGACAGTGCAAGAGGCAGCCATTTGGCCCATCGAGTCTGCACCAACCACAATCTCACCCAGGCCCTATCCCCATAACCCCATGCATTTACCCTGCTAATCCCCCTGACACTGGGGTCAATTTAACATGGCCAATCAACCTAACCCACAATCTTTGGAGTGTGGGAGGAAACAGGAGCACCCGGAGGAAACCCACGCAGACACGGGGAGAACGTGCAAACTCCACAGACAGTGACCCAAGCTGGGAATTGAACCCGGGTCCCTGGCGCTGTGAGGCAGCAGTGCTAACCCACTGTGCCACCCAATACTTCCAGCTCATGAAGTTTAATAACTGGAGCTCCACACCCAAGTGTCTTGTGTTTTAAACCTTTCCTCATGGATTCTTATTTCCGCTGCACAGACCCCCACCGCCCCCAAGGAAGCAAGTTCTGTTCCTACCTGGGAGGAGAAGATTTTCCCTGTTTTTAAACAGGAACCAGTTAAAATTCCAATCGAACATCAGTGCGAATTCCACTCCCATCTCCAGACCTGCTCTTTATCCGAATCTACGCAACTTTGAACAGATTACATCAAGAACAAAATATAATATTCACAGAAACATTCTAATACAGTGACAATGAGCCCCACAGACAGGTACGAGGTGACCACAATATTCATCAAAGAGGGGGATTTGAAGATGCATCAGAGAGGAGGGTGGAGATGCAGGGAGGGAAAGGGAGGACAATCCAGGTGAGGCATTCAAACTCTTCCTGCAACCCCCACCCGCCCCCTCCCCCCACTCCCGCACCCTTGCTGAGTCCCACTGTCCGCCCTCATTACAGGATTGGTGAAAGGAGATGCATTTATATAGCACCTTTCTCCACCTCAGGATGGTTTACGGCCAATGAAGTATTTTTTTTACTGTTGTAATGTTGGAAACACGACAGTCATTTTGTGAAGATCACACATATTGTAAAGAGATAAAATGACTAAATAAACATTTTCTTTTCAAAATTCGTGGTGGTTTGGGGAAGGATGTTGGCCAGGACACCAGGGCAAACTCCCCTGCCCTTCAAAACAGCCACTGTGGGATATTTTATATCTAACTGACAGGATCCAAATTTAGCGTCAAATCTCAAATGCAGCATCCGACACTGCGGCACTCCCTCAGCACTGACCCTCCGACACTGCGGCACTCCCTCAGTACTGACCCTCCGACACTGCGGCACTCCCTCAGTACTGACCCTCCGGCAGTGCGGCACGCCCTCAGTACTGACCCTCTGACAGTGCGGCACTCCCTCAGTACTGACCTTCTGACACTGCGGCACTCCCTCAGTACTGACTCTCCGACACTGCGGCACTCCCTCAGTACTGACCTTCTGACAGTGCGGCACTCCCTCAGCACTGATCCTCTGACAGTGCGGCACTCCCTCAGCACTGACCCTCCGGCAGTGCGGCACTCCCTCAGTACTGATGCTCTGACTGTGCGGCACTCCCTCAGTACTGACCCTCTGACAATGCGGCACTCCCTCAGTACTGACCCTCCGGCAGTGCGGCACTCCCTCAGCACTGACCCTCTGATAGTGCGGCACTCCCTCAGCACTGACCCTCTGACAGTGCGGCACTCCCTCAGCACTGACCCTCTGACAGTGCGGCACTCCCTCAGTACTGACCCTCTGATAGTGCGGCACTCCCTCAGTACTGACCCTCTGACAGGGCGGCACTCCCTCAGTACTGACCCTCTGACAGTTCAGCACTCCCTCACTCTGACCCTCTGACAGTGCGGCACTCCCTCAGTACTGACCCTCCGGCAGTGCGGCACGCCCTCAGTACTGACCCTCTGACAGTGCGGCACTCCCTCAGCACTGACCCTCTGACAGTGCGGCACTCCCTCAGCACTGACCCTCTGACAGTGCGGCACTCCCTCAGCACTGACTCTCTGACAGTGCAGCACTCCCTCAGTACTGACCCTCTGACAGTGCGGCACTCCCTCAGTACTGACCCTCTGACAGTGCGGCAGTCCTTCAGTACTGACCCTCTGACAGTGCGGCACGCCCTCAGTACTGACCCTCTGACAGTGCGGCACTCCCTCAGTACTGACCCTCTGACAGTGCGGCACTCCCTCAGTACTGACCCTGTGACAGTGCAGCACTCCCTCAGTACTGACCCTCTGACAGTGCGGCACTCCCTCAGTACTGACCCTCTGACAGTGCGGCACTCCCTCAGTACTGACCATGTGACAATGCAGCACTCCCTCAGTACTGACCCTCTGACAGTGCGGCACTCCCTCAGCACTGACCCTCTGACAGTGCGGCACTCCCTCAGTACTGACCCTCTGACAATGTAATATTCTGCGTTGAAGTGTTGGTGACTTTGCATTAACACCAGTTGACGGAGTCTGGTGAATGATGAATTAAGCCTCTGCGTTTTGCAGATTTGGAAAGCTGATGAAATAAAGCGCGGAGATCAGAGGGAATAGAAACAAAAGCAGAAGTTCCTAAAAATACCCATCGTATCAGGAAGTGATTTTAGCAGATAGCGAGGCTCCTGTGTGTTGGGGCAGAATGGGAAGCTTTGGCTGTTTCACTTTCAACATGAACATTGGAACATGAGGAACCTGGAATTCAAACCTCAGCTTGTTCCAAATTTATTTACAAATGTGAATGACGTCACGTCATGGTGAGTGTGTTTGGTGAATACAGAACTGAAGGCTGTCATTTCTGAGACTCCTTTCACACCCTTGGCTCATTGGTAGCAGCGTGACAGGTGGACAGGGAGGTGAGGAAGGCGCGGCCTTCATCAGTCAGGGCACTGAGTGTAGGAGTTGGGACGCTATGTTAAAGTTGTATATATCATTGGTGAGCCCACACTCTTGAGTATTGTGCAGAGTTTTGGTCACCCTGTTATAGGAAAGAGGTTGATAAACTGGAAAGAGTGCAAAGAAGATTGACGAGGATGTTGCCAGGACGAGTGGTCCTGAGTTATAGGGAGAAGTTGGCCAGGCTAGGATTTTATTCCTTGGAACGTAGGAGAATGAGGGGTGACCTTACTGAGGTGTATAAATTCATGAGGGGCACAGATAGCATGAACGCACAGTCTTTTTCCCAGGGAAGGGGAATTGACAATGAGAGGTTTTCAAGTACTGCCCCTCCTTAAAAGTTTTCAAAGTTTATTAGTCACAAGGAAGGCTAACATTAACACTGCAATGAAGTTGCTGTGAAACTCCCCTAACGCCACACTCCGGCGCCTGTTCAGGTCAATGCACCTAACCAGTACGCCTTTCAGACTGTGGGAGGAAACCGGAGGAAACCCACGCAGACACGGGGAGAACGTGCAAACTCCATACTGTCAGTGACCCAAGCCGAGAATCGAACCCGGGTCCCTGGTGCTGGGAGGCAGCAGTGCTAACCCACTGTGCCATGGTTACACTTGAAAAGTACTTGGAATAGTTGCAAAGCACTTTGGGATGTCCTGTAGACGTGGAAGGTGCCATCGAAATGCAAGTGTTTTCTAAACGATTCCAGGCCTTCATTGAATGAGCTGTTGTCGACTGGGTGAAGTTTTGGTTCGGATACTCCTGGGCTATGAGGAGAGTTAGCCAGTTCTCCTGGTCATTGCTTCGTGGCTGCTATGGTTAAGCTGTGTATGAGGTTTGTTTGAAGTATAGACCAGTTGGTGGGGTCATAGAATCATACAGCGCAGAAAAGGCCCTTCAGCCCATCGAGTCTGCAGCGTCAATACCACTAAAGGCGCACTAATCCCATTGTCCAGAACTTGCCCCATATCCTTGAATGTGATATTTCAAGTGTTCATCCAAATACTTTTTAAGATTGTCAGGTTTCGGCCTCAACTACCTTCCCAGGCAGAGCAGAGGGTCAGTACTGAGGGAGTGCTGCACTGTCAGAGGGTCAGTACTGAGGGAGTGCCGCACTGTTAGAGGACCAACACCGAGGGAATGTCACACTGTCAGAGGGTCAGTACCGCACTGTTGGAGGGTCAGTATCGAGGAAGTGCCGCAATGTCAGAGGGTCAGTACCGAGGGAGTGCCACACTGTCAGAGGGTCAGTACCGAGGGAGTGCCGCACTGTCAGCGGGTCAGTGCTGAGTGAGTGCTGCACTGTCAGAGGGTCAGTGCTGAGGGAGTGCTGCACTGTCAGAGGGTCAGTGCTGAGGGAGTGCCGCACTGTCAGAGGGTCAGTACTGAGGGAGTGCCACATTGTCAGAGGGTCAGTACTGAGGGAGTGCCGCACTGTCAGAGGGTCAGTACTGAGGGAGTGCCGCACTGTCAGAGGGTCAGTGTGAGGCTGTGCTGCACTGTCAGAGGGTCAGTACTGAGGGAGTGCCGCACTGTCAGAGGGTCAGTACTGAGGCTGTGCTGCACTGTCAGAGGGTCAGTACTGAGGGAGTGCCGCACTGTCAGAGGGTCAGTGTGAGGGAGTGCCGCACTGTCAGAGGGTCAGTACTGAGGGAGTGCTGCATTGTTAGAAGGTGCATTGTGTTGTCATTTGAGAGATGCGGGAGCCACATTGCACAAAGCAAGATCCCATAAACAGCAATGCAATAATGAGAGTGCAATCTTTGTTTCAGTGATGTTGGTTGATAGATATTGTTTAGGATACCTGGGGGGCGGGTGTCTCCAGTGAAAACAGATCACTTGTGAGAGGAAGGGGCAAGTACCATGGATCCAAGGGGCAAGTACCCAAGGTGTCTGGGCATTTGGAAGGTGCATTGCCAATCCCCGCAGTGACGCAAGGAGCCTCGTGGTGGTGCTGTTGAGTCACAGTGTACCTGCCCACAGTGCCATCTGGAGGCTGCTGGGTGTCCCTACAGCACAATCCAGTTTGTCAAAAATGTCAACATTTATATGGCAAGTTCAGGGAGAAAGTAACTATTTACAGCCCAGCTGAAAGGATATAGAAGCACGGGACAAAATATTACAATGGGTATCACCGGAACGGAAAGGTTATACCAAATCAGGAAACATATATATAGCTTATATTTATATAGCTTATATCTATACAACTCCTTTAACAGAATAAAACATTATGTTTCACTGGGAGAATTAGAAAACAAAATTTGACACCAAGCTACATGAGAAGATATTAAATCAGGCTTGAGATAGGTTTTAAGGGATTTTTAAAAATTCATCTGTGGGACATGGGCGTCGCTGGCTGGGCCAGCATTTATTGCCCATCCCTAGATGCCCGAGGGCAGTTAAGAGTCAACCATCGCTGTGCGTCTGGAGTCACATGTAGGCCAGACCGGGTAAGGACGGCAGATTTCCTTTCTTAAAGGGCATTAGTGAACCAGATGGGTTTTTCCAACAATCGACAATGGTTTCATGGTCATCAGTAGATTCTTAATTCCAGATATTTTTTATCAAATTCAAATTCCACCATCTGCTGTGACGGGATTTGAACCCAGGTCCCCAGAACACTGGCTGAGCTTCTGGATTAATAGTCTAGCGATAATACCACTAGGCCATTGCCTCCCCAGATGCAATTTTGGTGGCACGGTGGCACAGTGGTTAGCACTGTTGCCTCACAGCGCCAGGGACCCGGGTTCGATTCCTGGCTTGGGTCGCTGTCTGTTCTTCCCGTGTCTGCATGGGTTTTCTCTGGTTTCCTCCCACAGTCCAAAATATGTGCATAAGCTGTGCTAAATTCTCCCTCAGTGTACCCGAACAGGCGCCGGAGTGTGGCGACTAGGGGATTTTCACAGTAACTTCACTGCAGTGTTAATGTAAACTGACTTGTGACACTAATAAATAAACTTTAAAGGTGAATGAGTTAGAGAAGTCTAGGGAGGGAATTCCAGGGAAATGAAGGCACGGCTGCCGCTGGTGGAACGATTAAAATCGGTGATGCACAAGGGGCTGGAATTAGAGGAGTGCAGAGACCTCGGAGTGCTGTGGGTGCTGGAGGAGATCACAGAGACAGGGAGCGGGATGAAGCCATGGAAACATTTGTAAATGAGGATGAGAAGTTTAAAATCAGGATGTTGCTGAACTGGGAGCCAGCGTGGCTGAGCAAGCACAGGGGCGATCGGGAAAGGGCACTGGGCGCAACGTAAGGGGCAGGAAAGAGGGCCTGAGGTGAACAGAGGGCGGAATGAGGGAGAACAGCCTGGGGTGTGCTGGGATAGGTGAGGCCAGAGGTAATGAAAGCACGGATGAGAATCTCAGCAGCAGGTAATGTGAGAAAGGGGCAAAGATATGGAGGTGAAATGGGAACCCACAACTTTCTGACCATGAGATTTTGCATTGTGTTAGGGCTGATCGGGGGGTGAGGGGGAAGGAGCAAGAGAAATTTCATCCGGAACATTCCGCTGGTAAGTCTGCCTGCGCAGCTAGGATAGGATTTCACTCATTTGTCGAATGGCCTCCCTGCTCATGTTTGGAGGGCTGCTTGGAGCCATACTGTCCTTTAAAAGGAAGGAAGGAAAATGACATGGTTAGCCTCTCCCTGAATGACCCTCCTGAAAAGAGACAGGAATCCTCAGTCAAACCCGTCACACACTTCCCAATCACTCCCAACAACCTCAACAATTAAATTCAGTTTTATTTGATAACATGGGTACACAGGAAAGGTGCGAGAACCCGTACCAACCAATGACATCCACCAAACTAAAGTCTAATCACATACAAAAATACAGCTCTTAGAAGACAAAGAGAGAAGGAGCAAAGAGAGACAGAGAGAGAATCGATTCCAATAACAGACTGCCACACATTGGGACAGGACAAGGGAAACCTGACTACAATGAACACCAACCTTGCAAAGGGCCATCGGGCAGCCCCTGGCATTGTTGGGAGAGCTTTTCACCTCCGTAAGATTGCCTTCAGGATAAAGCACGCTTACCCTGCTCCCTCCCAATTCGCAGTGACCCAGCTCAGCCCCAAAGAAGACGGGGTGGGGAACATTCTTGTTCTCAGTTTCCCCCAGGGAAGCATTGTGAAGGCAGAATTCCAGAAAATTAACCCGGGGACACGGGGGGGGGGGGGGGGATGCAAAATGTGGAATAAAACCGTTGCGAATCAAAAAACTCCAAAACTGTGGGATTCTTCGCAGCCTTCATCTTAATATTCATCTTAACACAGAGTAATGTGCATCAGATATGATGTGGAGATGCCGGCGTTGGACTGGGGTGGGCACAGTAAGAAGTCTCACAACACCAGGTTAAAGTCCAACAGGTTTATTTGGTAGCACGAGCTTTTGGAGCAGCGCATTTGGTCCGTTGTTGGAAATTCCACAGAGCTTCACAATCACAAAGGGACTTTTTGAAGCTGTAATTTAGGAAGCGCAGCAGCCAATCTGTGCACAGAAAGTTCCGAATGTTTTCAAAATGATGGCAGCGCTCCGAAAGCTCGTGCTACCAAATAAACCTGTTGGACTTTAACCTGGTGTTGTGAGACTTCCATCAGAGATGAGTTTGAATCCCCAGACCCACCCAGAGAAGCAGCAATGCAAAAGGAGGCAGTGAGAATCAACAAACTCAACTCCTGAGCCTAAGCTGCAGGAAATAATGTCTATCCTGGTCCCGGGGCTCCTGTCAAAGGCACTTTCGGTGAGTTTCGAAGCAATTTACAACACAGCTTAGAAACATTGTACAAAAATCGCACTGTCTGCGTTGGAATGTTTGATTCACAGGTAAAAATGAAGCACCCAACATCAGGAATGGTGGTTGGGTGGCGTCTTGTTCACCCCGAATGGTCCAGGGCGCTCTCTCTGACCTACACTGGCCACCACCAGCCTAAAAGGGGCAATCACAGGACACTGCTGGCATCTAGTGGCAGGCAGGCAACACTACCGTGCAGCAGACCCACCTCTCATTGGCTGCAAGTTTGGGTACATAGCTGCTTTTGACAATATGAAGACACAAATATGTTTTTGGTAAGATTCTGGCGGGGGAGGGGATGTCCCGGCCACATTTGGTCCGTTGTTGGAAATTCCACAGAGCTTCACAGTCACTAAGGGACTTTTTGAAGCTGTAATTTAGGAAGCGCAGCAGCCAATCTGTGCACAGAAAGTTCCGGATGTTTTCAAAATGATGGCAGTTAAGGGACAAATATTGGCCAGGGCATTGGGATAGTTCCCCTGCTCCTCAATTAGTGTCGTGGGATTTGTTTAAAGAGCACAGACAGAACCTCAGCGAACAGGCTCAAGCGAAAGGCAGCACCTCAGCTAGCACCGCACCCCCTCAGTGCTGCACTGCCAGCGTCAAACACAGATTATGGGCTCAAGTCCTTGGAGTGGGGTTCGAATCCACAATCTTTGGACTCAGTGATGAGAGTGCTACCCACTCAACCATGGCTGACTGCTGCAGGTCACTGGGATTCAAACCTCCTGTGTGTCACTGAAGACTAAACAGGACTCAAGAGAGTTTGAACATCCAGCTGTACAGGTTACTGCCAAGTAAATGCGCTAGTGCTGATCTAACCAGTGAATATAGAAAGGTGTTCCCCTTGTATTAAAGAGCTGACTCCTGTTCCCCTCCCCCCATCCAAGGAGAGAGGACACGGAGACAGTAAGCACCACCTAGAGGAGTGGGTGTAAAGAGGACCCAGAGACAGTCACCCCTATGTCTGCAAAGGAAATTTCAGCCGATAAAGCAAAGTTTTGTTTTAAAAAGAGGTTCTGATTCGGTAACAGCTTCAAGCAAATCTAGCAATAAATACCCAGTCATTAGCACGTTACATATTCAGAATTCCTAAAGGCTTTGACAACAAGAAAGGAAATCACAAAACGCTGGGAATTCAGATCCAAGTCACCGGAACAAATGGATGATAACATTGGTCAGGAAGGAAAAGTCCCTGGGATTCGATTATAAACATTGGGGCCAAAGACTTTCCTTTCTACGCTTTGATACATCTGACATTTTGATACATGTACAAATCTGTTTGGTCACCAAAATAATCTCTTGAGCCGTGGTCACTTTTTCATCTTTTGGTCGCAAGCGAGGATCAATCTTTGGAATAATTTTTGTTTTCTTTTTTAAGAAAATGTTTGGAAGAGAAAGGAGACGGAGACCGATGAAGATTTTGTCTTCGGCAGAATCTGTGGAAGAGATCCCGCCGCAGTTGTTTGAATTGCAATCTATTGGAAAGCCTTCACTTTCGTGTTGGAGGGGTGTGAGCTATCTGCACACAGCAACTCGTTAACCAGCAAGATTCCCCACTCGACAACGCATCACTCAGATTCCATCCAAAGCTCCTTCCTGCACCGTGCACTCTTTATACAATATACATTGTGCTCTCGGTTAGACTGACACAGTGTCTCATATCAACCCTCACCCTTTCTCCCCCCACCATCCCTCCTCTCTTGGGATCTTCACTCCCACTCAAATTAAACGTTCGCAAATCACACTTCATATTCGCTTCCCACTTCCAGCGCCAATAAATAAAGCATTTTGATTTATTAATATTTCACTCGCTCCCAGCCACTGAAGTTTGAGCATCTCGGACATGGTCCACAATAGGCACTCGGCAAAGCAGGATCAGAGTGTGGACAACTTACTCTCAGCACTCAGCCCAGGGAGCACCGGCAAGAACCAGAGTGTCCCCCTCAGAATTACACACCCACTAGCTAGCACAACTCCAAATCTCGATATTCCATCGCTCCACGGTTAACCTGCCATTCCTAAAACATTGCAAGTGTCTGTTCTGTAAATGTCGGATATTCAATCCTTCAGCTGCCAACTGTTGCAGAGGTTCGATCCTCTCCCCGCTGCAGAGAGAGAGGTCAACATCTCCTCTTCATCCTTCCAGACGCTGTATCTCAGGCCGCCCCTCCACTTCTCCCCGAGATTCCGAGCGGGCACGGGTATACTCACTGGCCGGGCCCCCCGTTTGGCGGCGGACGGTCAGGATCCATATCTTGAAGGCCAGGTACGAGTTGACAATGTAGACACCTGCAGCCAGGAAGCCAAACACCTGGTGGGGTGAGGGCAGGAATTATAATTAACAGAAGAAAGAATCTCTTGAGGCAAAAAAAACGCACAGCAGGATAAGAAAAGTAAAAAGATTATTTTTATTCGTTCATGGGATGTGGTCATCGTTGGCTGGGTCAACATTTACTGCCCACCCCCAAGAGCAGTTGAGAGGCGATGGCCTAGTGGTATTATCGCAGGACTATTAATCCAGCTAATGTTCTGGGGGCCCGGGTTCAAACCCCGCCACGGCAGATGGTGGAATTTGAATTCACTAAAAAATATCTGGAATTAGGAATCTACTGATGACCATGAAACCATTGTCGATTGTCGGAAAAACCCATCTGGTTCACTAATGTCCTTTAGGGAAGGAAATCTGCCATCCTTACCTGGTCTGGCCTACATGTGACTCCAGAGCCACAGCAATGTGGTTGACTCTCAACTCCAAGGCAACTAGGGATGGGCAATAAATGCTGGCCAGCCAGTGATGCCCATGTCCCACGAATGGATTTTAAAAAGTCAACCACATTGCTGTGGGTCTGGAGTCACATGTAGGCCAGACCAGGTAAGGACGGCAGATTTCCTTCCCTAAAGGACACTAGTGAACCAGATGGGTTTTTCCGACAATGGTTTCATGGTCATCAGTGGACTTTTACTTTAATTTCAGATTTTTGTTAAATTCAAATTTCACCATCTGCCACGGTGGGATCCGAACCCGGGTCCCCAGAGCTTCACCCCTGGGTCCCTGGATAACTAGACCAGTGATAATACCACTCTGCCATTGCCTCCCACTTTAGTGCTTTTCACAACCACAGGAATTCCCAAAATCAATTCCAATCGATGAAGTTCTTCCTTTTTGAAGTGTAGACACTGTTGCAACATAGGAAATGCAGTTGTAAATTTGGGCAGAGCAAGATCCCGCAAACAGTAGTGTGATAAATGACCAGCTATGATGTATTCTGTGATGTTGATTGAGGGGTTTTGGCCATCACACCAGGGAGAACTCTATTGCTCACAAACCATTGCCATGGGATCGTTGACATCCACCTGGGAGGGAAGGTGAAGGCCTTGGGTTAAAGTCTCATCCGACAGACGGCATCCATGACAGTACAGCACTCTCCCTACTGGCAACATTGGCTTGGGTTGAAGTTCTCAGGTCAGTGGGTAGATAGAATGCATCCCCTGGACCAGAGCGGACTCTATCAGCAGCCATGCCCTGGACTTACCCTTCCCTCACAACACAACTCAGAAACCAAACCAAAATCTATCTCTAATCATTGCAGTCAGTTGGAAACTTTTGGACCAAAGATGAGAGACCTCAGTAACATGGAGAGACTGGAACTCTTCTCCTGAGAGGTCGGTCTAGCTCGAATGGTTGGATGGCTGGTTCATGATGCCAACAGCGTGGGTTCAATTCCCGTACCAGCTGAGGTTATCCATGAGGCCCCACCTTCTCAACCTTGCCCCTCCCCTGAGGTGTGCTGACCCTCAGGTTAAATCTCCAGCAGTCAGCTCTCCCCCTCAAAGGAGGAAGCAGCCTATGGTCATCTGGGATTATGGCAACTCTACCTTTATCTCTCCTGAGAACAGAAAATTAATGGAGGTATTCAGAGAGTTTTCACTGGGTAAATAAGGAGAAACTGTTTCCTGTGACAAAGGGGTCAGTAACCAGGGGTACAGATGTATGGTGATTGGCAAAAAAAACAAAAGGGGAGAATTTTGTTGTTTTTAAACAAAGCGAGTTATGACGATCTGGAACATACTGCCTGAAAGGACAATAGAATCACAGAATCCCTACAGTGCAGGAGGCCATTCGGCCCACTGAGTCTGCAACGACTCTCTGAAAGAACATCTTGCCCAGTCCCACTCCCTGCCCTAGCCCCGTAACCCTGTACATTTACCATGGCCAATCCCCCAACCTGCACATTTTTGAACACTGAGGGACAATTTAGCATGGCCAATCCACCTAACCTGCACATCTTTGGACACTAAGGGGCAATTTAGCATGGCCAATCCACCTAACCTGCACATCTTTGGACACTAAGGGGCAATTTAGCATGGCCAATCCACCTAACCTGCACATCTTTGGACACTAAGGGGCAGTTTAGCATGGTCAATCCACCTAACCTGCACATCTTTGGACACTAAGGGGCAATTTAGCATGGCCAATCCACCTAACCTGCACATCTTTGGACACTAAGGGGCAGTTTAGCATGGCCAATCCACCTAACCTGCACGTCTTTGGACACTAAGGGGCAATTTAGCATGGTCAATCCACCTAACCTGTACATCTTTGGACACTAAGGGGCAATTTAGCATGGCCAACCCACCTAACCTGCTCATCTTTAGGCACTAAGGAGCAATTTAGCATGGCCAATCCACCTAACCTGCACATCTTTGGACACTAAGGGGTTGTTTAGCATGGCCAATCTACCCAACCTGCACATCTTTAGACACAAAGGAGCAATTTAGCATGGCCAATCCACCTAACCTGCACATCTTTGCACAGTAAGGGGCAATTTAGCATGGCCAATCTTTGGACTGTGGGAGGAAACCGGAGCACAGAGAGGAAATCCACGCAGACATGGGGAGAATGGAATTGGCGTTGAGGCAGCAGTGCTAACTACTGGGCCACCCTGCAATCGTTACTTTTAAAAGGGAACTGGATAACTAGCTGACGGAGAATGTTGTAGAGGGATCTGGAGAAAGTAGCAAGGGAGTGGGATTAACTGGACAGTTTTCAGAGCGTTGGTACAAACAGCCACTGCCTGGCTGAAGGGATTCTGAGAGCAGATGGCCAATGACTCCGAGCGTCGATCATTCCCTCGAATTATGGGATTGATTCGGACTCGTTAACCCTGGGGTGTCTATGGTCTGGAGATGACCCCGGGGTTGGGGGCGGGTAAACTTACCACAGCAGCGATCTCCCCTCCCTTCTTCTGGTTCATGGCTGCCAGCACGATGGAGGCAATGAAGAAGAGAACAGCACTGACCACAGTGTTGATCAAGTCCTGAGGAACAAACAGACAGAACATTGACCCATGGAAAGAGGTTATATCCACAAACACAACTTCAATTCTGATCAAAGGGGTAGGTTTGAAAGGAGCGTTTCAGAGCAGGAAACAGAGACGGAGAGATTTAGGGAGGGAATTCTGGCATAAACACCAATCAGGAATGTGCAGGGGGCCAGAATTAGAAGATGGCAGATATCTCAGAGGGTGCTGGGACTGGAGGCGATGGCCGAGTGGTATAATCGCTAGACTATTAATCCAGAAACTCAGCCAATGTTCTGGGGACCCGGGTTCAAATCCCGCCACGGCAGACGGTGGAATTTGAATTCAATAAAAAATATCAGGAATTAGAATCTACTGATGATCATGAAACCATTGTCGATTGTCGGAAAAATCCACCTGGTTCACTAATGGCCTTTAGGGAAGGAAATCTGCCATCCTTACTCGGTCTGGCCTATATGTGACTCCAATGTGGTTGACTCAACTGTCCTCCAAGGGCAATTAGAGATGGACAATAAATGTTGGCCAGCCAGCGATGCCCATGTCCCATGAATGAATAAAAAAGAACCAGAGAGATAGGGAGGGGTGAGGCCATGGAGGGCTTTGAAAACAGAATTCAAAACCCAATGGTTGCTGGACTGGAAGCCAATGTAGGTGACCAAGCACAGGGGGCGATGGGTGGTCAGGACTTAGTGTGAGTTAGGAAATACACACAGCAGAAATCTTTCAGATTTTCCCCTCCAACACATCATAGAACATAGAACATAGAACATAGAACATTACAGCGCAGAACAGGCCCTTCGGCCCACGATGTTGCACCGACCAGTTAAAAAAAAAAACTGTGACCCTCCAACCTAAACCAATTTCTTTTCGTCCATGAACCTATCTACGGATCTCTTAAACGCCCCCAAACTAGGCGCATTTACTACTGATGCTGGCAGGGCATTCCAATCCCTCACCACCCTCTGGGTAAAGAACCTACCCCTGACATCGGTTCTATAACTACCCCCCCTCAATTTAAAGCCATGCCCCCTCGTGCTGGATTTCTCCATCAGAGGAAAAAGGCTATCACTATCCACCCTATCTAAACCTCTAATCATCTTATATGTTTCAATAAGATCCCCTCTTAGCCGCCGCCTTTCCAGCGAAAACAATCCCAAATCCCTCAGCCTCTCCTCATAGGATCTCCCCTCCATACCAGGCAACATCCTGGTAAACCTCCTCTGCACCCTCTCCAAAGCCTCCACATCCTTCCTGTAATGTGGGGACCAGAACTGCACACAGTACTCCAAGTGCGGCCGCACCAGAGTTGTGTACAGTTGCAACATAACGCTACGACTCCTAAATTCAATCCCCCTACCAATAAACGCCAAGACACCATATGCCTTCTTAACAACCTTATCTACTTGATTCCCAACTTTCAGGGATCTATGCACACATACACCTAGATCCCTCTGCTCCTCCACACTATTCAAAGTCCTCCCGTTAGCCCTATACTCAACACATCTGTTATTCCTACCAAAGTGAATTACCTCACACTTCTCCGCATTAAACTCCATCCGCCACCTCTCGGCCCAACTTTGCAACCTGTCTAAGTCTTCCTGCAAACTACGACACCCTTCCTCACTGTCTACCACACCACCGACTTTGGTGTCATCAGCAAATTTGCTAATCCACCCAACTATACCCTCATCCAGATCATTAATAAATATTACAAACAGCAGTGGCCCCAAAACAGATCCCTGAGGTACACCACTTGTAACCGCACTCCATGATGAATATTTACTATCAACCACCACCCTCTGTTTCCTATCCGCTAGCCAATTCCTGATCCAATTTCCTAGATCACCCCCAATCCCATACATCTGCATTTTCTGCAGAAGCCTACCATGGTGAACCTTATCAAACGCCTTACTAAAATCCATATATACCACGTCCACTGCCTTGCCCCCATCCACCTCCTTGGTCACTTTCTCAAAAAACTCAATAAGGTTAGTAAGGCACGACCTACCTGCCACAAAACCATGCTGACTATCACCTATCAATTCATTACTCTCCAAATAACTATAAATCCTATCCCTTATAATTTTTTCCAACATCTTGCCGACAACAGAAGTGAGACTCACCGGTCTATAATTCCCGGGGAAGTCTCTGTTCCCCTTCTTAAACAATGGGACAACATTCGCTAACCTCCAATCTTCTGGTACTATACCAGAGGCCAACGACGACCTGAAGATCAGAGCCAGAGGCTCTGCAATCACTTCTCTTGCCTCCCAGAGAATCCTTGGATAAATCCCATCCGGACCAGGGGATTTATCTATTTTCAGACCCTCCAGAATATCCTGCACATCCTCCTTATCAACTGTAATACTGTCTATTCTACTCCCTTGCAACCCAGTGTCCTCCTCAGCTATATTCATGTCCCCTTGCGTGAACACCGAAGAGAAATATTGGTTCAATGCTTCACCAATCTCCTCCGGTTCCACACATAACTTCCCTCTGCCATCTATAACTGGCCCTAAACTTGCCCTAACCAACCTTCTGTTCTTGACATACCTATAGAACGCCTTAGGATTCTCTTTAACCCTATCCGCCAAAGTCTTCTCATGTCCCCTTTTAGCCCTTCTAAGCTCGCTCTTCAACTCCCTCTTAGCCAATCTAAAGCTTTCTAGTGCACTACCCGAGTGCTCACGTCTCATCCGAACATAAGCCTCCTTTTTCTTTTTAACCAACAAAGAAACTTTTTTGGTGCACCACGGTTCCCTAGCCCTACCAATTCCTCCTTGCCTGACAGGGACATACCTATCACAGACTCGCAGTAGCTGCTCCTTGAAAAAACTCCACATGTCGGACGTTCCCAGTCCCTGTAATCTCGTAGTCCAACCTATGTTTCCTAATTCTCTCCTAATAGCCTCATAATTACCCTTCCCCCAGCTAAAACCACTGGCCCGAGGTTCATGCCTATCCCTTTCCATCACTAAGGTGAACGTAACCGAATTGTGGTCACTATCACCAAAATGCACACCAACTTCCAAGTCTAGCACCTGGTCTGGCTCATTTCCCAGCACCAGATCCAATATAGCCTCACCTCTAGTTGGCCTGTCTACATACTGAGTCAAAAAACCTTCCTGCACGCTTTGAACAAAAACTGACCCCTCTAACGAGCTAGAGCTACAACAATTCCAGTCAATATTAGTCAAGTTAAAATCCCCCATAACAATTGCCCTATTACTTTCACTCCTAAGCAGGATTGACTCCGCAATCCTTTCCTCAACCTCTCTAGAACTTTTAGGAGGTCTATAAAAGACTCCCAACAGGGTGACCTCTCCTCTCCTATTTCTAATCTCCGCCCATACTACCTCAACAGATAAGTCCTCATCAAACCTCCTCTCTGACACTGTGATACAATCTCTGACCAATAATGCTACCCCTCCCCCTCTTCTACCTCCTTCCCTACTTCGACTAAAACATTTGAACCCCGGGACCTGCAGCATCCATTCCTGCCCCTGCTCTATCCATGTCTCTGAAATAGCCACAACATCGAAGTCCCAGGTACTGATCCACGCTGCAAGTTCACCCACTTTATTGCGAATACTCCTGGCATTGAAGTATACACATTTCAAACCCTGCTCCACCCCACCTCTGCAATGCCGTGCATTGCAGTCCCCATCCATGCATCCCTCACTTTCAGCCCCACTACTCAGGATCCCTCCCCCCCCCCGAATCAGTTTAAACCTCCCTGCATGGCCTTAGCAAATTTACCCCCCAGGATATTGGTCCCCTTCTGATTAAGGTGTAGACCATCCTTCTCATAGAGGTCACACCTTCCCCAGTACGAGCCCCAATTGCTTAAGTACCTGAACCCCTCCCTCCTGCACCATCCCCTCAGCCATGAATTCAAACCTTCCCTCTCCCTATTCCTCTCTAAACTATCCCGTGGTACAGGCAAGAGTCCAGAGATAACCACTCTGTCAGTCTTGGCCTTTAGTTTCCACCCCAACTCCATAAATCCCTGCCTAATATCCCCTTCCCCTATCCTCCCTATGTCGTGTGTCCCCACATGTACAATAACTTGTGGTTTATCTCCCTCCCCCCTAAGAGTCCTGAATACCCTGTCAGACACATCCCGGACCCCAGCCCCTGGTAGGCAACACACCAACCCTGAGTCCCTACCTTTAGTTCCGACCCTCCTATCTGTCCCCTTAATTGTGGAGTCCCCAATCACAAGGCCCAGTCTTTTACAGCCCCTAACCACCTGAGCTTTCTCACTCGGCTCACCCCCAGAGATCTGCTCTCTATGCTCAGTTGATTCCTCCTCAACTGTAGCCTCCAGCACCGAAAACCTATTATGGAGGGGAACCGCCCCAGGGGATTGTCTTCCCGATTGCTTCTTACCCCTCCTCCTGGCATTGACCCAAGCCTCATTTCTAGGAGTTACTATTTCTCTATAACTCCTATCAACTTCCACCTCCGCCTCCCGAATTATGCGGAGTTCCTCTACCTCCCCCTCCAGCTCCTTTACACGCTCCTCCAGAAGCTGCAATCTAATGCACTTCTTACAACTAAAATCTCCTGAAACACTACTGGATTTCCTCACCACATACATCCCACAGGAGATGCAGCATACTGCCTGAACTGCCATCCCTGAAGCCATTACCAGCAAGAAAAAAAGAAACAAAAAACTTCCCCACACTTATAATTAGGTTAGAGGAGGATGGAAGGGTGGGATCCTCTACCAGTGTAGAGGATCGGGTATCTCCTCTGCACCAATTTATAGGGCTAGGGGCCCGAGAGAAAAAAAAAACTACTACTGAGGGGGAACCTCCCAGGTAACTGACTTTTAAAGTTAAAATAAAAACCCTTCCCAGACTCCTTTGCTGCCCACTTTTAGTTTTCACTTTAAACTTGAAAAACTGCTGTTAAAGTAAAGGCCAAAAAAATACACACACTAGCTGACTAATTAAATAAATAAACAATTCAATTAATCCAATTAATCTCTTACCAGCACTGCTGCTTTTCAATCACCCCTCTCAGCTTGCTCCAGTGGATCATAGAATCATACAGCGCAGAAGAGGCCCTTCGACCCATCAAGTCCACACTGACCCACATTAGAAACACCTGAACTCCCACCTAATCCTATCTACCAGCACCTAGAATAGAATCCTTGCAGCAGAGAAGGTGGCCATTCGGTCCATCAAGTCTGCACCGACTACTATCCCACCCAGACCCCATTCCTGTAACCCCGTGTATCCCTGCTAGTCCCTCTGACACTATGGGGAAATTTAGCGTGGCCAATCAACCTAGCCCGCACATCTTTAGACCGTGGGAGGAAACCAGAGCACCCGGAGGAAACCCACGCAGACACGGGGAGAATGTGCAAACTCTACACAGACAGTGACCCAAGCCGGGAATTGAACCTGGGTCCCTGGCGCTGTGAGGCAGCAGTGCTATCCACTGTGCCACCATGCCGCCCCTAGCCTGAATGTTATGATGCACCAAGTGCTCGTCCAGATACTTTTTAAAGCAAGTGAGGCAACCCGCCTCCACCACCCTCCCAGGCAGCGCATTCCAGACCAGTTCACTAAATCAATCTTAAATCAAGAACCGCTGCCCCAGCCACTGTGGCTCAGTGGATCAGCACACTCACCTCTGGGTCAGAAGGCCGTGGGTCTGAGACCCAATCCTGTGCTTTGAGCACAGGTTCGAGACTGTCCCCCAATCCAGCGTCTAGGGAGTGCCACACTGTCAGAGACACTTAACCATCTTTCTGGTGAGGCATGAAGTCACTCACTGTTCAGAACCTCAAATAACCCCAAGCCACATGAGGTACAGTCCGCGTTGTAATATCCGGAAATACGGTCACTGATCAATGCTCAGCAAGTTCCCCAGAGAGCAGTGAGGCACGGGCCAGATAACCTGCTGCTTCTTTAATATTGATCGAGAGACAACTGCTGTCCTGGACACCAGGCGGGGAGGACTCTCTGCTTTTCCTTACAGAATGAATCATAGAAACCCTACAGTGCAGAAAGAGGCCATTTGGCCCATCGAGTCTGCACCACCACAACCCAACCCAGGCCCTATCCACATATCCCTACATATTTACCCGCTAATCCCTCTAACCTACGCATCCCAGGACACTAAGGGGCAATTTTTAGCATGGCCAATCAACCTAACCCGCACATCTTTGGACTGTGGGAGGAAACCGGAGCACCCGGAGGAAACCCACGCAGACACGAGGAGAATGTGCAAACTCCACACAGACCGCACAATGGCCGCACAATCTTTTCCACACGCAGCTGAGTACGGAGAGGAAACCTCCATTAGCAAATCACAGCAGCTCTGACAGTGCGGCACTCCCTCAGCACTGACCCTCTGACAGTGCAGCACTCCCTCAGCACTGACCCTCTGACAGTGCAGCACTCCCTCAGCACTGACCCTCTGACAGTGCAGCACTCCCTCAGCACTGACCCTCTGACAGTGCGGCACTCCCTCAGCACTGACCCTCTGACAGTGCGGCACTCCCTCAGTACTGACCCTCTGACAGTCCGGCACTCCCTCAGTACTGACCCTCTGACAGTCCGGCACTCCCTCAGTACTGACCCTCTGACAATGCGGCACTCCCTCAGTACAGACCCTCTGACAGTGCGGCACTCCCTCAGCACTGACCCTCTGACAGTGCGGCGCTCCCTCAGTACTGACCCGCTGACAGTGCGGCACTCCCTCAGCACTGACCCTCTGACAGTGCGGCACTCCCTCAGTACTGACCCTCTGACAGTGTGGCACTCCCTCAGTTCTGACCCTCTGACAGTGCGGCACTCCCTCAGCACTGACCCTCTGACAGTGCGGCACTCCCTCAGTACTGACCCTCTGACAGTGTGGCACTCCCTCAGTACTGACCCTCTGACAGTGCGGCACTCCCTCAGCACTGACCCTCTGACAGTGCAGCACTCCCTCAGCACTGACCCTCTGACAGTGCGGCACTCCCTCAGCACTGACCCTCTGACAGTGCGGCACTCCCTCAGTACTGACCCTCTGACAGTCCGGCACTCCCTCAGTACTGACCCTCTGACAGTCCGGCACTCCCTCAGTACTGACCCTCTGACAATGCGGCACTCCCTCAGTACAGACCCTCTGACAGTGCGGCACTCCCTCAGCACTGACCCTCTGACAGTGCGGCGCTCCCTCAGTACTGACCCGCTGACAGTGCGGCACTCCCTCAGCACTGACCCTCTGACAGTGCGGCACTCCCTCAGTACTGACCCTCTGACAGTGTGGCACTCCCTCAGTTCTGACCCTCTGACAGTGCGGCACTCCCTCAGCACTGACCCTCTGACAGTGCGGCACTCCCTCAGTACTGACCCTCTGACAGTGTGGCACTCCCTCAGTACTGACCCTCTGACAGTGCGGCACTCCCTCAGCACTGACCCTCTGACAGTGTGGCACTCCCTCAGCACTGACCCTCTGACAGTGTGGCAATCCCTCAGCACTGCCTATCCCACACATCTCCATGTGAAACGGATGGGATTACAGGTCTGAATGGCATGCAAGTTGCTGGGCTGGGTGCCTCCAGGAGAAGATGGGTGGAGGGGTTGTTTAGTCTTTACGTGTGAGCTGTACGTGGGACAGACGCCAATGACAAGCTTCATTCTTTCCAGTTGAGTGTGCTCCCCGTGCCAGAACACTGGGATTGTTTGATGCTGTAATGTAGGGATTGGGAGCCTTCCTGAAAAGGCAATTACAATGGGCTGAAGGGTCTCTGTGTTCCCAATTCTGAAGCTGTTCTACAGAGATTCCGAAAATCTAAAAATAAGACGCAGAACCCCGGAGGCACCTGGTCAGCAGATGCATGGAGTTCAAACTGTGCAGCGCAACACATCTGGAATCTGCTTCTATAGAAAACACAAACCACACGGATATTAAACCTTCCAAATGGAATTGCTGACATTTTTGTGGTTCAGCTTTAGTGAGTGCGCACAGGAACATGACCTGAAACCGAGTCCAAAAACAACGCGCAAAGGAATCTGCTCTCACCTCACCTCAGCTCCCATCGCACTGGCTCCACACTTAACTTCTCCCCGCTTCTTACCCGGTCACCAGCTGTCACCACTCCATCCCTCGCTTCCCCCACCTCCACCCCTCGCACCCCCCACCTCCACCCCTCGCTCCCCCCACCCCTCGCTCCCCCCACCACCACCCCTCGCTCCCCCCACCTCCACCCCTCGCACCCCCCACCTCCATCCCTCGCACCCCCCACCTCCACCCCTCGCTCCCCCCACCCCTCGCACCCCCCACCTCCACCCCTCGCACCCCCCACCACCACCCCTCGCACCCCCCACCACCACCCCTCGCACCCCCCACCTCCACCCCTCGCACCCCCCACCTCCACCCCTCGCTCCCCCCACCTCCACCCCTCACTCCCCCCACCCCTCGCACCCCCCACCTCCACCCCTCGCTCCCCCCACCACCACACCTCGCTCCCCCCACCTCCACCCCTCGCTCCCCCCACCTCCACCCCTCGCTCCCCCCACCTCCACCCCTCGCTCCCCCCACCTCCACCCCTCACACCCCCCCACCTCCACCCCTCGCTCCCCCCACCCCTCGCTCCCCCCACCTCCACCCCTCGCTCCCCCCACCCCTCGCTCCCCCCACCTCCACCCCTCGCTCCCCCCACCCCTCGCACCCCCCGCCTCCACCCCTCGCTCCCCCCACCACCACCCCTCGCTCCCCCCACCTCCACCCCTCGCTCCCCCCACCTCCACCCCTCACACCCCCCCACCTCCACCCCTCGCTCCCCCCACCCCTCGCTCCCCCCACCTCCACCCCTCGCACCCCCGACCTCCACCCCTCGCTCCCCCCACCTCCACCCCTCGCTCCCCCCAACCTCCACCCCTCGCACCCCCCAACCTCCACCCCTCGCTCCCCCCAACCTCCACCCCTCGCTCCCCCCACCTCCACCCCTCGCTCCCCCCAACCTCCACCCCTCGCTCCCCCCACCTCCACCCTTCGCTCCCCCCAACCTCCACCCCTCGCTCCCCCCACCTCCACCCCTCGCTCCCCCCACCTCCACCCCTCGCTCCCCCCACCTCCACCCCTCGCTCCCCCCACCTCCACCCCTCGCTCCCCCCACCTCCACCCCTCGCTCCCCCCAACCTCCACCCCTCGCTCCCCCCACCTCCACCCCTCGCTCCCCCCACCCCTCGCTCCCCCCACCTCCACCCCTCGCTCCCCCCACCTCCACCCCTCGCTCCCCCCAACCTCTACCCTCCACCCCTCGCTCCCCCCACCTCCACCCCTCACTCCCCCCACCTCCGCCCCTCGCTCCCCCCAACCTCCACCCCTCGCTCCCCCCAACCTCCACCCTCCACCCCTCGCTCCCCCCACCCCTCGCTCCCCCCAACCTCCACCCCTAGCTCCCCCCAACCTCCACCCCTAGCTCCCCCCAACCTCCACCCCTAGCTCCCCCCAACCTCCACCCCTCGCTCCCCCCACCTCCACCCCTCGCTCCCCCCACCCCTCGCTCCCCCACCTCCACCCCTCGCTCCCCCCACCTCCACCCCTCGCTCCCCCCACCCCTCGCTTCCCCCCCACCTCCACCCCTCGCTCCCCCCAACCTCCACCCCTCGCTCCCCCCAACCTCCACCCCTCGCTCCCCCCACCTCCACCCCTCGCTCCCCCCACCCCTCGCTTCCCCCCCACCTCCACCCCTCGCTCCCCCCACCTCCACCCCTCGCTCCCCCCACCCCTCGCTTCCCCCCACCTCCACCCCTCGCTCCCCCCAACCTCCACCCCTCGCTCCCCCCAACCTCCACCCCTCGCTCCCCCCAACCTCCACCCCTCGCTCCCCCCAACCTCCACCCCTCGCTCCCCCCAACCTCCACCCCTCGCTTCCCCCCAACCTCCACCCCTCGCTCCCCCCAACCTCCACCCCTCGCTCCCCCCCACCTCCACCCCTCGCTCCCCCCACCCCTCGCTTCCCCCCCACCTCCACCCCTCGCTCCCCCCAACCTCCACCCCTCGCTCCCCCCACCCCTCGCTCCCCCCCACCTCCACCCCTCGCTCCCCCCACCCCTCGCTTCCCCCCCACCTCCACCCCTCGCTCCCCCCACCCCTCGCTTCCCCCCAACCTCCACCCCTCGCTCCCCCCAACCTCCACCCCTCGCTCCCCCCAACCTCCACCCCTCGCTCCCCCCCACCTCCACCCCTCGCTCCCCCCAACCTCCACCCCTCGCTCCCCCCCACCTCCACCCCTCGCTCCCCCCAACCTCCACCCCTCGCTCCCCCCACCTCCACCCCTCGCTCCCCCTCACCTCCACCCCTCGCTCCCCCCACCCCTCGCTCCCCCCCACCTCCACCCCTCGCTCCCCCCACCCCTCGCTTCCCCCCCACCTCCACCCCTCGCTCCCCCCAACCTCCACCCCTCGCTCCCCCCAACCTCCACCCCTCGCTCCCCCCAACCTCCACCCCTCGCTCCCCCCACCTCCACCCCTCGCTCCCCCTCACCTCCACCCCTCGCTCCCCCCACCCCTCGCTCCCCCTCACCTCCACCCCTCGCTCCCCCCACCCCTCGCTCCCCCCACCCCTCGAGAAACCCGTCCAACAAACTTTATGCTCATCGCCAACTACAACCGGTGCCAGAGGGGGAAACATAAAATTCTGTGTACAGAAACACGCAAACAGAAACACGCAAACAGAAACACCCATTTACACAGGAACACACACGTACACACACACACGTACACACACACACGTGCACATGCACACACACACATACATGCACACACGTACACGCACACATACACATGTACACACACGTACACACACCCACGTACACGCACACACATACACACACACACACACACGCACACACGTACACGCACACACGTACACACGTACACGCACACACATACACGCACACACATACACACGCACACATACACACGCACACACACCCATGTACACACACACACATACACATGCACACACACCCACGTACACACACACACACACACGTACACACACCCACGTACACGCACACACATACACACGCACACACACCCACGTATACACACACACATACACGCACACACGTACACGCACACATACACACACGTACACACACACACACGTACACACACACACGTACACACACACGTACACACGTACACACACACGTACACATACACACGTACACACAGACATACACGCACACATACACACGTACACACACCCACACACACGCACAAACGTAAACACACGTACACACACACACACGTACACACACCCACATACACGCACACACGTACACACACATACACACACATGTACACACACCCACGTACACGCACCCACGTACACGCACCCACGTACACGCACCCACGTACACGCACCCACGTACACGCACCCACGTACACGCACCCACGTACACGCACCCACGTACACGCACCCACGTACACGCACCCACGTACACGCACCCACGTACACGCACCCACATACACGCACCCACATACACGCACCCACGCACACGCACACACGCACACACATACACGCACACACATACACGCACACACACACACGTACACACACACACGTACACACACACGTACACACACGTACACACACACACGTACACACACACACGTACACACACACACGTACACACACACACGTACACACACACACGTACACACACACACACGTACACACACACACACGTACACACACACGTACACACACACGTACACACACACACGTACACACACACACGTACACACACACACATACACGCACACACATACACGCACACGTACACGCACACATACACACGTACACACACCCACACACACGCACAAACGTAAACACACGTACACACACACACGTACACACACCCACATACACGCACACGTACACACACATACACACACACATGTACACACACCCACGTACACGCACCCATGTACACACACACACGTACACGCACCCACGTACACACACACACGTACACGCACCCACGTACACGCACCCACGTACACGCACCCACGTACACGCACCCACGTACACGCACCCACGTACACGCACACACGCACACACGCACACACATACACGCACACACATACACGCACACGCACACACGTACACACACACACGTACACACACACGTACACACACACGTACACACACACGTACACACACGTACACACACGTACACACACGTACACACACGTACACACACACACGTACACACACGTACACACACGTACACACACACACGTACACACACGTACACACACACACACGTACACACACACACACGTACACACACACACACGTACACACACACACACACACGTACACACACACGTACACACACACACGTACACGCACACACGTACACGCACACACGTACACGCACACACGTACACGCACACACGTACACACACACGTACACACACACACGTACACACACACGTACACACACACGTACACACACACGTACACACACACGTACACACACACGTACACGCACACACGTACACGCACACACGTACACGCACACACGTACACACACACACGTACACGCACACACGTACACGCACACACGTACACGCACACACGTACACACACACACGTACACACACACACACTTTCACCAATTCTATTCCCACATTCCTTCCACCGCATTGTCACTGTTCCTTTCCAATCTTATCCTGAATGTTGACACAGTCTCTGCCTCTCCCAGGTTTTGTATGAAAAAGTTTCCCTCACTTTGTTCAAAATCTTCTCAATTCCATCTCGTCTCTGGCCCTCATCCTCGACTCTTCAACTGGAAACAAGCTGTATTTATCTGCGCTGTCACAGTATCAGCATTTTAACACTTCCTCCATAGCAGCTTGTAGCTCATCAGGAACAGAACGCTAGTCAGTCCTTCACATTGGGTCCTCCCCTTTTTATTCAGACGTGGCTGATCTTGATATCAACTTCAGATCAGCAACTCTGCTCCAACCCCTCAGTCCTAGTTTGCTTTGATCTATAAGACCCAACTTTTTAAAAACATTCATTCAAGGAATGTGGGCCAGGCCAGCAATTATTGCCCATCCCTAGTTGCCCTTGAGAAAGTGGTGGTGAGCTGCCTTCTTGAACCGCTATGGCCCACGTGGTGTAGGTACTCCCACAGTGCTGTTAGAGAGGGAGTTCTAGGATTTTGACCCAGGAATGGCGGCAATATATTTCCCAGTCAGGATGGTGAGTAACTTACAGAACAGAATACACAGTTACAGAATCCCACAGTGCAGAAGGAGGCCATTTGGCCCATCGAGCCTGCACCGACAACAAACCCACCCAGGCCCGATCCCCATGACCCCATGTATTTACCCTAGCTAGTCCCCCTGACACTAAGGGGCAATTTAGCAGTGCCAATCCACCTAACCCACACATCTTTGGAGTGTGGAAGGAAACCGGAGCACCCGGAGGAAACCCACGCAGACACGGAGAGAACGTGCAAACTTCACACAGACAGTGACCCAAGGCTGAAATTGAACCCAGGTCCCTGGCGCTGTAAGGCGGCAATGCTAATCACTGTGCCACCGTGCCATCCACTTGAAGGGGAACCTCCAGGTGGTGGTGTTCCCTTATGTCTGCTGCCCTTGTTCTTCTAGGTGGTAGAGGTTATGTGTTTGGAAGGTACTGTCGAAGGAGCCTTGGGGAGTTCCTGCAGTATCTTGTAGATGGTACACATGGCTGCCACTGTGCATCGGTGATGGAGGGGGTGAATGTTTAAGGTTTTTGATCAGGTGCTAATCACGCCTTGTCCCAAGTGACCGAGGTTCCTGGGTCTTCATGCGTGTTTTTTTATATCAGGCAGTATCCCAGTGAATCATTGGCCCAATATAACAACCAAAACTTCTTATTACCATGACATTCAGCCATTTCTTCAATAAGCTCACTCGCTGTCCTCGTCAAACATTCCAACTGTTGATAGTCTTTGTAGAGTGAAGTATTCCCTGGAATCTCTATCTTATTCTCTGCCTTCCCACCATGGTATATCAGAGCACTGCTCTCAGTCCCTGTATCTCACTAGGTATGATGTGGAGATGCCGGCGTTGGACTGGGGTAAGCACAGTAAGAAGTCTCACAACACCAGGTTAAAGTCCAACAGGTTTATTTGGTAGCAAATACCATAAGCTTTTGGAGCACAGCTCCTTCGTCAGATGGAGTGGATATCTGTTCTCAAACAGTGCAAACAGACACAGAAATCAAGTTACAGAATACTGATTAGAATGCACGAGGTATCTGATACCTTGGATTCTGCAGCAACTTGGCATTGTTACTATTCAGGCAATTCTCTTACTCATAATGTAGAACAGTTCACTTAAACCTCTATAGCCTAACCCAGGTGGTTCAGGGTGTTTATGATCTGCATCAGCCTCCTCCCACTCTTCTCCAACTCACCCAGATCTTTCTATTCTTTTTTCCCTCCTATATATCATGCGTGCCCTCCAATGCATCCATCCTATTGCCACAACTACTCCACGTGGCAGAGAGCTCCTCCTTCTGCCCACTTTCTGGGTCAAGGAGTTTCTTGATGTGGAGATGCCGGTGTTGGACTGGGGTGGGGCACAGTAAGAAGTCTCACAACACCAGGTTAAAGTCCAACAGGTTTATTTGGAATCACGAGCTTTCGGAGCGCTGCTCCGTCATTAGGTGAGTGGAGAGGTAAGTTTCACAAACAGGGCATATATAAACAAAGACACAATTGCAAGATAATGGTTGGAATGCGAGTCTTTACAGGTAATCAAGTCTTTACAGGTACAGACAATGCGAGTGGAGAGAGGGATAATCACAGGTTAAAGAGGTGTGAAGTTTCTTATTAGTTACCTTCTTACATTTATGGCACTAAGTTCTCAACTCCCAATAAACAGAAAGGTCTTCTCCATTTCTATCTTGTCAAACCTCATTATAATTTTAAAAGCCTCTAATAGAATACTTGCTCTGTTCTGCTAATAGTCAGTTACTTGAGTCAAGAGGGAGAGTCCATGGCCTTCGTACATTGAAATATTTTCATTGCAAGGCCATCAGCAGTGAACAAAGGGTTTTCTCATTATCTTCTCCATGGTATCAGTCTGTGGATAAATATTTTAGACTACCCATTCTTCCGAATAGCTGTGTTCACATTCATAGAGTTATCTGACAACTAGCATGTTAATCAACCATAGTGTTCATCTCCATTCACAACTCCTCAGGTACTGAAGCAGTCCATACCCACAAACAACAAAACCTAGAATCATAGAATCCCTACAGTGCAGAAGGAGGCCATTTGGCCCATTGAGTCTGCACCAACCACAATCCCATCCAGGCCCCATCCCCACAACCCCATACATTTACCTTAGCTAGTCCCCCAGACACCAAGGCACAATTTAGCATGGTCAATCCACCTAACCCGCACATCTTTGAACTGTGGGAAGAAACTGGAGCATCCGGAGAAAACCCCCGCAGACATGGGGAGAATGCACAGACTCCACACAGACAGTGACCCAAGCCGGGAATCGAACCTGGGTCCTGGCATTGTGAAGGCAGCAGTGCTAACCACTGCGCCACCGTGCTGCCCTGTACAATATTCAGGCTTGTGCTGATAATGGCAAGTAACATTCACATCTCACAGGCATAGTTAACTAAAGTTGAAGCTCCTGGAATTGAAAGTAAATTATTGAACTGCTTCATGAGTGGTGGGAGACAGAGAGTAGGGATAACGGACAGATATTCTAATTGGCTGGATGTGACCAATGGTGTCCCACAAGAACTATTTTGGGGCTATCCATCCTAATTATTAATGACTTAGATGACAGGATAGAAAGCACATATCCAAATTTGCCAATGTCACAAAGATAGGATGCATCAGTGCAGATGGAAGGGTAATATTACAAAGGTATTGGTAGATTAAATGAAAGAGCAATTCTGGCCTTTCAATGTAGGCAAGGTGAGGTTGTCCACTTTGGACCGAACATGGAATTGGAACAGGAACTTTCAAAATGGTGACAAGCTAAAAGCAATGAAGAAACAAAGAGACGAGGGAGAACTGGTGTCCAGGTACATAGATCATTAAAGAGTCAGGAACAGGTATAGAAAATAATCAGAAAGGGTAGTGATTTTTTTTCTTATTCATTCGTGGGCGTTGCTGGCTGGCCAGCATTCATTGCCCATCCCTAGCTGCCCTTGAGAAGGTGGTGGTGAGCTGCCTTCTTGAATCGCTGTGGGTTGACCCACAATGTTGTTAGGGAGGGAATATATTTAGAGAGCCTTTATATTTAGAGACTAGAATACAAAATGGGTAGAAGCCATGCTTCAGTTATACACTCTGAGGATACAGGGTAGATCGTTTAGGAAAGAGAGGAGAAATATTTTCAGCCAGAAGATAGTCGGCTGTGGAATTTGCTACCACAGAGAATAGTTGAGGCTAAAACATTGAATATTTTCAAGAAGCAGTTAGATATAGCTCGTGGGGCAAAGGGGATCAAAGGTTATGGGGGGGAAGGTGGGATCAGGATATTGTGTTGGATGATCAGCCATGATCACAACGAATGATGGAGCAGGCTCGAAGGGCCAAATGGCCTCTTCCTGCTTGTATTTTCTACGTTTCTACCCCTTCCCTAAACCTCTCCATCATTCGACCTTTGTCTCACTCTTTTAAAATGTCTCTTTAAGCCTACTTCATTGAGCAAGCTGTCAGCCATCTTCCCCAATGTGGATTGATGCCAATTCTGGTTTTATAACATTCCTGCAAAGCACCTTGGGCCATTTCCCGATGCTAAAAATGCTATTATAAATACAACCTCTGTTGCTTAGAGTCTCTCTCAGGATCGTACAGAAATAGATTCCACCATCAGAACCTCCCCTCCAGACCAAGCAGTTAATTTTATGGATAACATTTAAGATAATTCTGTTAAGTATTTCCAAAATGATACAATAGAACAGGCAAAGATAATAATGACGATAAAGGCTCCTGTGAATCTCGATGAGACGGTGGCCTGGACTTCAGATAAGGTTATTTTATTAACATAAACTATCAGAGTTAAAATACCATCAAGCGCAAAAACCTAAGCTGGTTAAACACAAACCTGCACATCAGATAAATTGTTCAGTTTTGATTTGCATTGAATAGCAGAGTGCGTAAACAGACCAATCATCCCAATGGTGTCAGTGTTAATACTCCACATGTGCCTCCTCAATCAACATATCTTTCTATTCCTTTCTCCCTTATGTGTTTATCCAATTTCCAATTAACTGTCCGTGTGGAGTCTGCATGTTCTCTCCGTGTTTGCGTGAGTTTCCTCCGGGGCTCTGGTTTCCTCCCACAGTCCAAAGATGTGCAGGTTAGGTAGATTGGCCATGCTAAATTGCCCCTTAGTGTCCAAAGATGTATAGGTTAGATGGATTAGCCATGGGAAATGTGTGGGGTTACGGGAATAGGGTGGGGGAGGGGTCCTGTGTAAGATACAAACTCGATGGGCTGAATGGCCTCTTCTGCACTGTAGGGATTCTATGATCTGGATCTACACTATTCACTTCAACTACTCCCTGTGGGAACGAATTCCACATTCTCGCCACTCTCTGGATAAAGACATTTCTCCTCAATTCCCAAATAAGAACAGACAATGCTGGAAAAACTCAGCAGGTCTGGCAGTTTCTGTGGAGAGAGAAACAGAGTTAATGTTTCATTTCCCCATGACCCGATTCCTTGTTGGATTTGGTAGTGGTTATATTTCGACAGAAAGTGCCGAATATATTCACGTCAGGCAATTTCTGTGGAGAGAGAGGAACCGAATTAATGTTTCAGGTCAACGACCTTTCGTCAGAATCTGTTCCTTCGTCAATTCTGACAAAGGCTCGCTACCTGAAACATTCAGCTCAGCTTCTCTCTCTGCACCAATGTTGCCAAACCCGCCAGGTACTTTGCAAGATTTTCAGCGCTGCTGGTAATACTCACACCCCAGGGACTGCAGCGATTCAAGAAGGCAGCTCACCATCACCTCCTCAAAGGCAACTAGGGATGGGCAATAAATGCTGGCCCAGCCAGCGATGCCCCCATCTACAGTATTTTGCTTTTATGGTGTGACTGGTAGTTTTGGTCTCCCCCACAAGTGGACATTTTTTGTTTCTACATTTATCAAACCCCTTCATGAAATAAGACTTTGATCAGATCACAACTATCTCGCTTTCTGTTTTCCACAGACAAGAACCGCAGTCTGTTCATTCCTTCCTAATAGTTGTCACCTCTCAGTTCTGACTGCACATCATCTTTTACACCTTCTCCATTCTTATAGGATAGAGATTAGAACTATGCATCCTCCTCCAGCTGGATTTATATCAGTGTCAAAAATTAAATAAACAAGGAACAAAGAAAATTACAGCACAGGAACAGGCCCTTCGGCCCTCCAAGCCTGCACCGACCATGCTGCCCGACTTAACTAAAACCCCCTACCCTTCCGGGGACCATATCCCTCTATTCCCATCCTATTCATGTACTTGTCAAGACGCTCCTTAAAACTCACTACTGTATCCGCTTCCACTACCTCCCCCGGCAATAAGTTCCAGGCACCCACCACCCTCTGTGTAAAATATCTGCCTTGTACATCTCCTTTAAACCTTGCCCCTCGCAACTTAAACCTGTCCCCCCAGTAATTGACTCTTCCACCCTGGGAAAAAGCTTCTGATTATCCACTCTGTCCATGCCTCTCATAATCTTGTAGACTTCTATCAGGTCACCCCCAAACCTCCGTCGTTCCAGTGAGAACAAACCAAGTTTCTCCAACCTCTCCTCATAGCCAATGCCCTCCACACCAGGCAACATCCTGGTAAATCTTTTCTGTACCCTCTCCAAAGCCTCCACATTCTTCTGGTAGTGTGGCAACCAGAATTGAACACTATATTCCAAGTGCAGCCTAAATAAGGTTCTATAAAAATTCAACATGACTTGCCAATTTTTAAACTCAATGCCCCAGCCGATGAAGGCAAGCATGCCGTATGCCTTCTTGACTACCTTCTCCACCTGCATTGCCACTTTCAGTGACCTGTGTACCTGTACACCCAGATCCCTTTGCCTATCAATACTCCCAAGGGTTCTGCCATTTGCTGTATATTTCCTGTCTGTATTAGATCTTCCAAAATGCATTACCTCACATTTGTAAAATAAGAAAAGTAAAGTTAAATAAGACAGCACGGTGGGACAATGGTTAGCACTGTTGCCTCACAGCGCCAGGTTCCATTCCTGGCTTGGGTCACTGTCTGTGTGGAGCCTGCACGTTCTCCCCGTGTCTGCTTGGGTTTCCTCCGGGTGCTCCGGTCTCCTCCCACAGTCCAAAGATGTGCGGGTTCGGTTAATTGGCCATGATAAATTGACCCTTAGTGTCAGGGGGATACGCAGGGTAAATATGTGGGGTTGTGGGGATAGGGCCTGGGTGGGATTGTGGTCGGTGCAGACTTGATGGGCCGAATGCCTCCTTCTGCACTGTAGGATTCTATGGTTCTATGAAATATAGCCTTTCAACTTTTACCAGCCAACTCTTTGATTTTAAATGTAGGCATTTGTGTACAAGTATAGCTCTTGTCCATTTTGTGTCAGAGTGCGGCTAATATTGAGCCCGTCATGCCACAGAACTCCCACAAACCCAAGAGTCATTTTGAAATGTTATCTTCTTGAAGTAAATCTCAGACTGTTAAAACTATTCCGGTGAAAATAATTATTATAAATTTCGCACACAATTTTCTCAAGATGGCGTCGGAGGGAGGCGACTTCTTGCAAGCTGTGCCCAGCATACCCTCCAATTCTATGCTTCTAAAACTCTATTCTCCCTCTTTTAAACTCTGTAGCAATGACCTACCTCACACTAAGTTGATCTTTCTCTACACCCTAGCTATGGCTGTAACACTACATTCTGCCTGTCTCCTTTCCTTCTCTATGAACGGTATGCTTTGTCTGTATAGTGGGCAGGAAACAATACTTTTCACTGTATACTAATACATGTGACAATAAAATCAAATCAAAGGCCTTCCTGTCCTGTAATATTAATGTTGTAGAGTCCATAGCACCGAAACAGGCCATTTGGCCCAACTGCTCAGTGCTGGTGTTTATGTTCCACATGAGCCTCCTCTCACCCTATCAGATTATTCACCTCTGTCCTTCTCCCTCACACACTTACCCAGCTTCCCCTCAAACACATTTACATCATTTGCCTTACCCACTCCCTGTTCCCAGTTCCCATCGCTCTCTGGGTGAAGAAATTATTCCTGAATTCCCTCTTGGATTTATTAATTATCTTACAGTATTGCTGAAAAAATTAACATGTTGTCGAAGCTTTTCGCCTTGCACTCATCAGGACAATTCGCAAGAATACCAAACCTAAAGGGGACAACAGTCTATACTTCAAGAGAAGACTGCACTGATTGGTTAGTAAGTGGACTCTGATTGGTAGAGAATGCACCAAGTATTCTTGCGAATTGTCCTGATGAGTACAAACCAAATAGTTTCAACATGTCTTTTTTCAGCAACACTCAAATTCTGTACCACTAAGCATCTAATTATTTTACATTGATGGCTGCTAATTATAGTCTCCTGAACAAGTGGAAATGTTTTTTTCCTTGTCCACCCTATCAAACCCTTTCTTTAAGACCTTTACTACATCATCCTCGAAGACCTCTTCACCCCAGCCTGTCCATTCTTTCCTGATAGCTCTGCTATCATCCTTGTGCATCCCCTCTGCTCTCTCTCAAAGGTATCACAGTTATTTTTATAATGGAGACCAGAACTGTACATAGTACATAGTGGGAGTGTGGAATGAGCTGCCGGATAAAGTGGTAAATGCGGGGTCACTTTTAACATTTAAGAAAAACTTGGACGGGTTCATGGATGAGAGGGGTGTGGAGGGATATGGTCCAAGTGCAGGTCAGTGGGACTAGGCATAAAATGGTTCGGCACAGACAAGAAGGGCCAAAAGGCCTGTTTCTGAGCTGTAATTTTCTATGGTTCTATGGTTCTACTCCAAGTGTGATCTCATATTTTTAACATAATTTTGATTTGATTTATTGTCACATGTACTAATATACAGTGAAAAGTATTGTTTCTTGCGCGCTACACAGGCAAAGCATACTGTTCATAGAGAAGGAAACGAGAGAGTACAGAATGTAGTGTTACAGTCATAGCTAGGGCGTAGAGAAAGATCAATTTAATGCGAGGTAGGTCCATTCAAAAGTCTGACAGCAGCAGGGGAGAAGCGGTTGGTATGTGACCTCAGACTTTTGTATCTTTTTCCCGATGGAAAAAGGTGGAAGAGAGAATGTCCGGGGTGCGTGGGGTCCTTAATTATGCCGAGGCAGCGGGAAGTGTAGACAGGGTCAATGGATGGGAGGCTGGTTTAAAACTCTGATTTTCACTTTTACTCTCCTAGAAATGAACATCATTGCTTGGTTTGCATTTTTATGGCCTTGTTAAATTGTATTATCACTACTTTAAATAATTAGTAAATTGATTATTGGATTCCTCTGCTGTGAAATGTTAATGTTGACATTTTGTTGTAATAGAATACATACTTTAAATTGGTAATTAAGCACAACTGTCCCCAGCGGGGGGAAGGAGTAGGGGATGTTAGAGTATATAAACCAGTTCTACTGTGTGTGTCTGGGAGGAACTGGGTGAGTCTGGGAGGGACTGGGTGAGTCTGGGAGGGACTGGGTGAATCTATGACCTAGTTGTCTTGGAAATAAACTTGGTTTATGATACAGGCTCGCTTCAGACTCATTCTTCCTCAATACAAAATTATTGGAATTAACACTCTACCTCATTCAGACTCATGCTTTCCAAGGATGACGTGACTTCGTTAGTCTCCTTACCAAAATATACCACCTCACACTTAATATTGAATTTTATCTGCCACTAATAGCACAATTTTGCGAGCTCTTTAATGGTTTGTTGTAATTTAGCGTAATCCTGCTCACGATGAACTACTGCCTCCAGCTCCCCCAATCAATCTTGTGTCATCTGCAACTTGGAAACTGCTCCGATTGCCGAAGCCACATCATTTATTCGGATGGTGCACATTGAACCCAGCGAAAGTCCCCATGGAACATCTCCTTCAGCTAAAGTTTACTGATCTGCCCACCTGGCTGGAGGGCAACACAACTCAGGAGCCGGAAAAACTGGGATCTGACTGATCTCGTTATAAAGATCTGTGCCTTCAACTCCACAGAGGTCATAGAATCACAGAATCCTACAGTGCAGAAGGAGGCCATTCAGCCCATCGAGTCTGCACTGACCACAATCCCACCCAGGCCCTATCCCCATAACCTCATGCATTTACCCAGCTAGTCCCCCCTGACACTAACGGGCAATTTAGCACGGCCAATCCACCTAACCCACACATTTTTGGACTGTGGGAGGAAACCCACGCAGACACGGGGAGAACATTCAAACTCCACACAGGCAGTGATCCAAGTCGTGAATGAAACCCGGGTCCCTGGTGCTGTGAGGCAGCAGTGATAACTACTGTGCCGCCCCATAGCCGCTGACTATGCGTTGTGCATCTCAACCCCATTCCCTTTGTATCTGGTTTGTGAAATAATCTCGTGTTTTCTAGAGGTCAGAGATTTGAGAATTCAGTTTGCCCACAATCTGAGATGTTGTGTTGACCTGAAAAACAACAGGGTTATCAATGGCCATTGTTGATCAATCCCAGGGCAGGGGCTGATTGAAGATGTGATGTGGCGATGCCGGCATTGGACTGGGATGAACACAGTAAGAGTTTTAACAACACCAGGTTAAAGTCCAACAGGTTTATTTGGTAGCAAATACCATTAGCTTTCGGAGTGCTGCTTCTTCCTCAGATGGAGTGGATATCTGCTCCATCTGAGGAAGGAGCAGCGCTCCAAAAGCTAATGGCATTTGCTACCAAATAAACCTGTTGGGACTTTAACCTGGTGTTGTTAAAACTCTTACTGCTGATTGAAGACACATGACTCTTGCAGTTTATGTTGTTACTGACTTTCCATCAGTCAGTTCATAGTCATCTTTCAATCTAACTGCTAATACTCTGCAGTGGCTAACTGTTGTCTATAATAATGGGTGTGATGATGGTTTAATTGGGTCATTTTTATCTCTATTTTTGGCAGATGATACTGGATATAATTACATTGGACACAAGGTTAGTTTAGCCACATGCCTTTGACAACAAGAATGAGGGGCTCTGACTGATGAACTAATAGAGGCTGTTTCAAATTATGAATGGGTTTAATAAGGTAGACACTTCCCTGTTTAATGGGGGCCAGCACAGAAATGCCAGGCTGATTGGCCTCCTTCTGTGTTCTAACCATTCTACAGTGATACGATGATTCGGCCAAACTCACCGTCAGGTTCCAGTTGATCTGCGGTACTTTTGTGTGAAGATTCAGACTGAACATCAATAACAGAACTCCAGTGACCACGAACGCTGTGCAGCTAACAAACTCGAAGAAATAAAGACCTCCGCACGGCAAACACTCCTTCACTGTCTCAATGCAGATGAAAGCAATCAGCGCCAAAACCTGAAAGGAAAAGACAATCTTTCAAATCAAACATGTTTTGTTCCTGGTTACAGTCCTCAGCACCACTCGTTATCTCTCTTCATTGTCCCCTCTCAGTCCTAGTCGCCACACTCCGGCGCCTGTTCGGGTACACTAAGGGGCAATATAGCATGGCCAACGTACCTAACCAGCACACACACACACACACAAAAAAGCACAATACAACTCAGCTAATAGAATCTAAAACTAATGGACTGTTCATCTCATTCCTGTTTGCAGAGCCCACAATGGCTGCTGCCCTTCCCTCCACCTTTTTAACAATTAACTTTTATGATGCGGTTATTACAGGTACATATTACTCCACGCCCATGTTCAAGTTCTCGAGTGGAGCCTGAGCTCTCAGCCCCCTGACTCCGAGGCGAGTGTGTGCTCCCAACTCAGTCACACTGACAATTTCATCAGATCCCTGATCAAGCTGTGAAGTGAATCCATCCAGGGAATGGTGAGAACGCAGGAGGTGCGACCACATACTGTAGCTGTGAGCAGCACAAATATATTTAAGGGGAATGAAGAGATATATATGAGTGAGAGAGAGAGAGGAATAGAAGGATATATTAACGGACATAGAATCCCTACAGCGCAGAAGGAGGCCAGTCGGCCCATCGAGTCTACACTGACTCTCTGACAGAGCACTCGATCTAGGCCCACTCCCCCACCCTATCCCCGTAGCAACACACAGTTACCATGGCGGCATGTTGGCACAGTGGTTAGCGCTGGATAAAAGCAAATTACTGCGGATGCTGGAATCTGAAACCAAAAGAGAAAGCGCTGGGAAATCTCAGCAGGTCTGGCAGCATCTGTAAGGAGAGAAAAGAGCTGACGTTTCGAGTCTGGATGACTTTATGTCAAAGCCAGTGGTTAGCGCTGCTGTCTCACAACGCCAGGACCCAGGTTCAATTCCGGCCTCGGTTCACTGTCTGTGTGGAGTTTGCACGTTCTCCCAATGTCTGTGTGGGTTTCCTCCAGGTGCTCCAGTTTCTTCCCACAGTCCAAAGATGTGCAGGTTAGGTTGATTGGCCATGCTAAATTAACCCATAGTGTCAGGGGGACTAGCAGGGTAAATGTGTGGGGTTATGGGGATAGTGCCTAGGTGTGATTGTTGATGGTGCAGGTTCGATGGGCTGAATGGTCTCCTCCTGCACTGTAGGGATTCTATGATTCTACGGCTAATCCCCTCAAACCTACACATTCTGGGACACCAAGGGTGGGTTTTTTTCTCTGCGCTCACCCAGAAACCAGAAAATCCTGCCAGAGGTCAACAGACCTTTCCGTGGTCCGCCCTTCGCCCGCTACGATTCCCGTGGCAGGCTGAATGGAAAAATTCATCCCCAAGAGTCAACATAGCATGGCCAATCCACCCAACCTGCGCATCTGTGGGAGCAAACCGGTGCACCCGGAGGAAACCCACACAGACATGGGGAGAATGTGGAAACTCCACACAGACAGGCTGGAATTGAACCCAGTCAGGTTGCTACCCCTAAAGGACGTCAGTGAACACGTTGGTTTTTAAATGACAGTTTCATGTTCATTTAAAAAAAATAATGATCACTTAGTTTCATTCAGTAAAGCCCAGGCTCCGCTGGGATGTTTTAGACACAATAAGGAGCTCGATGAATGTAGCTCATTGTGTGCACAGAGTGAGGTGAGAAACAACATCTAGCAGATCAGGTCACTCAAAATTTTGTCCTTCATTCGTGACGCTGATCCTTGCCGCTGCAATGAACAGATGGAGACGTATCTCGAGAATACAGATCGAGGTGTGTCTCAAGAGTACAGAGGTTAACGATGGATTCCGGTCTGTAATTGGTGTAGGGGGCTAATTAGG
Source organism: Mustelus asterias (assembly GCF_964213995.1). Classification (NCBI taxonomy): domain Eukaryota; kingdom Metazoa; phylum Chordata; class Chondrichthyes; order Carcharhiniformes; family Triakidae; genus Mustelus; species Mustelus asterias. The sequence goes on along the minus strand of NC_135804.1, from coordinate 3,949,718 downwards.
CTAATAAACACATAACCATAGATTTAGGAAGACTAACACAATACTAACTTTAGAATGAATGATCTTGGACTATGGGAACGTAAGTCAGCCAGAGCTCTTGCCATAGATGATATCTCTGCATAATTAACAAATATTTCTCATTTAAAACATGTATTTTGAATTTACAAGATGGATGTGTTTTGCTTTTGGTTACATTTTGCGAAACGTCAGCCAGTGACAAAATACAGCAGGCCCTGGTAGAAGAGGGAAGGAACAATAGTTCCACTGAAATGCTAACAGCAGTGGTCGGGAACAAGGTGGCTACCAGTGCTAGCCTTATGAATAGGGACATACAACTCCGAGAGATAACGCAGAGCAGACATGAAGAATTTCTCAGGGTTGGACGAGAGTCACGTGGGTTCAATTCAGTGGGAATCATTCTTCCATTTCACTGTCCAGCGTCCCATATTGGTGGGCAACAGAAGGGAGGTAACGTCCATAATTAATGACAAATGAAATCCCATGAGGTCAGGACATGTATTTTTATTGGCTGGAGTTAATGACAGGATGGTTATTGACTGATCTGTATTAATGTTTACTGAATAATGTCCACCGGAAAGATGGGCAACATGATTTTGGAAATGTATAATTGCCTTCACAGGGGGCATTGTTCTTCAGACCGATATCCGGATGCCCGCATTCTATACCTTGAGTGCTGGGCTTCCTCATATCATTCTCCCATTCAATCGTTTGATTAAATAAAGTCACGTCTTAAAAATCAGTACACTGCATTTTGAGTCTTTGTATTAGCGTTAGTAGCTGTACATAGCCTCAAGAGGAAACCCCCGTCTATAGTAATTAACCCATCTTAATTCTCCACTCCATTCTAACCTTCTCCCACTGCAAGGTTCTTTAAAAAAGCTCAATATAAATTCAGGGACAGCACTCCATACCTCAGTGAGGCACTTTACAGCTTCCTCGACTCAATACCCAGTTCAACAATTTCGGATCATAACCTTTGCTCTCATTTTATTCAGTAAGAAGTTTAACAACATCAGGTTAAAGTCCAACAGGTTTATTTGGTAGCAAAAGCCACACAAGCTTTCGGAGCTGCAAGTCCACCTCATTTTATTGAACAGTGGCTGCTAATGTTTCCTCATTGACATCCCCATCCCCCCGCCCCCAGACCCCATGTCGTGTTCCTTTTCTTGTCCCTTTCCCATTTTCCCTGGCTCGAGCTCACCTTTGCTCTTTTAATCTTTCCTGCATTCCACCCTCTCCCTTTTGTTCTTTCCACCCCTCCCCCTCTGTCCCAGTCTCTCCCTCTCACTCTTTCCAGTTCATTGAACTCAGCACCTGAAACTTTAACTCTATTCCTCTCGCTGCAGGCGCCACATCATCTGCTGGGAATTTCCAGCATTTTCCGTTTTATTAACGCACTCGTCTTGGCTAAAACACTCCGTCAAGGTGCAAGCTCCACACTGAACCCAAAATTTGATTTGATTTCATTTATTATTGTCACATGTATTAAACACAGTAAGGAGTCTAATAACACTAGGTTAAAGTCCAACAGGTTTATTTGGTAGCAAACGCCACTAGCTTTCGGAGCACTGCTCCTTCGTCAGATGGAGCGGATATCTGCTCTCAAACAGTGCACAGAGACACAAAATCAAGTTACAGAATACTGATTAGAATGCAAATTTCTACAGCCAACCAGGTCTTAAAGATACAGACAATGTGAGTGGAGGGAGCATTAAGCACAGGTTAAAGGGATGTGTATTGTCTCCAGACAGGACAGCCAGTGAGATTCTGCAAGTCCAGGAGGCAAGCTGTGGGGGTTACTGATAGTGTGACATAAACCCAACATCCCGGTTTAGGCCATCCTCATGTGTGCGGAACTTGGCTATCAGTTTCTGCTCAGCCACACATCATGACATGTATTAACATATAGAGCGAAAAGTATTGTTTCTTGCGCACTATACAGACAAAACATACCGTTCATAGAGAAGGAAACGAGAGAGTGCAGAATGTAGTATTACAGTTATAGCTAGGGTGTAGAGAAAGATCAACTTAATGCAAGGTAGGTCCATTCAAAAGTCTGACAGCAGCAGGGAAGAAGCTGTTCTTGAGTCGGTTCGTACATGACCTCAGACTTCTGTATCTTTTTCCCCGACAGAAGAAGGTGGAAGAGAGAATGTCTGCGGTGCGTGGGGTCCTTAATTATGCTGGCTTTTTTGTCAAGGCAGCGGGAAGTGTAGATAGAGTCAATGGATGGGAGGCTGGTTTGCGTGATGGATTGGGCTACATTCACGACCTTTTGTAGTTCCTTGCGGTCTTGGGCAGAGCAGGAGCCATACCAAGCTGTGATACAACCAGAAAGAATGCTTTCTATGGTGCATCTGTAAAAGTTGGAGAGAGTCGTAGCTGACATGCCAAATTTCCTTAGTCTTAAAAGGCTTAAATAATAATGATAGTTGATGGGTTTTTACGATAATGGTTTCACGATCAGGATTAGATTTTAATTTCAGAAGGAAAGGTTCATCAAGATTGTGATTTAGAGTATCCTTTTGTGCGAGGCTGACTCATGGATCTTGAGAAAAGTGGGCATCCAATGACTAGAAAGCTGTTTCTGGAGAAGGATGGAGCGGGTCATTTGGAGACGATCCGAGAGCAATGAGGAAATTCCCGGGATGGTAGCTGAGTGAAGATTGTTAGTGAATTCCATCTAAAAAAGGTAACAAGGTTGGATTGGCTACATTCCATGGCTAAAGGTAGCGATGAAAAAAAGATTTGAGGGATGTTGACCGAGAGGGACAAAGAAAACAACAATGTCAGAGAATCCAAAATCAAAAATTGGAGGCTCTCGCAACTGAAGAGGAAAGTGAAGAAGGCATAGACAGGAGTTAGCACTGCTGCCTCGCAGCACCAGGGACCCAGGTTCAATTCCAGCGTGGGGGCACTGTGTGGAGTTTGCATGTTCTCCCCGTGTCTGTGGGGGTTTCCTTTGGGTGCTCCAGTTTCTTCCCACACTCCAAAGATGTGTAGGTTATGTGGACTGGCCATGCTAAATTGCCCCTTGGTTTCCCAAAACATGTAGGTTAGGTGCGTTAGCCATAGTAAATGTGTGGGGTTACAGGGACAGAGTGGTGTGATGGTAAGATGCTCTTTTGAAGAGTCGGTGCAGACTCAATGGGCCGAATAGCCTCCTTCTGCACTGGAGAGATTCTATGGAGCTATAGAGAGCAAAGGACCCGACCTGAGACAGATCACTTTACATTATATTATTCTGTTTGGAAGCCAATTCTCAAAACATTTCCACTTCACATCCGATAATGTAAAACCTGCAAATATTTGCAGAAAAATAAAGTTTAATCCCTCTTTCCATTGTTCTTCACTCCATCCCTGCAATTGTCTGCACTTCTCCCAAAGTGGCCATCCTTGCACAGACGGGAGTATCATGGGTACTATCTAACCCCAATTAACAAGCATTCCCAGTTCCCCATCACCACCCTCACTATACCCCAGGTACAACAAGCTACTCTGAAATACATTGACTGTGAAGTTGGCAAAGGCAGCATCCCAGTCACAACAAGAATCCATAAAGTAACAATGAGACAGGAGAACCAATTCATAGTGTGATTGCAACGTTTCAGAGGAGACATTAAACTGAGACCTCATCTGTCCTCTCAACTGGATTTTGATTTGTCACATGTATTAGCATACAGCAAAAAGTATTTTTTCTTGTACGCTATACTTTGATTTGATTTATTATTGTCACATGTATTAATAGTGTGAAAAGTATTGTTTCTTGCGCGCTGTACAGACAAAGCATACTGTTCATAGAGAAGGAAACGAGAGAGTGCAGAATGTAGTGTTACAGTCATAGCTAGGGTGTAGAGAAAGATCAACTTAATGCAAGATAAGTCCATTCAAAAGTCTGACAGCAGCAGGGAAGAAGCTGTTCTTGAGTCGGTTGGTATGTGACCTCAGACTTTTGTATTTTTTTCCCCAAAGGAAGAAGGTGGAAGAGAGAATGTCCAGGGTGCGTGGGGTCCTTAATTACACTGGCTGCTTTGCCGAGGCAGCGAGAAGTGTAGACAGAGTCAATGGATGGGAGGCTGGTTTGCGTGATGGATTGGGCTACATTCATGACCTTTTGTAGTTTCTTGCGGTCCTGGGCAGAACAGGAGCCATACCAAGCTGTGATACAACCAGAAAGAATACTTTCTATGGTGCAGCTGTAAAAATTGGTGAGAGTCGTAGCTTACATGACAAACTTACTCAGTCTTCTGATAAAGTAGAGGCATTGGTGGGCTTTCTTAACTATGGTGTCGGCATGGGGGAACCAGGACAGGTTGTTGGTGATCTGGACACCTAAAAACTTGAAGCTCTCGACCATTTCTACTTCATCCCCATTGATGTAGACAGGTGCATGTTCTCCTTTACGCTTCCTGAAGTCGATGACAATCTCCTTTGTTTTGTTGACATTGAGGGAGAGATTATTGTTGCCGCACCAGTTCACCAGATTCTCTATCTCATTCCTGTACTCTGTCTCGTCATAGTTTGAATGTTTTTCACACAGCGAGTGGTAATGAACTGAAACTCACTGCCCATCAGGGTGATGGAAGCAGAAAGGAGAAACAACTTCAAAAGGCATTTGATGGACTGAAAGTTCCAGGGATTGAGCAGCGGAGTGCGCCTGTCCAGGCTGCTCCAAGAGAACCAGCAGTGACTCGATGGCCTGAATGGCCTGTGTCTGATTTCTCCAGAGGACAGGATATCAGGGAGAAGTTAAAATCCACGCCACACTCTGATGGGAAAATAAGAAAACTTACACAATTCTCTCTGCTCTCCCTCACCACAATCCCTCATCTCAAAAACCAGCAAAAACTCCAGAGCAATTCAGAGAACGATTGCAGCGTTTCAGAGACATTAAACTGAGACCTCAAGCCCGATTCTCCCATCATGACCTGCAACCTTTCGGCGGGTCCGGTCGGGGGAATCACATCGTCGGCCTTTTTCCAGGATTTGCGCATGCGCTAGGAATGCATGCCGTCTCCCAAAGCCGGAGAACAGTCTGAGTCCAGACCATGCTGGAAACCAACGGGAAGACAGGGAAGTGATTTGAATCTTTTTTAAAATGTAGTTTAAATATGTTTTGCATGTGATTATTGGGCCAGGCAGGTTCCGTGCCGGGCCCGATAGAATCTCCCACCCCGCCAGGGGTACTTCATTCTGGCGGGATTTAGAGTAGCTCCCCACGTTCATGGAACTAGCGAGAGACCCCGCTGGAAAGAACGGGGGTCAGTCCGGGGCCCCCCGGGCATGGGCACTCTGGCAGGGCCAGCCTGTGCTCAAGGGGCAAAGTGCCCATACCCAGGGAGCATCTTGGCACTGCCCAGCAGGCATGGGATAGTGCCAAGGGGGTGAGACCTATTGTGGTTGGGTCCAAAGGGCAATCGGTGGGGGGTCCCGCTGCCACTTTGCATTGGGATTGGTCTGGGCTGGAAGGAGGCCAGCGATCGGAGTGCGTGGTGGTGGGCTGCACACCGGGGCACCTGGGGGGAGGGGGTAGGGCTGGCCTGCGAATTGTTGTAGGGGCTGGAGGGGCAGCACTGTGGGAGTTTTGGGTTGGTCAGCAAACGGGGAGACTGACAGATCAGGACCACTGCGCATGCACAGAGTTCCGGAGCTGTCAGACTCCAGCACGAATAGGCCCCGCCACCCTGGGTTTTTAATGAGATTCCCGATTGTGATCTCTGCAGTGCACAGAGTGCAGAGATTCAGGTCTGAAGCTGCACTGAGAAAACAGTCGGGATCTAGAACAGTTTTCCCACCAATTCAGCACTTTTGGGAGAATCCCCGCCCCCCCCCAACTTCAGATTCTATCTGTCCTCTCAACTGGATTTGATTTGATTTGATTTATTGTTACATGTATTAACATACAGTGAAAAGTATTGTTTCTTGCGCGCTATACAGACAAAACATACCGTTCATAGAGAAGGAAACGAGAGAGTGCAGAATGTAGTGTTACAGTCATAGCTAGGGTGTAGAGAAAGATCAACTTTTGGGAGGTAGGTCCATTCAAAAGTCTGACAGCAGCAGGGAAGAAGCTGTTCTTGAGTCGGTTGGTATGTGACCTCAGACTTTTGTATTTTTTTCCCCAAAGGAAGAAGGTGGAAGAGAGAATGTCCGGGGTGCGTGGGGTCCTTAATTACGCTGGCTGCTTTGCCGAGGCAGCGAGAAGTGTAGACAGAGTCAATGGATGGGAGGCTGGTTTGCGTGATGGATTGGGCTACATTCATGACCTTTTGTAGTTTCTTGCGGTCCTGGGCAGAACAGGAGCCCAGACCAAGCTGTGATACAACCGGATAGGATGCTTTCTGTGGTCCATCTGTAAAAATTGGTGAGAGTCATAGCAGACATTCCAAATTTCCTTCGTCTCTTGAGAAAGTAGAGGCGTTGGATGTAAAAGATCCCCCAGCCACTATTTAAGAGCAGGGGAGATACGTCTGGTGTCTTGGGCATTATGTACCTTCAATCAACATCACAAAAATAGATTGTGTGTTCATTACTGTTTGTGGATTTTGCGGTGTGGAAGTTGGCTGCCATTCTCCCTACGCTACAACAGCAACTATACTTTGAAAGAAAAAGTGCTTCATTGGTTGGAAAACACTTTGGATCACCCCCAAAACTACAGAAATAAACTGTTTCTTATCTTTCTCCCCAATGTTGGAGAATTTGAGTCTGAGTGGCAGTTTGTGAAAAGTGATGTTTGCTGCATTTTGTGTTATTAATATATACCCGACTCCCACAGGCCACCCACAGGACACCCACAGGCCCTCATGCGCATCACACAATGCAAATTCCCAACAGCATTCGTTGAACATTTGAATGTGGGTTTAATAAACTAAGCAAATACAAAGTTAATATCAGTTAAACTGACGATGAAACTGTTGAATTGCCTGAAAAATAAACAACTGATGTCCTTTAGAGAAGGAAATCTGCTATCCTTACCTGGTCTGACCTACACGTGACTCCAGAGCCACAGTAACCTGGTCGCTCTTAACCATCCTCTGAAATGGCCGAGCTCAGTTCAGGAGCAATTAAGAATGGACAATAAATTCTGACCTTGGCAGCAATCACCACAACCATGGAAGAATTTTTTAAAATTACTTCATATTCCAAATTTGTTAACTGAGTTTACATTCTATGGGATCACACAGCCTGTGCTCCCAGTGTATTCGACTAGGCTGCTGGATTACTTCTTCAGACTGAGAAAGAGAACAACCAAGAGTGTAGAACCGCGAGAGAGGGAGAGCAAGAGACACAGAGCGACAGACCGAGAGAGAGCGAGAGACATAGAGCAACAGACCGAGAGAGAGAGACACAGAGAGCAACAGACCGAGAGAAAGCAAGTGAGAGATATAGAGCGACAGACCAAGAGAGAGAGACCGACAGACCGAGCAAGCGACAGAGAGAGAGACACACACACAGACAGAGGATAGAGAGAGAGAGAGAGAGTGCGCGACAGGGAGAGAGAGAGAGAGCAAGAGCAAGCATTTCAATTGCAAACCCAGTGAGAGATTTGAAGGGAAATGCTTGTTCTCTGCACAGGTCTCTTGGAACTGTTGCAAATTTCTGGAATTTTCCTGATTTTGTCTCAAACAAACCCCAGGCTGTGTCTAAAAATCATAATTCCAACTCAAAGGTGTCAAAGGTTGAGCTCCCCTGTTTGTGATGTTTATATACTGAATAAATGTGGTTCAGATATTGGTGTCAGTGATTTTAAAGACATTCTCTTTCTACCAAGCTGTACATAATTACAGAATCCTGCCACAGCATAAACCCAATTTTGCCTCGGTTTTCACAGAGGAGAAGGACCTGGGTGGATGTACTGCGGGCGTGTGGTGGACTGAAAGGATTGAGTATGTGGACTTTAAGAAAGAGGTTGTGCTGGAATCTTTGAATGGCATCAAGATAGATAAGTCGCCGGGTCCGGATGGGATGTACCCTAGGTTACTGTGGGAGGCGAGGAAAGAGATTGCAGAGCCTCTGGCGATGATCTTTGCATCGTCGATGGAGATGGGAGAGGTGCCGGAGGATTGGAGGATTGCGGATGTGGTTCCTATTTTCAAGAAGGGGAATAGGGATAGCCCAGGTAATTACCGACCGGTGAGTCTAACCTCAGTGGTTGGTAAACTGATGGAGAAGATCCTGAGGGACAGGATATATGAGCATTTAGAGAGGTTTAGTATGTTCAAGAATACTCAGCATGGCTTTGTCAAGGGCAGATCGTGCCTTACGAGCCTGGTGGAGTTCTTCGAAAATGTGACTAAACACATTGACGAAGGGAAGGCGGTAGATGTGGTTTATATGGATTTTAGCAAGGCGTTCGATAAGGTCCCCCATGCAAGGCTTCTGGAAAAAGTGAGAGGGCATGGGATCCAAGGGGCTGCTGCCCGGTGGATCCAGAACTGGCTTGCCCAAAGGAGGCAGAGAGTGGGTAAAGATGGGTCTTTTTCTAAATGGAGGTCGGTCACCAGTGGTGTGCCCCAGGGATCTGTTCTGGGACCCTTGCTGTTTGTCATTTTCATAAATGACCTGGATGAGGAAGTGGAGGGATGGGTCGGTAAGTTTGCCGACGACATGAAGGTTGGTGGGGTTGTGGATAGTCTGGAGGGATGTCAGAAGTTACAGAGGGACATAGATAGGATGCAAGGCTGGGCAGAGAAGTGGCAGATGGACTTCAACCCAGATAAATGCGTTGTGGTCCATTCTGGTAGGTCAAATGGGATGAAGGAGTACAATATAAAGGGAAAGACTCTCAGTACTGTAGAGGATCAGAAGGACCTTGGGGTCCGGGTCCATAGGACTCTGAAATCAGCCCCGCAGGTGGAGGAGGTGGTTAAGAAGGCGTATGGTGTGCTGGCCTTTATCAATCGAGGGATTGAGTTTAGGAGTCCGGGGATAATGATGCAGCTATATAAGACCCTCGTCAGACCCCACTTGGAGTACTGTGCTCAGTTCTGGTCGCCTCATTACAGGAAGGATGTGGAAAAGATTGAAAGGGTGCAGAGGAGATTTACAAGGATGTTGCCTGGATTGAGTGGCATGGCTTATGAGGATAGGCTGAGGGAGCTCGGTCTTTTCTCCTTGGAGAGACGAAGGATGAGAGGAGACCTAATAGAGGTGTATAAGATGTTGAGAGGCATAGATCGGGTGGACTCTCAGAGGCTTTTTCCCAGGGTGGAAATGTCTGCTACGAGAGGACACAGGTTTAAGGTGCTGGGGGGTAGGTACAGGGGAGATGTTAGGGGTAAGTTTTTCACACAGAGGGTGGTGGGCGAGTGGAATCGGCTGCCGTCAGTGGTGGTGGAGGCGAACTCAATAGGGTCTTTTAAGAGACGCCTGGATGAGTACATGGAGCTTAATAGGATGGAGGGTTATAGGTAGGTCTAGAAGGTAGGGATGTGTTCGGCACAACTTGTGGGCTGAAGGGCCTGTTTGTGCTGTAGTTTTTCTATGTTCTACATTGGCCAGGTTTATCATTGGCTTGCGTATTATGGGGATTAAACCCACTTCCTTCAAAGAACAAAGAAAATTACAGCACAGGAACAGGCCATTCGGCCCTCCAAGCCTGCACTGACCATGCTGCCCGACTTAACTAAAACCCCTTACCCTTCCGGGGACCATATCCCTCTATTCCCATCCTATTCATGTATTTGTCAAGACATCCCTTAAAGGTCACTATTGTATCTGCTTCCACTACCTCCCCCGGCAACGAGTTCCAGGCACTCACCACCCTCTGTGTAAAAAACTTGCCTCGTACATCTCCTTTAAACCTTGTCCCTTGCATCTTAAACCTATGCCCCCTAGTAATTGACTCTTCCACCCTGGGAAAAAGTTTCTGACCATCCACTCGGTCCATGCCCCTGATAATCTTGTAGACTTCTATCAGGTTGCCCCTCAACCTTCGTCGTTTCAGTGTGAACAAATCAAGTTTCTCCAATCTCTCCTTATAGCTATTGCCCTCCATACCAGGCAACATCCTGGTAAATCTTTTCTGTACCCTCTCCAAAGCCTCCATATCCTTCTGGTAGTGTGGCGACCAGAATTGAACACTATATTCCAAGTGCGGCCTAAGGTTTTATAAAGCTGCAACATGACTTGCCAATTTTTAAACTCAATGCCCCAGCCGATGAAGGCAAGCATACCGAATGCCTTCTTGACTACCTTCTCCACCTGCATTGCCACTTTCAGTGACCTGTGTACCTGTACACCCAGATCCCTCTGCCTATCTTAAGAGTACAGCCAGTAAGTTGCGGGGGGGTGGCGGAAATCAAAGATTCAGCAGAAAACTGGATCTACAATTCCACACCAGGGATGAGGGAACCAGAGTAGGCCATTCAGCCCCTCGAGCTAGTTCCGCCATTCACACTGGATCAACAACAACCTGCATTTGTATGGCAACGTTAATGCAGATAAACACTCCTGGGCATGGGCTCCATTTACCCACCCCTTGGACAGCCTTATTCAAACATCAATCTGTCTTAGTCTTGAAACATTTATTTGCCCCCAACAATCACGTGCTACACAGCCCAAAATAGCAGTGGGATTAATAAGAAGTCACACTGACACGACACCGAGAACTGTCTTTTAGGAAACAGTGGGTAGCACCGGGCAGCCAAGTGTTGAACATTAATCACACAACAAGCAACTCGCTGGCAGAGGGGCCCCGACAAACAAACATAGCCCATGGTCACCCGCTGCCGGGGGAAACCATTCACTAACACTCGGAAACCTCTCACTGCCTCTGACAATGAATGTTCAGTCATCTTAATCTCCCACCCATAGTGCAGTTCAGTAACACTGTGTGGAATGGAACTAATAATCCGGAGATAAAAGCAAAACACTGCGGATGCTGGAATCTGAAACAAAAACAGAAAATGCTGGAAAATCTCAGCAGTCCTGACAGCCTCTGTGGGGAGAGAGAATAGAGCCAACGCTTCGAGTCTGGATGACCCTTCGTCAGAGCAGAATCATAGAATCCTGACAGCGCGGAGGAGGCCATCTGCACCAACTCTCCAAAACAGCATCTTACCCGTAACCCCATGCATTTAGCACGGCCAATCCACCTAACCCGCACATCTTTGGAGTGTGGGAGGAAACCGGAGCACCCGGGGGAAACCCACGCAGACACGGGGAGAACGTGCAGACTCCACACAGACAGTGACCCAAGGCCGGGAATCGAACCTGTGTCCCCGGCCCCGTGAGGCGACAGTGCTAACCACTGCGCCACCGCGCCGCCCCACAATAATAATCCAGAGACTTTGACTAATCATAGAATCGCACTGCACCCGCTGTTTGAAGCAACTATAGTTTCACCCCCACCCCAATTCTCCCTCAGTGTACCCGAACAGGCGCCGGAGTGTGGTGACCAGGGGATTTTCACAGTAACTTCATTGCAGTGTTAATGTAAGCCTACATGTGACACGAATAAATAAACTTTAAACAAATTTATCTCCTTCAACCCACTTGCCCTTTCAAATCTGCAGCCAGCACCTTTTCAGGCGGTGTATTCCAGATCATTACTTGCTGTGTTGTATGTTCACTGACCTACATTAACTCCCAGCCAGGCAATGCCTCAATTTCAAATTCACTGCCTGGTGACCCATTCCCCCCCTTGCTTCGCCCCTCCCTATCTCTGCAATCTCCACAACCTTCCGCTATCTCAGCACTCTGCTAATTCTGGTCTCTTGCACATTCCTGATTTTAATCTCTCTCCCCATTAGCAGCCCTGCCTGTTGCTGGCTGCGCACCAATCACTGGAATTCCAAACACTGGAACTCCCTCTCTGAACCTCAGCATCTTTGACCTTCTTTAAGACATTCCTTAAAACCTACCCCTTTGAATTATAGAATCATAGAATGCCTACAGTGCAGAAGGAAACCATTCGGCCCATCGAGTCTGCACCGACTCTCAGAGTACCCAGAGATACTCTTAGAGATACAGAGCATCTTACCCAGGCCCACTCCCCCACCCTATCCCTGGAACCCTGCACATTTCCCATGACCAATCCACCTAACCTATACATCTTTGGCCAGCAAGTGGCAATTTAGCACGGCCAATCCACCTAACCCGTACATCTTTGGAGTGTGGGAGGAAACCGGAGCACCCGGAGGAAACCCACGCAGACACGGGGAGAACATGCAAACTCCACACAGACAGTGACCCAAGACTGGAATTGAACCCAGGTCCCCGGCGCTGTGAGGCAGCAGTGCTCACCACTGTTTCACCGTGCCGCCCCAACCACTGTGCCACAGTGCTGCCCTAGCTTTGACTATCTGCTTTAAGAGCTCCCTCTGTAACTCAGTGTCTAATTTTGCTTTATGAGTCAGTGAAGCAACTGGTGATGCTTTATCCCAAGGCGCTATGTAAATAAGTTAAGAAAAATTCTTACCCCCCCCCCCCCCCTGGATTTGCCAAATTCCCCTAAATTGTCATCCTCTGGTACTCGCCCCCCTGCCTCAATTACTCTCTCAAAACTCTTCATAATTTCAAACTTCTCAATCTGCTCTTAACCATTGCTGCTCTGATGAGGAAGAACCCAGTCTCTCAGCATAAAGTCAAAGAACAAGGTTAAACACAAGTAACTCACCTCCTGAACCCTCAGTCCACCATCTATGAGGCACAAGTCAGGATACTCTCTGTTGCCTGGATAAGTGCAGCTCCAACAACACTCAAGAAGCTGAATGCCATCCAGGGCAAAGCAGCCCTGCTCGACTGGCATCCCATCCACCACCTTCCAACATTTACTCCCTCCATCACTGGTATCTTGAAGTTGGTACACGCAATTACATTGCAGGACCTCACCAAGACTCCATCAACCACAGTGTCAAAACCCCTGACCTCTACCATCTCGAAGGACAAGGGCAGCAGACACATTAGAACACCACCTAGTTCCAGTTAGGTCCTGACTTGGAAATATATCGCCGGTCTTTCGCTGTCACTGGGTCAAAATCCTCGAACTCCCTCCCTAACAGCACTGTGGGTGTACCTATACCATGTGGACTGCAATGATTCAATTAGGCAGCTCACCACCACCTTGTCAAGGGACAATTGAGCGGCACAGTGGTTGGCACTGCAGCCTCACAGTGCCAGAGACCCGGGTTCAATTGTGGCCTCGGTCACTGTGTGTGGAGTCTGCACAGTCTCGCCATGTCTGCATGGGTTTCCTCCGGGTGCTCCGGTTTCCTCCCACAGTCCAAAGATGTGCAGGTTAGGTTGATTGGCCATGCTAAATTGACCCTAGTGTCAGGTGGATTAGCAGGGTAAATATGTGCTGTTACGGGAATAGGGCCTGGGTGGGATTGTGGTCGGTACAGACTCGATGGGCTGAATGGTCCCCTCCTGTACTGTAGGGATTCTATGAATTAGGGATGGGTATTGTATTGTGGCATTGCCAATGAAGCGTACATCCTGAGAAGAGAATTGAAAATAAATTTGAGAAAGCAAATTCAGTGTGTTAAAAAATGCAAAGCTGGTATCAGTAAAAGTGACTGTGAAGCGATGGAATTATCCTAAAGGCTCCCGAGCCCTGAACTCCAATACTTGTGGTCAACAATGACAGACACAGCAAGGCTATAAAAATGAAGAATAATTTAAAGGTATGTTCCGGCTTGGATCAATGGGTCTCCTTGTCTCCAAGTCAGAAAGTCGTGGGTTCGAGTCTCACTTCGGGCTGACCATAAGACCATAAGACCATAAGACATAGGAGCGGAAGTAAGGCCATTCGGCCCATCGAGTCCACTCCACCATTCAATCATGGTTGATTTCAACTCCATTTACCCGCTCTCTCCCCATAGCCCTTAATTCCTCGAGAAATCAAGAATTTATCAATTTCTGTCTTGAAGACGCTCAACGTCTCGGCCTCCACAGCCCTCTGTGGCAATGAATTCCACAGACCCACCACTCTCTGGCTGAAGAAATTTCTCCTCATCTCTGTTCTAAAGTGACTCCCTTTTATTCTAAGGCTGTGCCCCCGCGTCCTAGTCTCCCCTGTTAATGGAAACAACTTCCCTACGTCCATCCTATCTAAGCCGTTCATTACCTTGTAAGTTTCTATCAGATCTCCCCTCAACCTCCTAAACTCCAATGAATATAATCCCACGATCCTCAGACGTTCATCGTATGTCAGGCCTACCATTCCTGGGATCATCCGTGTGAATCTCCGCTGGACCCGCTCCAGTGCCAGTATGTCCTTCCTGAGGTGTGGGGCCCAAAATTGCTCACAGTACTCCAAATGGGGCCTAACCAGTGCTTTATAAAGCCTCAGAAGTACATCCCTGCTTTTGTATTCCAAGCCTCTTGAGATAAATGACAACATTACATTTGCTTTCTTAATTACGGACTCAACCTGCAAGTTTACCTTTAGAGAATCCTGGACTAGGACTCCCAAGTCCCTTTGCACTTTAGCATTATGAATTTTGTCACCGTTTAGAAAATAGTCCATGCCTCTATTCTTTTTTCCAAAGTGTACGACCTCGCACTTGCCCACGTTGAATTTCATCAGCCACTTCTTGGACCACTCTCCTAAACTGTCTAAATCTTTCTGCAGCCTCCCCACCTCCTCAATACTACCTGCCCCTCCACCTATCTTTGGATCATCGGCAAACTTGGCCAGAATGCTCCCAGTCCCGTCATCTAGATCGTTAATATATAAAGAGAACAGCTGTGGCCCCAACACTGAACCCAGTACTGCAGTGCAGTACTGAGGGAGCACTGCATTGTCAGAGCTGCTGTCCACTTGGTTAGGTGGGCAGAAAGGATCCCGCGCCATTATTTGAAGAGTTCTCCTGGTTCCCTGGCCAGCATCCTCCCTCAAAAATAACTCCACAAAATATGTCAAAGTCGCCTATTGGTTGTGAAATGCTGGTATTTCTCACTAGATAAATGTCTTTAATTTCCTTCCAGCTTTTCCATCACTTATGCCCATTCTGGCATTCCTCAGCACCTCAAACAAATGCCCTCTGCCCAGAATGCCACGGGACAGCCAGTTCAAACATTCAACCCATTAGATGAGGTTACGAGGAGACAGGCGAGCCTTTATGCAGCACCTTCTCCCCTATGTACTCTATGAACGGTATGCTTTGTCTGTATAGCATGCAAGAAACAATACTTTTCACTGTATACTAATGCATGTGACAATAATAAATCAAATCACCTTTCCCAACCTCAGGACATCTTTACCACTTTACAGGCAATGATGTATTTATAAACAGTCGCTGGGTGATACGGAACACAGACATTGCTGAGAAGAGAGACGTGATGGTGAAGTTTTTCATCTTGTGCTCATCAGGACAAACACAAGAATGTCAAATTTCACCCAGCAGCCACACAAATCTATACTATAGGGGAAAGGGTGCTGATTGGCTGGTGAGTTGACTCCAATTGGCTGAGTAGACTCCAATTGGCTGAGTAGTTGCCATGGAGTAAATAATGGGGAACAATAGGCTCCCCAAGCTCTGGTACAATTCAAAAAAGTTGCAAGGCTTGAACATAGTCCTTTTGTTTGCAGATAATGGTTCCCTGTTACAAATGTACATCCCTTCTCGCAAGCGTAACTGAGCCACATTACATGCTCAGAGTATTATCTTAAATTGGTTCGTGTAGTTATTAGTGCCCTTTCCTCCAGGAGTATAAATTGTTGTAGTTGTTTGAAATTTGGCATTCTTGTGTTTGTCCTGAGGGGTCAAGAGGAACATGTCAGGACAGATACAAGAATGCCAAATTTCAAAGGAAGCAACAATTTATACTCCATGAAAAAAGGGAAAAGGGCTGGTTAGCTTTGATTGGTCGAGGCACTACCCGCCTCTTCTAGAAAATAGGGCTGGACCATCTAAAGTAAAGTAAAAGTAACGTTTATTTATTAGTCACATGTAAGGCTTACATTAACACTGCAATGAAGTTACTGTGAAAATCCCCTAGTTGCCATACTCTGGTGCCTGTTCGGGCCAACGCACCTAACCAGCATGTCTTTCGGGACTGTGGGAGGAAACCGGAGCACCCGGAGGAAACCCACGCAGACACGGGGAGAATGTGCAAACTCCACACAGACAGTGACCTAAACCAGGAATCGAACCCGGGTCCCTGGTGCTGTGAGGCAGCAGTGCCAACCACTGTGCCACCGTGTCGCCCATCTCGGGCAGATGGGGACTGTTGCGGGATCTGAAACATTTCCCCGCACAGATGCAGCCAAACCTGCCGAGTGTTTCCAGCATGTTCCATTTGTCTGAATGGTCCACAGGCACAGACAATCAGACACCAGGTGCCCACAAGCATTCAACATCCTGGTGAAACCTGGAGGTGTGCCAGACTTATCCAGCCTGACAATCAATTAAACTGTCTCCGCAGGGGGAGGGGTGGGGAACCTTTAGAAAGGGTGTTGCAAGTTGTAATGCACTGTTTAAAATGGGAGACTACTCCAAGTTATATTTAGAGCAAACAATAAAAATCCATTTGGAATATTTAATTATGCATTATCCCTGCATTTTTAACAAACTCAGCATCTACATTCCGCTCTGAAAACAAAGGTTAGAGTTGGCTCTGGCAGACTGAAGGAGGGGGCACGGGGGTGGAGGAGGGGGCATGGGGGGGGGATGAATGTGCTAGGTGCGAATCTCACTTCAGCTGAAGACTGATCTCACTCTATTTAAAAGAATAAAAATAAAAGTCACTCCAATCACTGCCAAAAGAAGCCCCACTGGCTTGCATCTCCACATCATTGCTGCTGATCCCACAGGGACAAAGGCGACACGCTGATCGCCAGGTAGCTATGGTAACGGGATCGAGGAAGAGGCAGGACTGATGAATTACTGCAGCGAAGCCGGCAGAGAGACTGGTTTTCCCTCACAATACAGGAGCTTCAAGACATCTCACCACCAAAGAAGACAGACACTGTTCCAATGTGTAGCCAAACTGTACACAGCAAGATCCCACTAACAGCAATGTGATAATGACCAGAGAATCCGTGTTTGTGATGTTGTTTGAGGGGCAATTATTGACCTGGGCACAGGAGGGGGGAAATCTTTCTCCCCCCCCGCGCCCTGCCTCAGTTTCAAATAATGCCATGGGATCTTTTACACCCAGCTGTGAGGGCAGGAAGAGCCTGGTGTTAAATGTCTCAGCTAAAGAACAGTGTGCAGCTCCACTCTCCACACTGACTGATTTATTATTGTCACTTGTATTGCGATACAGTGAAAAGTATTGTTTCTTGCGCGCTATACAGACAAAGCATACCGCTCATAGAGTACATAGGGGAGAAGGAGAGGATGCAGAATGTAGTGTTACAGTCACAGCTAGGGTGTCGAGAAAGATCAGCTTAACACAAGGTAGGTCCATGGGGTGGCACAGTGGTTAGCGCTGCTGCCTCACAGCGCCAGGGACCCGGGTTTGATTCCTGGCTTGGGTCATTGTCTGTGTGGAGTTTGCACATTCTCCCCGTGTCTGCATGGGTTTCCTCCGGGTGCTCCGGTTTCCTCCCACAATCCAAAGATGTGCAGGTTAGGTTGATTGGCCATGCTAAATTGCTCCTTTGTGTCAGGGGGTTAGTAGGGTAAATATGTGGGGTTATGTGGATAGGGCCTGGGGTGGGATTGTGGTCAGTGCAGGATCGATGGGCCGAATGGCCTCCTTCTGCACTGTAGGGATTCTATGATATAAAATGATGCAGGAGGCACCTCAATTCTCTATTTGGCACAAAATTGATTGTCAAATTCAACACCCCATTAACAGGAAAAGACAGGATAGATAAAGATAAACTATCTCCACTGGTTAGAGATTCCAGAACTAGGGTGAATAGTCTAAAAATTAGGGCCAGACCGATCTGGAGAGATGATATTTGATTTGATTTATCATTGTCACACGTATTAGCATACAGTGAAAAGTATTGTTTCTTGCGTGCTATACAGACAAAGCATACCGTTCATAGAGAAGGAAAGGAGAGAGTACAGAATGTAGTGTTACAGTCATAGCTAGGGTGTAGAGAAAGATCAACTTAATGCAAGGTAAGTCCATTCAAAAGTCTGACAGCAGCAGGGAAGAAGCTGTTCTTGAGTCGGTTGGTACGTGACCTCAGACTTTTGTATCTTTTTCCCGACGGAAGAAGGTGGAAGAGAGAATGTCCGGGATGTCTGGGGTCCTTAATTATGTTGGCTGCTTTTCCTGAGGCAGCGGGAAGTTTAGACAGAGTCAATGGATGGGAGGCTGGTTTGCATGATGGATTGGGCTACATTCACGACCTTTTGTAGGTCCTTGCGGTCTTGAGCAGAGCAGGAGCCCAGACCAAGCTGTGATACAACCAGAAAGAATGCTTTCTATGGTGCGTCTGTAAAAGTTGGTGAGAGTCTTGGCTGACATGCCAAATTTAGGAAGCATTTCTACACAAAGGGTGGTAGAGGTTTGGAACTCTCCTCCACAACCGGCAGTTGATGCAAGATCAGTTGCTATCTGTAAATCCGAGATAAATAATTTTTTGTGAAGCAAAGCTATTAAGGGATTTGGGCCAAAGGCAGGTAAACGGAGTTGGCCGCAGGTCAGTCCTGATCTCACTGAGTGGCGGAACAGGCTCGATGGGCTGAATGGCCTACTCCTGTTCCTATAAATGAGCAGTAGTAATATTTTAAAAACCTCAAGCAGATCACCCTTGACCACAAAACTCCAAGGAATTGAAGCTTGCGCAACTTGTCCTGAAAGTTCCAAGTTAAAAATTAAAAGAAAACGCAGAGTAAGGGGTGAAGTCAGATGGAATATTTTTCACCAAGAAGTTTAGAAAGTTGTAGAATAACTTGCAATGGAAAAACACTAGATTAGACAGCACGCAGGGAGTCAGAGGCTACAGGGAGCATCCTGTCCCGGCAGAACCCCCACTCAGTTACAATTCTAAAAGCACGTGACTCCCGCAGTGAAACTGGAAATGCAGCAGCAGAATAAATAGCTACAAGGTGACTCTGAGCACCTATGAGGTTGCCAATCCTCCAAGATTGTTCTAGAATCAAAGGTCAGCAAAATCCAGTAGAAAAATCATAGGGGCATTTAAAAACATGATTTTATTTTCATTTCCCTCGAATAGTTTCATTTGTTAATTAAAGCACTATTCTTTTTTATTGACCGTTAAAAACCCCACCCTTAAAGCGTCACCCACACCTGCCCCGTCGTTTTTCAGCCAAAACAAGTTGCACTGATACAGCACATTTAACACAATGAAACAATTACAATGCTACACAGAAACACTGGAGCAAAGTTAAAGACTGAGCTATATACCGAGACATTAGGTTAGACGACCAAAAAGCATGGTCGAAGAGGGAGGGCTTAAGGGGTTTCTTGATGGAGCAAAGTGAGGTTGAAAGACTCAGAGGTGGCTGGGGGGACAGAGTTGGCAGGGGAGAGGGGGCAGGGGGGCAGAATCGGCGGGAGGTCCAGAGGCGCTGGGGGTGGTGGCACAGGGGCCCAAAGGTAGCAGGAGCAGGGGAGGCCCAGAGGCAGAGGGGGGATGGAGGGGAACAGAGATGGGGGCCCACAGTCGGCGGGAGGTCGAGAGGCGGAGGAGCTGTCGAGACTCATAGGGAGGGAATTCCATAATTTGGGGTCCAGGTAACTGAAGGTGCATCCCCAGTGGTGGAGCGATTCAGATCAGGGGTGTTCAAGAGGCCAGAACTAGAGGAACACGTGTCTCAGAATTTGTGGGGTTTGAGGAGATTACAGAGTGCGAGGCCACGAAGGGACTTTAATGCAAGGATGATGAGTTTAAAATGATAGCGTTGCTTGTCTAGGGGCCAAGGTAGCTCAGTGAGCACAGGGGTGGTAGGTGAGTCGGATCTGGTGTGAGTAAAGATGCAGGCAGAGTGAGAGAGCAGGCAGGAGAGGGTTGGAATAGTCGAGTCTGGGGTTAGTGAAAGGGTGAAGATTTCAGTAGGATGAGCCGAGACAGAGACAGTCAGGCAATGCAACAAAGGGGGAAATAGCTGGTGTTACTGACAACATGGGCACATGGCTGGAAGCGCATCTCAGGGTCAAATGTAACACCAAGGCTGTGACGGACTGGTTTAATCTCAGAGTATCGCCAGGGAGAGGAATGGAGTCAGGAGCAAAGGAACGGAGTTTGCGGCAGGGAATATTCAGTCTTCCCAATATTTCTGCTCACATTGGATGGGGAGCAGTTCTAGCCCAGGGGAAGCAGCGATCGCCCTGCCACATCTCAGGACCAGGATCGCAACAGAGCCATTCACCTCAGTGCTGTGTGTGGGATCGTGCTGTGCATAAAGTAACCGGCTCCCTAACCTCCCTCCAGCACTCAGGAGCCATTGCACCTCAACACTTTGAAACGTTCATGAGATCTTAAATAAAGCACTAAATACATCCAAGTCTCTTATAAAACCTTGACCCAGTTACCTTGCAGGTGATGTGTGTGTCTGGATAAGGGGCTATTTGAGCTTTTGTTTATACAGGTTTCATTTAGATATCGATCTCCACACACCACTGTTACTAAGTAACTATGCTAAATATATATCTACATATACACAGATTAGCAAATGAACAGACTACTTATTATAATCTATTATATATATTGTTATCTTACTGGATATATCAACATAATCTATCTATACACTGACCAATCTGTTTGATTACTATATATAAATTCTGTGTATGAATTAAACTAATCTACAGTAATGGGTGTATCGCTGTATAATGGGACGGGGCCCTGAGTGATAACCTTTGTTTCAGTCTTACTGGGTGCCTGAACCTAACCAAGGCTGGCAGCATTTCACCAGAATGACCCAAGTGGAACAGCTCAACTCCCACCTGGGATCATTCCCAGCGCTATGGGAACAGCAGCCTCTATTAGCCGACAGCAGTGAATTCAGAGAGACAGCTCGAGCCTGTTCCTAACATGGTACAGAGAGGCCTCCATGGATCATAGGGTCTGGGGATGCAGGCCATTTGGCCCCTCGTGCCCGTGCCGGCTCTTTGGAAGAGCTATCTAATTAATCTCGCTCCCCTGTTCCTTCCCCACAGCCTCCAAACGTTTACACAATTCCCTTTGGAAAATTACTGTCGCATCTGTTCCACTGCCCTTTCCAGCCAAACTGAATCCTCATTTCCTCTCCTGAATCACCTCAGGAATGCCTCAAGAGTCAGACCACTAAACAGGAACACCCAATATAATCACCAAATCCTTCAGCATACACAGCATTCCTCTTAATCCTCCTACGTAATCTGAAGCATGTTAGATTTTCTTAAAGAATGTCTCCATAAGAAAAGCTACCATTTCCTCAGTATCCAGCCACTCGCCCTTCACTCTCGTACATTTACACCATTTGAATTTTTATTCACAGAGGGCGGGGATATCGCTGGTGAGGCCACCATTCATCTTTTGAATAGAACTAACTGAGTGTCTCCTGAGGCCATTTCAGAGGACAGCACTGCGGCACAGTGGTTAGCACTACTGCCTCACAGCACCAGGGACACAGGTTCGATTCCGGCCTCGGGTCACTGTCTGTGTGGAGTTTACACATTCTCCCTGTGTCTGCATGGGTTTCCTCCGGGTGCTCCAGTTTCCTCCCACAGTCCAAAGGTGTGCGGGTTAGGTTGATTGGCTAAGACCATAAGATATAGGAGCAGAATTAGGCCACTCAGCCACTCAGAATTAGGCCACCCTGCTCCCATATCCAAACTCACATCCAATGTCATGTACCTTACACTGCCTCCAAATGCCCCAAAAACTTCCAATTTAAGATTCCATTTACATCTTCAAATGCCATCAAAGCCCTTGTCCCTCAGTATCGCGGTGACTACACAATCCTCCCCAACGTTCCTCCTCCAAATTGCGCCCCCCACCCCCGGCCTTCTCTCCTTTCAGTCCATCACTCACTGCGGGAAGGACCCACCCTCCACAATTAACACCCTAAATCTATCACCTCTCACTCCTTTTGCACAATGTTTCATCAAATCCTGCTTTGACCAAGTGTTTATTCATTCCCCCCTTTCATATCCTTTACATGGACATTCATTCCTGTCCAAATAAACCTCTAAGATACACATTCCGATGTTTTCTGTATCTAACCCCGTGCTGTTCCTGTCCTGGGAGTGTTTGATGGGGACAGTGCAGAGGGAGCTTTACTCTGTATCTAACCCCGTGCTGTACCTGTCCTGGGAGTGTTTGATGGGGGACAGTGTAGAGGGAGCTTTACTCTGTATCTAACCCCGTGCTGTACCTGTCCTGGGAGTGTTTGATGGGGACAGTTCAGAGGGAGCTTTACTCTGTATCTAACCCCGTGCTGTACCTGTCCTGGGAGTGTTTGATGGGGGACAGTGTAGTGGGAGCTTTACTCTGTATCTAACTCCGTGCTGTACCTGTCCTGGGAGTGTTTGATGGGGACAGTGCAGAGGGAGCTTTACTCTGTATCTAACCCCGTGCTGTACCTGTCCTGGGAGTGTTTGATGGGGGACAGTGTAGTGGGAGCTTTACTCTGTATCTAACTCCGTGCTGTACCTGTCCTGGGAGTGTTTGATGGGGACAGTGCAGAGGGAGCTTTACTCTGTATCTAACCCCGTGCTGTACCTGTCCTGGGAGTGTTTGATGCTACTTAATGCATGAAATTATTTATTTCCATTCCCCAATACTGACAGCCCTAATTTTGTTGAGGGAAAGAAAATTAACCAAAAATGAAATATTTTAAAGTAGATTAAAGCGAACGAACACTCCGAAGCTTTAGTTATGGAATCAGAGTGCCAAAGAGACCCTTCGGCCCATTGAGTCTGCACCAATACACAAGAAACAACTGAACTCCCACCTAATCCCATTTACCAGCACTTGGCCCAAATCCTTGAATGTCTCATCCAGGTACTTTAAAGGATGTGAGGCAACCTGCCTCCCCCACCCCCCCAGGCAGCGCATTCCAGACCATCACCACCCTCTGGGTAAAAATGCTTCTCCTCACATGCCCCCTAAAGCTCCTGCCCCTCACCTTGAACCTATGTCCCCTCGTGACTGACCCTTCAACTAAGAGGAACAGCTTACTTTGGCAGGAGAGAACCCGCACTAACAGGAACAGCTGCTCCTTATCCACTCTGTCCATGCCTCGCATAATCTTATACACCTCGATCAAGTCACCCCTCAGTCTTCTCCGCCCCAACAAAAACAACCCAAACCTACCCAACCTCTCTTCATAACGTAAATGTTCCATCCCAGGCAGCATCCTGGTGAATTTCCTCTCCACCCCCTCCAGTGCGTTCACATCATGGTTATGATGTAGGAAACCTGACAGCCAATTTACACACAGCAAGCTCCCACAAAACAGCAGCATGATAACGACCAGATAATTTATTGTAGATATTGTTTCAGGGATAAATATTGTGCCAGGACATCCAGGTATAACTCCCCGGCTCTTTGTCAGAGTAGAATCATGAAATCTTTGAGAACCACCCAAGCAGCATGGTCTTGGTTTGATGTCTCATCAGAAAGACAGCACCTCTGACTGTGCTGCACTCCCTCGGTTCTATCCTGGGAGCGTCAGCCTGGATATTTGCTCAAGCCTTTTGAGTTGGGGTTGTGACTGTGATATTCTGACTTCAGGTGGGAGCGTTACACACAGATCCTGTGCTGACGCCATATGTTACTCTTGGCTGAACTGAAGATTTAAGCAGCATCAGTAGAGGACGGCAAGTGGACAAACATACCGAGGAACTTTGTCAAGTTAAAACTGAACATTGGCCAGACCACTAAGAATTTCAGATGGAAGTGGCCAGTTTACCAAATCTCTCGCTGTTTGATATCTGTAACTTTTCCAAAAAACACAAACGAACAAAAGAGAGAAATTCAGACATTCCCTAACGCAGTCGCCCTGGTGATATCTGGCAGTTCACAGTCTCCAACTCCAACTAATTGGGAAATATTTTATTCCTGGGTTAGGAATGCTATGGAATGGGACCGAGTGGGAAGCGATTCGGACCATTGGAATTCTAGACTTGGAACAGGCAGGCGACACATCTGTGTTCAGGCAGCAGGAGGAGAGCTGTTTGTCCCAGCTGGGGGGGCTGACTGCCGACAATGCTAAACCAGGAGGGAGAAGGAACTGCAGGAGAGGAAAGGGAATGGGAAAAAAAAAGAGGGAAGGACAGACAGGGAGAGGTTTTAGAAGGAATGCCAAGAGAGAGAGAGTGGGAAGGGAGTTGACAAATGGAGTGAATGAGGGGCAAGTGGAGATGGGGAAAACGGGGAGAGAAGAGACATGTGGAGGCCATTCAGCCCCTTTAGCCTGTTTCACTATTCATGTAGGTCATGGCAGATCTAACCACACCATATCCGATCTGTAGGTTATTGTAACAAGACAGTTTGTGGCTTTGCTGAATCGGTTTCCTACATTACAACAATAACATCTACACTTCAAAGATATACTTCCCGAAGGCTGATAAACATTCTGGGAACTCCAACATCACAAGAGTTGCTAAATAAATACAACTCCTCCAGTTCACCTTCCAGTTTGGGTGTGAAGCAACATAACTGATCTGATTAAAACCCCTCTAAGTTGTGCTGTTTATGAACCAAGGTCCAGCTGCATGAATCAGCATGAGAGGCGGAGACTGGAAATTGCAGAGCTGCCAGTCCTCGAGGGAAGTCAGGACGAAGGATTTGGAAACGCACAGAAACTCTTCACAGCAGCGAGTCACAAGGAGAGGGCGAGGATAATCTACTCGCCCATGTGACGAGATCAAAGGGCAGACAGTGTGACAGCACTCAAGATATGTGCACAAAATAGTTCTCACCCACCCCCACCACAGCCCAGCAATCCCCACTTCCCTCAAACTCAGCCTTTCAAAGAATCTGGAGGAAATGTCATCTTGAAGCAGACACATTGACTCAAAGTAAAGGACTCAAATTTATTATTGCCCCTTTATCTTAGCAACATCCCAAAGCAATTCACTGCCAATGAGGTACTGTGTTTTTATAAAAAGTGTAGTAGAATGATAATGAAAGATAGAATTAGAGGGTATGCTGGAGCCAGCTCGCAGGTAAGGCAGGAAAGGAGGCAGCCAATTTGCAGGCACAGTAAGATCCCACAAAGAGCAATGTGCTAATGACTGCTTTGGGTTAAATATTGTTCAGGGCAATGGGGAGAGCTCTCCCGCTGTACTTCAGAATAATGCCATTGGATCGGTTACACCTTCCCAAGAGGACAAAGGTTCTCCCTAACACACCAAGCTGCTCCCAATCCATTTCCTGGTCAGTTGCTGAGCAACCGTTCACGTTACCCACCATCTCCAGACAGTGGAATGACACTGGGGGATAGTTCAGTCATTGTGCCAAGAGCCAAAATCAGTGTAAAGGCGTTTTATTAAACTCATGCTGCCGAAACCCTCACACTTGCCTTTCTAACCCCCAGACCTAAACTCACCTGAACTGACCTGGCGCCCGTATTGGAACTCACACCGTCTCCCCTTCACCCACCGCCCCTGTGCTTGCTGACCTTCCGCTCCCCAAAAGCCACTTCCTTAATTTTTTCACCTTAGTTTCCGAATTCCTCCAGATCCTCACCTCTTCCTATCGCTGTAACCTACTACAACACCACAATCCTCAGGAGATATCCGTGCTCCTCTCATTCTGGTCTCTTGCAAATCTACAATTTCATTGCTCCACCATTGGTGGCCGTGCCTTCAGCTGGCTGGGAATTACCTCCCAAAACCTCTCCGCCTCTTTACCACTCTATCCTTCTTTAAGATGCAGCTGATTTGATTTGATTTATTATTGTCACGTATTAACATACAGTGAAAAGTATTGTTTTCTATGCACTATACAGACAAAGCATACCATTCATAGAGAAGGAAATGAGAGAGTGCAGAAAGTAGTGTTACAGTCATAGCTAGGGTGTAGAGAAAGATCAACTTAATGCAAGGTAAGGCCATTCAAAAGTCTGATGGCAGCAGGGAAGAAGCTGTTCTTGAGTCAGTTGGTATGTGACCTCAGACTTTTGTATCTTTTTCCCAACAGAAGAAGGTGGAAGAGAGAATGTCCAGGGTGCGTGGGGTCCTTAATTATGCTGGCTGCGTTTCCAAAAGCTTGGTCAAAGACGTGGATCACCTGTCCCAATGCATGTGGCTCACTGTCAAAACTCATTTGATCATATTCCCTTGCAGCTCCCTGGGATTGTTCACTGTGTTCAAGCTGCTACGTAAATGCAAACTCCTTATGTCTAAAGACCCAAGTCTCTCCGCTTCCTGAGACTTGGGTCTTTAGGTAGAATGATCCCCATGCTGGGTGGTTGGTATTGAAGGTGATGGTGAGCTGCCTTCTTGAACCCGCTGCAGTACGTGTGGAGTAGGTACACCCACAGTGCTGTTAGGGAGGGAAATCCAGGATTTTGACCCAGCGACAGCGAAGGAACGGTGATATATTTCCAAGTCAGGATGATGAATGACTTGGATGGGAACTTGCAGATGGTGGTGGCAGTGATGAAGTGACGCTGTCCAGGAGTCCAGCGCAGTTGAATAAAGCAACGATATTTCACCTCAGAGTGGCTGATGGGATTGTGGAGGTCAGTGCTGCTCATATACAACTACCATTCACACTGGGAACATGTCAACCATGTAATCGCAGCAGGTTCAGTGCGTTAGTCCATGAAGCTCTGACATTTACAGAACTTTAACCTGCGCTGTGACGCACATGCTTATCTGGTTATCTATCACATCATGGTATGTGGAAGCATGCGGAGCACAAACTGCCTGCTGTGTTTGCAATATTACCACAGGATCTGCACTTCATAACAAAGCTTCTACGGTTAAACAGAGTCATAGAGGTTTACAGCATGGAAACAGGCTCTTCGGACCAACTTGTCAATGCCACCCTTTAAAACCCCTAAGCTAATCCCAATTGCCCGCATTTGGCCCATATCCCTCTATACCCATCTTACCCATGTAACTGTCCAAATGCTTTTTAAAAGACAAAATTGTACCCGCCTCTACTACTACCTCTGGCAGCTCACCACCCTCTGTGAAAAAATTGTCCCTCTGAACCCTTTTGCATTTCTCCCCTTAAACCTATGCCCTCTAGATTTAGACTCCCCTACCTTTGGGAAAAGATATTGACTATCTAGCTGATCTGTGCCCCTCATTATTTTATAGACCTCGATAAGATCACCCCTCAGCCTCCTACGCTCCAGAGGAAAAAGTCCCAGTCTATTCAGCCTCTCCTGATAACTCAATCCATCAAGTCCCGGTAGCATCCTGGTAAATTTCTTCTGCACTCTTTCCAGTTTAATAATATCTTTTCTATAACAGGATGACCAGAACTGTACACAGTATTCCAAGTGTGGCCTCACCAATGTCATGTACAACTTCAACAAGATGTCCCAACTCCTGTATTCAATGTTCTGACCAATGAAACCAAGCATGCTGAATGCCTTCTTCACCACTCTGTCCACGTGTGACTCCACTTTCAAGGAGCTATGAACCTGTACCCCTAGATCTCTTTGTTCTGTAACTCTCCCCAACGCCCTACCATTAACTGAGTAAGTCCTGCCCTGGTTCAATCTACCAAAATGCATCACCTCGCATTTGTCTAAATTAAACTCCATCTGCCATTCGTCAGCCCACTGGCGCAATTGATCAAGATCCCGTTGCAATCTGTGATAACCTTCTTCACTGTCCACTATGCCACCAATCTTGGTGTCATCTGCAACCTTACTAACCATGCCTCCTATATTCTCATCCAAATCATTAATATAAATGACAAATAACAGTGGACTCAGCACCGATCCCTGAGGCACACCGCTGGTCACAGGCCTCCAGTTTGAAAAACAACTCTCTACAACCACTCTCTGGCTTCTGTCATCAAGCCAATTTTGTATCCATTTAGCTACCTCACCCTGGATCCCGTGAGATTTAACCTTATGCAACAACCTATCATGTGGTACCTTGTCAAAGGCCTTGCTAAACTCCATGTAGATGACATCATCTACCTTCTTGGTTACCCCTTCAAAAAAACTCAATCAAATTTGTGAAACACGATTTTCCACTCAAAGCCATGCTGACTGTCCCTAATAAGTCCTTGCGTCTCTAAATGCCTGTAGATCCTGTCTCTCAAAATACCTTCCAACAACTTACCCACCACAGATGGGAGGCTCACCGCCCTGTAGTTCCCAGGCTTGGGAAAACACTTGGGAATGTCCCGAGGTCCTAAGCTGGGGGGATTTACAAAGGCTGGGGGCGAGGGGAAGGCTTATATCTCTGAGAATGCAGAGAAATTCACCATCTACAAGGCACAAGTCAGGAGTGTGACAGAATACTCTCCACTTGCCTGGGTGGGTGCAGCTCCAACTTGAGAAGCTCAATACCATCCAGGACAAAGCATTCCACTTGACTCATTCCCCCCCCCGCCCCCTATTCACCACCATAAACACGCATTCCCTCCAACACCGACACACAGTGGCAGCAGTGTGTACCATCTACAAGATGCACCACAGCAACTCACCAAGTCTCCTTAAACAGAACCTTCCAAATTCATGACTTCTACCACCTAGAAGGATAAGGGCAGTAAGTATCTGGGAACACCACGACCTGTAAGTTCCCCCCCTCCCCCCCAAGTCACTCACCATCTTAACTTGGAAACATATCACTGTTCCTTCACTGTCACTGGGTCAAAATCCTGGAACTCCCTCCCTAACGGCACCTACACCACAGGGACTTCTGTGGTTTAAGGCGGCAGCTCACCACCACTTTCTCAAGGGGCAATTAGGGATGGGCACTAAATGCCAGCGACACCCTCATCGCAGAAACAATTTTTTAAAAATACACTCTGGCGGGAATAAGACTGCGAAGGGTCTTTACCAAACGTAGGGATGTGGCAACAGAGCATTGGTGGGCAGTGATGTTGCGATCACTCTCTCACACATTCTCACATTGCGGTTTTAGTTTAAAGTTTATTATTAGTCACAAGTAATGCTTAATACTTAACACTGCAATGAAGTCACTGTGAAATTTCTCTAGTCGCGACACTCCGGCGCCTGTTCGGGTCAATGCACCTAACCAGCACGTCTTTCAGACTGTGGGAGGAAACCAGAGCACCCGGAGGAAACCAACGCAGACACGGGGAGAACGTGCAGACTCCACACAGACAGTGACCCAAGCTGGGAATCGAACCCGGTCCCTGGTGCTGTGAGGCAGCAGCGCTAACCTCTGTGCCGCCGTGCCGCCCCAAGAAAGCACATGTGTTGAAGTCGCTCAACATCTTCATGGGGCTAATGGAGAAATTTGGAATTCCAACGGACTCAGTCAGCAACTCCAGAATTGCAAGCGGTCCCAGTGGAGATCCAGCTCTGATACATCAAAGAACTCTTCACCACAACTGCTCTCCAGTTTGGGCAATTGCTTCTTTCACCAAGTATGACTGGAATGGGCAGAAGGTGTGGCTTAGAGCGTCACAGCAGCTCAGATATTAAACTTCCCATGGAACTACTGCAAGCATCAAATACACAGCTTGTCATGTATATGCTGGCTAAATTAAAAGAGCTGTTCGAGTTGTCCCACTCCCGTACCCCCCACTCTCATCATTGGCCCAAAGCTTAGTACATTTTCCTTCAAGTATTTATCCAATTCCCTTTTGAAAGTTACTAGACAGACAGACAGACACACACGGAATTTGTTTAATATAGTCACAGTCTTCTCAAGATTGCATTTTCATCAATGCTCGACTCTCTCTCTCACCAACATAGAAAGTTTCAGAGTTTATCCAATCGAGCTGCAGCATGTGCCACAGAGAATGACGTTAATAACAGTGGATCAGAACATAGAAACATAGAAGATAGGAGCAGGAGGAGGCCATTCGGCCCTTCGAGCCTGCTCCGCCATTCATCACGATCATGGCTGATCGTCCAACTCAATAACCTAATCCTGCTTTCTCCCCATAACCTTTGACCCCATTCGCCCCAAGAGCAAGTGAGAGTTGACAAACACTGAAGTGTTTTTACTCAGCAACGATAATCCACTGATGAACAAGTGTCTCTTGCAGCATAGCAACGCTGGAATTGGGAATATGAGTGATGACGGACAGTTAGACATTCCGCTCCAACTCACAAAACTGCAAAGCTTCACACACAATAGACACATTCTCCTCCCCAGAGCCATGTGATGTTCTGGGAGAGGCAAAATAGAGCAAAACCCGAGGCCAAATTGAAGGAAAAACAAAAAAGATAGAAAATTGCTCGAGCAGGAATGAGAAGGATTCTGAAAATCAGAGTTAAACAGTCAGAAGCTTTTCTTCTGTAGCATTGATGCAAGAGAATGGGTATCACATGGCAGACTAGAATAGAAAGTCATCGGTGTATGTGTGCGTGTAGGGAGGGGATGAGGTGATATGTACTCCGCATTTCAGAAAGTAATTTGACTGGCCGGTTTTCACCAGGATTTTGACCCAGTGACAGTGAAGGAACGGCGATATTTTTCCAAGTCAGGATGTGTGTGACTTGGTGTTGGAGGGAATGCGTGTTTATGGTGGTGAATAGGTGGTCAAGTGGAATGCTTTGTCCTGGATGGTACTGAGCTTCTCAAGTGTTGTTGGAGCTGCACTCACCCAGGCAAGTGGAGAGTATTCTGTCACACCCCTGACTTGTGCCTTGTAGATGGTGAATTTCTCTGTATTCTTGGAGATATACGCCTTCCCCTTGCCCCCAGCCTTATACCATGTGAGAGAATACTCTCCACTTGCCTGGGTGAGTGCAGCTCCAACAACACTTGAGGAGCTCAATACCATCCAGGACAAAGCATTCCACTTGACTCATCCCCCCGCTATTCGCCACCATAAACGCGCATTCCCTCCAACACCAACACACAATGGCAGCCTTTGTAAATCCCCCCAGCTTAGGACCTCGGAACATTCCCAAGTGTTTTCCCTAGCCTGGGAACTACAGGGCGGTGAGTTTAGCAAGGGGTAGTTTAGCATGGCCAATCTACCTAACCTGCACATCTTTGGACTGTGGGAGGAAATCAGAGCACCCGGAGGAAACCCACGCAGACACGGGGAGAATGTGCAAACGCCACACAGACTGACAGTCACCCAAGGCCAGAATTGAACCCGGGTCCCTCGTGCTGTGATGCAACAGTGCTAACCACTGTGCCACCCCAATTAAATCTCCTATATTCAAGGGAGCAGGAGCCTGGTAGTTGTATCAGTGTTATTTTGATGAATCAGCAACCGTGACCATATATCCACCTTGAGGGTCAGTGCCAGGATGGAATGCAGTTTCTCTGAATGGTGTCTAATGATTGTACAGAAGTTTGGTTAAACTCTAACCAGGCTCTGCACAGTCATGACAGAATTTCTACCTCTTTGTTGTCTTGTGATAAAGGCCAACATTCCATATCGGAACGGCACTATTTAAATGCAGCTTTCATAGTGGAGGTGGTGGCCACTGTGATTTTAGACTCAAGTCCACTCTATTTTGTTTAGAGCTCTTGATCAATCCACGTGGGTGTGATACAAATATTTCCCCTGGCCTGCCCTTCACTCCAATCCAAATAAAAACCCAACCAAACTGGGAAGGCAGGATGAACAGGTTCAGCCTCAGCACTGGGTCCAGACAGCCAGAGGCGGTACCTTCAGGAGATAGAGGAGCCAGCCAGCCTCTCAGAAAGACAAAGCACTAAAAACTGTCGCAGCTTTGGTTTTCGAAGCAGCAACGTTCCAGCGGAATAGGCTCACTGCCCCGATTGAATTCCCCAAAATTCCCAGCGATAGGAATGGGAATCCTGAAGTGGTGACACCCAGTTTAAAGCTTCAAATGGTTTGGCAATCAATTCATAAAGCAGACTTTTCTGAAAAGTGTCCATCTCTGTTGCAGGAATCAGAGGGACAAATCACAGAGGGTGGCAAAAGAAAATCAAATCGGGCATTTTCTCCCCAAATTTGCTTCCATTGAATCGACATTCTCTCTTCCGCCTTCTTCCGTCGGGAAAAAGATACTAAAGTCTGAGGTCACGCACCAACCGACTCAAGAACAGCTTCTTCCCTGCTGCTGTCAGACTTTTGAATGGACCTACCTTGCCCTAAGCTGATCTTTCTCTACACTCTAGCTATGTCTATAACACTACATTCTGCACTCTCTCCTTTCCTTCTCTATGGGGTGGCACGGTGGCACAGTGGTTAGCACTGCTGCCTCACAGCGCCAGGGACCCAGTTCAATTCCAGCCTCCAGTGACTGTTTGTGTGGAGTCTGCACGTTCTCCCCGTGTCTGCGTGCATTTCCTCCGGGTGCTCCGGTTTCCTCCCACAGTCCAAAGATGTGCGGGTTAGGTGGATTGGCCATGCTAAATTGACCCTAGTGTCAGGGGGATTAGCACGGTAAATATATGGGGATAGGGCCTGGGTGGTATTGTTGTAGGTGCAGACTCGATGGACCGAATGGTCTCCTTCTGTACTGTAGGGATTCTATGAACGGTATGCTTTGTCTGTACAGCACGCAAGAAACAATACTTTTCACTGTATGTTGACATTAGTAAATCAAATCAAATTAAAATCGGATAATTTGATCCAGTGGGAGACAACTTGTTGAAATCTCCTGGAGGATGTGGAACCAGCAATCCATTTCTTTAACGTCCATTCATATGTAGAAAAGCAAAATAATGCAGATGCTGAATATCCAGAATAAGTCAGAACAAGTCAGGCAGCATCAGTGCAGAGAGAAACAGCTGACATATCAGGTTAGGATGACCTTTGAAACTTTCTAGTGAAAGGTCACCTCAACCTGAAACTTTAACTGCCTCTCCCCGTCTACAGATGATGTGGAGATGCCGGCGTTGGACTGGGTAGGCACAGTAAGAAGTCTCACAACACCAGGTTAAAGTCCAACCCGTTTGGACCTGATGTTGTGAGATTTCTTATTCTCTCTCTCTCTCTCTAGAAGCTGCCTGACCTGCTGAGTTTTTCCAGCATTCTCTGATCTTATTCTGGGATGTATCTTTCCTTTCTTTTCCTGTCCCATTACCATCTTCTTCTACTTGATTTTTGATTTGATTTTTTATTGTCACATGTATTAGTATACAGTGAAAAGTATTGTTTCTTGCACGCTATACAGACAAGGCATACCGTTCATAGAGAAGGAAAGGAGAGAGTGCAGAATGTAGTGTTACAGTCATAGCTAGGGTGTAGAGACCACCATCCCTTTTGTCTTTTCATCTCCCTTCCCCTCACCCCATCACTATCTCCTTCGCAACCCCTTTCCATCACTCTGCACTTATTTCAATCAGTGTTTGTGATCAGAGTTACCTGTAGTTGGGGTGTAGAGGAAATACCAAACTGAGATTGAACAAACTCGAGCAACAAGCATGTTGCGCTGTAATTGAAAACACACACATTCTTTTACCAGCTAATCTTGCACCTACAATTACAAAGATTGTTGCACAATCCCAGTTCATTATAACCACACCACGCACTCACACAATCTCCCTCCTTGTTTACACTGTCCTTTCAAACTCAAGATCCTACGTGGATTTAAACAGTATTTACAGCACAGAAACAGGCCATTCAGCCCAACTGGTCTACGCTGGTGTTTGTACTGCATATGAACCTCCTCCCACCTTATCAACATATCCTTCTATTCCTTTCTCCCTCATTTGTTTATCCAGCTTCCCCTTAAATGACACTTTTCACCTCAACCACTCCCTGTGGCAGCGGCTTCCACATCCTCACCAGTCTCTGGGTTAAGAAATCCTGACTGGATCGATTAGCCAATTGTTAACCCCAAGACAGAAAATGCTGGAAAATCTCAGCAGGTCTGGCAGCATCTGTAAGGAGAGAAAAGAGCTGACGTTTCGAGTCCAGATGATCCTTTCTCAAAGCTCTGACAAACGGTCATCTGGACTCGAAACGTCAGCTCTTTTCTCTCCTTACAGATGCTGCCAGACCTGCTGAGATTTTCCAGCATTTTCTCTTTTGGTTTCAGATTCCAGCATCCGCAGTAGTTTGCTTTTGTTTTAGTCAATTGCTAAACTGGCCCTAGTTCAGTCTGCCTCATACACAATGTGTCGCTCCGATATGCAGCCAGCCCACTCCCAGGAATACTTTATCCCAGGATAAAGCATTACAAACACTGATATGTTACAGGATCATAGAATCCATACAGTGCAGAAAGAGGCCATTCAGCCCATCGAGCCTGCACCGACAGCAATCCTGCCAGGGCAGATGGTGGAATTTGAATTCAATGAAAACTATCTGGAATTAAGAATCTACTGATGACCATGAAACCATTGTCAATTGTTGGAAAAACCCATCTGGTTGACTAATGTCTTTTAGGGAAGAAAATCTGCTGTTCTTACCTGGTCTGGCCTACATGTGACTCCAGAGCCACAGCAATGTGGTTGGCTCTCAACTGCCCTCCAAGGGCAACTAGGGATGGGCAATAAATGCTGATGTGGAGATGCCGGCGTTGGACTGGGGTAAACACAATCACCAGGCAAGAGTGTTCTCTTCCTGTTGGGGAACACTTCAGCGGTCACGGGCATTCGGTCTCTGATCTTCGGGTAAGCGTTCTCCAAAGCGGCCTTCACAACACACGACAGCACAGAGTCGCTGAGCAGAGACTGATAGCCAAGTTCCGCACACATGAGGATGGCCTCAACCGGGATCTTGGGTTCATGTCACACAATCTGTAACCCCCACGACTTGCCTGGACTTGCAAAATCTCACTAACTGTCCTGGCTGGAGACAATACACATCTCTTTAAACTGTGCTTAACCCTCTCTCCACTCACATTGTCTGTACCTTTAAGACTTGATTACCTGTAAAGACCAACCATTATTTTGTAAATTGAGTTTGTGTCTTTGTGCCCTGTTTGTGAACAGAACTCCCATTCACCTGATGAAGGGGCAGCGCTCCGAAAGCTAGTGGCTTTTGCTACCAAATAAACCTGTTGGACTTTAACCTGGTGTTGTGAGACTTCTTACAATAAATGCTGGCCAGCCAGCGACGCCCATGTCCCACGAATGAATTTAAAAATCCCCTAGGCCCTATCCCCATAACCCCATGTATTTACTCTGCTAATCCCCCTGACACCAAGGGTCAATTTAGCATGGCCAATCCACCTAACCCGCACATCTTTGGAGCGTGGGAGGAAACCGCAGCACCCGGAGGAAACCCATGCAGTCACAGGGAGATATTCAGGTGTCAAACAGCCCCACTCATACATCAACACAGAAGCATTGAAGACGTGACTTTTGATTTCCAGTTTAGTGATTAATCTGGTCAGGGTGAGTCCAGCCCCAAAGGATAGAATCATGGAATCCCTACAGTGCAGAATGCATTCGGCCCATCCAGTCTATACTGACTCTCCTACAGAGAATCCCATCCATGCCCTATCCCAATAACACAGTAAGAAGTTTAACAACACCAGGTTAAAGTCCAACAGGTTTATTTGGTAGCATTTGCGGCCAAATAAACCTGTTGGACTTTAACCTGGTATTGTTAAACTTCTTACTATGTTCACCCCAGTCCAACGCCGGCATCTCCACATCATGACTATCCCCATAATCTCATGTATTTACCCCACTAATCCCCCTAACCTACACATCCTGGAACTTGATGTCCATTTAAACCCAGGCAGGCAGTCACCTCTTCACTATGGTACAGTGGCTGAATCAGATTTCTGATTCGTGGACAGGTATTCGCTCTCCTGCATTTCTTTTGTGCCTTTTACAGTCTCAAAACACCCCAAAAATGCTTCACAATCAGTGAAAGATTTCAGAGTGCAGTCACTGTTATCATGCAGGAAACCTGGTGGCCAGAATGCACACAGCAAGATCCCACAAAAAGAATTGAGATAAACCAGGTTAAGTGAGAGATTGGAGAATAAATCCTAGAATCCTACAGTGCAGAAGGAGGCCATTTGGCCCATCGGGTTTGCACCAATCCCACCCAAGCCCTATCCCCATAAGGCATAGATAGGGTGAACGATGGGAAGCTTTTCCCAGGTCGGTGGTGACGTTCACGAGGGGTCATAGGTTCAAGGTGAGGGGGTGGAGGGGGGAGGGGGGGGGGGGGGGAGGTTTAACACGGATATCAGAAGGACGTATTTTACACAGAGGGTGGTGGGGGCCTGGAATGCGCTGCCGGGCAAGGTGGTGGAGGCGGACACACTGGGAACGTTTAAGACTTATCTAGATAGCCACATGAACAGAGTGGGAATGAAGGGATACAAAAGAATGGTCTAGTTTGGACCAGGGAGCGGCGTGGGCTTGGAGGGCCGAAGGGCCTGTTCCTGTGCTGTATTGTTCTTTGTTCTTTATGGAGGTACAAAGACTTGCGGGATGCAAGGAGCAAGTAGGTCAAAAGAAAGGACTTGCATTTCTATAGCACCTTTCACAGCCTTAGGACGTCCCATAGCTCGCTAGCATTTTTTGAAGAGTTGTCACTATGGTGATCTAAAAAAATGCAGCAGCCAAATGTGCACAGCAAGCTCCCACAAACATGACAATAAAACAATGCCACTGCATTTTTACATCCATCTGAGGGGACACATGGGATTGTAAGTTTAACGCCTCATCTGAAAGATGGCACATCCGACAGTGCAGCATTCCTTCAGTACTGCACGGCGGCTATTACAGACTCAGTGTAAGCAAAAGAGAAAACGCTGGAAAATCTCAGCAGGTCTGGCAGCATCTGTAAGGAGAGAAAAGAGCGGATGTTTCGAGTCCAGATGACCCTTTGTCAAAGCTCGCTATTGACATCTGGATTCGAAACGTCAGCTCTTTTCTCTCCTTACAGATGCTGCCAGACCTGCTGAGATTTTCCAGCGTTTTCTCTTTTGGTTTCAGATTCCAGCATCCGCAGTAATTTTCTTTTATCTCAGAGTGTAAGCTTGGGTTGTGTGCTCAGGTCCCCGGAGTGGGATTTGAACCCACAACCTCATGACTAAGAGGCAAAATTGCTACCCACATTGCCAAGGCCCCAGGAAGTGATGCAATGTGCTTCAATCTCACAAAACAGTGCCATCAAACAGAGAAGGAAGAGGGAGGCCAGAGTTTTCAGGCACATCGTTCTCTAGGCTGAGAGTCAGACTGACCTTAGGACACAAAAGAGATTCTCAACAACCTCACCAGCTCCTCCCATTTAAGTGGAATGGCCAGTCTTGTGTTAGCAGGTGGCTTGCGCTCCTGTTGGCATGGTACCACCAGCTTTACACACAAACCATTGTGCCACATTTGAAATTAGACCCAATCTGAATACAATCCGAAAACTTGAGACCCAAACAGTTCCAGAGTCGCCTGAATGGATTCCAATGGTTCAAAGGCCTGTTCGCATTCCCTCAACCTTTGCTTCTTTCTACAACTTAACTGGCTTTTTCAAATCAAGTTGAGGTTGTACTTAAAGATTTCCAGAAGGTATTTGAGAAGGTGTCACACCAAAGGTTATTGTGGAAAATAAAAGCTCATGGTGTAGGGGTTAACATATTGGCATTGGGAGGAGATTGGCTGGCTAACAGCAAACAGAAAGTAGGCATAAATAAGTAATTTTCAGATTGGCAGAATGTAACAAGCGGTGTGCCACAGGGATCAGTGCTGGGACTTCAACTGTTTATAGTTTATATAAATATCTTGGATAAAGGGATTGAAGGGTTGGTTGTCAAATTTGCCTGATGGCACAAAAATAGATACAAAATTAACTTATGAAGAGGACATAAGGAGGTTACAAAGAGAGAGAGAAAGGTGAAGTGAATGGGCAAAGATCTGGCAAATGAGAGTATAATGTTTTTTAAAATTCATTCATGGGACATGGGCGTCACTGGCTGGTCAGTGTTTATTGCCCATCCCTAGTTGCCTGAGGGCAGTTGAGAGTCAGCCACATTGCTGTGGCTCTGGAGTCACATAAAGGCCAGACCGGGTAAGGATGGCAGATTTCCTTCCCTCAAGGACATTAGTGACCCAGGTAGGTTTTTCCGACAATCGGCAATGGTTTCATGGTCATCAGTAGATTCTTAATTCCAGATATTTTTTATTGAATTCAAATTCCACCATCTGCCTTGGAGGGATTCGAACCCGGGTCCCCAGAACATTAGCTGAGTTTCTGGATTAATATTCTAGCCATATTACCATTAGGCCATCGCCTCCAATGTGGGCAAATGTGAAATTGTCTGCTTTGGCAGAAAGAATAAAAAATAAGCTTATTATCCAAGTGTTGAGAGATTGCAGAGCTCTGAGCTGCAGAGGGATCCGGGTGTCCCAGTTCATGAATCACAAAAGGCCGGTATAGAGGTCCAGCAAGTAATTCGGAAAGCTAATAGAATGTTATCATTTATTGTGAGGGGAATTGAATACAAAAATAAGGAGGTAATGTTTCAGTTATACAGGACAGGTGTGAGATGACATTTGGAGTACTGTGTACAGTATTGGACACCTTATTTAGGGAAATTTGTAAGTGTTTTGGAAGTCGTTCAAAGAAAGCTGACCAGATGAACACCTGGAATGAGTGGGGTTTCATTTGAGGGACGGTGAGGCAGGCGAGGCTCGTACCTGCTGGAGTTTAGAAGAGTAAGAGGCAACTTGAAACATACAAGATCCTGTGGGGTATTGACAGGGTGGATGTGGAGACGATGTTTCCTCGTAGAATCTAGAACTGGGGGGGTCACTGTTCAGAAATAACGGGTCACCCATTTAAAATGTAAATGAGGTGATTTTGTTTCCCTCAAATGGTTGTGAATCTTTAGAACTCTCTTCCTCAAAAGGTGGTGGAAGCAGAGTCTTTGAATATTTTTAAAGCAGAGGTGGACAGATGCTTGGTGAGCAAGGGGGTGAAAGATTATCAGGATTAGGCAGGATACAGAGTGGAGGTTACTATCAGATCGGCCATCATCTTATTGAATGGTGGAGGAGGATTGAGGGGCTGAATGGCCTATTCCTGCTCTTTGTTCGTATGTTTTAAAGTTTATTTATTTGTCACAAGTAAGGCTTACATTAACATTGCAATGAAGTTTCTGTGAAACTTCCCCCAGTTGCCGCACTCTGGCGCCTGTTCGGGTCAATGCACCTAAGCAGCACATCTTTCAGACTGTGGGAGGAAACCGGAGCACCCGGAGGAAACCCACGCAGACACGGGGAGAATGTGCAAACTCCGCACCGACAGTGAGCCAAGCCGGGAATCGAACCCGGGTCCCTGGCGCTGTGAGGCAGCCGTGCTAACCACTGTGCCACCGTGCAAGCTTGTTGTCACCTAACCATGATGACTGGAATTCGCTGTTCCCATTAACCGTGACATGTTTCGGAATGCCGTGTGTTGGCTCAGACGCAGATTCGTCAACAATAATGAAATTCAACTAAATGCTTGCGGGCCACAATTTCTTTTAAATATTCTCAACTCATGACAGGATTTAGCTGTGTTGGGTAGAGCACAAATTACAATCTTTAAACTGAGAGGTTAGATCAGTAAACAATCAGGCGGGCATGTTTACGGTCTTGACAGATAACACTTTACACATTACCCTAGGACTGGCTGAACCCAAGTCAGAAAGGTGCCAAAACTCAGTTAAAAAATCATGGGTGCTGGCCAATATTTATCCTACAACCAACATTACAAAAAATGAGCTGTTTGTAAATTGGCTGCTGTGTTACCAGCACTTGATGTGGAGATGCCGGCGTTGGACTGGGGTAAGCACAGTAAGAAGTCTCACAACACCAGGTTAAAGCCCAACAGGTTTAATTGGTAGCAAATACCATAAGCTTTCGGAGCGTGCTGCTCCTTCGTCAGATGGAGTGGTCTCTGTTCTCCAACAGTGCACAGAGACACAGAAATCAAGTTACAGAATACTAATTAGAATGCATTCTAATTGGAAAGGGTGAAAGGATCTGAAGGTGTAGCCCAATCGAAGATTTCTCAAGCAGATCCGTCAGAGGATGAGCAACAAGACAAAATGTCTTTCAAGAGAAATTTTCCAAGGCTGGATGCGGTGACAAAATATACAAGAGCAGAAAGATACAGAAGCCACAGAAAACTGCCCAAACCACTATGCCACCGTGCTGCTGCCTCACAGCGCCAGGGATCCAGGTTTGATTCCCGGCTTGGGTCACTGCCTGTGCAGAGTCTGCACATCCCCCCCATGTCTGCGTGGGTTTCTTCCGGGTGCTCCGGTTTCCTCCCACAGTCCAAATAATGTGCAGGTTAGGTGCACTGGCCGTGCTAAATTCTCCCTCAGTGTACCCAAACAGGTGGCAGAGTGTGGCGAGTAGGGGATTTTCACAGTAACTTCATTGCAGTGTTAATGTAAGCGTACTTGTGACACGAATAAATAAATTTTAAAAAAACAGCAAACAGGAATTCAAGTAAGAACATAAACTATTTTTAAGTCTTATCTACAGCTCCCAATGCACTGAGTGACATCAGTAACTTTAACCATGAGCCTGTGGGAATTCCAGATAAATGGGAAACAAACAAACAGACTGGAGGAAAGGATTAGACAGACCAGCATCAATGCCAATTCCCAGCCTGCAACACAAACTGGCTGCCAACCCTTCAAGGAATTCACCGTTAAACATCACGGCTCAGCTCGGGTCCCTCAGTGCTGAAGATACCTCCAGAAATAGTTCCTGAATATCCAAGGCTTGTGTTGGGTTGCCCTGACTTCAGCAAGAGAAAAATCCCATTCCGATCAATCTCAGCACCGGTAAGTAATTGGGGAAGAGGTAGAAAGCTGAAAGAACAAACTGCATTTCTGTAGCACCTTTCACAGCCTCAGGACATCCCAAAGCACGTTACATACATTTTCTGAAATCTAATTAGTCGGTGAAGGATAAGATCAAAGCAAATCTTTACTCAGTAACGCACAGTCGTTAGCGCTGCTGCCTCACAGAGCCAGGGACCCGGGTTTGATTCCCGGCTTGGGTCACTGTCTGTGTGGAGTTTGCACGTTCTCCCCGTGTCGACATGGGTTTCCTCCGGGTGCTCCGGTTTCCTCTCACAGTCCGAAAGACGTTCTGGTTAGAGGTGCATTGGCCGTGCTAAATTCTCCCTCAGTGTACCCGAACAGGCACTGGAGTTGGCAACAAGGGGAATTTCACAGTAACTTCACTGCAGTGTTATGTGAGCCTACTTGTGACTAATAAATAAAACATTAAAAACTTTAAATCGATGCCCTCCACCTGTAGTTAATCACAATTGATACACAATTTACAACAGACATTGTAATGCAGGAAGTAATCTATTTGTGCACAGCAAGCTCCCACAAACTACAGTGAGATAAATGACAATAATATACTGATCTGGACACGAGAGGAGCATCCTTACTCTTTAAAAAAGTGTCATGGGGTAAACAGGACTTTGGTCTCATCTGAAAAACGGCACCTCTGACTGTGCAGCACCCCCACAGTATTGCACTGGGACGGGGGGGTGGGGGGTGGGGCGGTCAGACTAGGTCAGTGACGGGCACCCTAGGCTAGCACATGAGTGGCCACAAGACTGAAATCGGGCTTGTTCACTAACCCTGACCCCATGAATAAGATTAAATACGTTTAATGCATGCCAAATATTTCATAAGTTATAGAAAATGTTTTCTTACCTATATATTAATAGAGCTATAATCAACTTAAGATGGTAAAAACAAAAGGCATATTGACACTTTGGACACAGAGGGAGCTCACGGCTCTCATAATCCGCGAGCAATCCGCACGCACCTCGCTTCACTCGCGAATCACTTCAGTCACACCGGCAGGAAAAAAAACTGCACAGATGGGAATCATTGGAATGCGGTAACCGTGCGCACGGATAACAGTCAACAAAATGTCTCATTGGCCACACTCAGGACCCAGAAGGGCCGCATGTGGCCCCTGGGCTATTGGTTGTCCATCTCTGCTCTAGACTCTGTGCGCAAAGTTCCTACACAGTGAGAATTTGAACTCACAACCATCTGTCCCAGGACCAGGTTCACCGCTCACCGAGACCGGGGCTCACGCTTCAACAAAAAGCTGGAAATCTTAAACAAAATGAGAAAATACAGGGAACGCGCGGAGGATCAGGTAGAGTCTGCAGAGGGAAACAGTAACAGCCGATTCGGAACAGACCCAACGTCTCGAAACTGAGAACCCGCGAGGGTCACCTGATTCCACCACAATCTGTAACCGGTTTTAAACGCTGCGCCATGTTCTGATCAACCTGAACCATCAACTCTTTCTCCTTCCACAGATAAGACCATAAGATATAGGAGCAGAAACAGGCCATTCGGCCCATTGAGATGCTGCTCGACCTGCTGATTATTTTTAGCATTTCCTTTTTTCTATTTTAGGTCCACGAGAGATTGTTTTTAACATGTGCGTGGTTCCTTCGGTAATACTCTCGCCCGAGTCACGTGGTTCCAATCCTACTCCAGGACTCAAGCACCAAAGTCAAGGCTGCAGTACTGAGCGAGTGCCGCACTGTCAGAGGACTCAGTAACTGAGGCTCCAGCTGCCTGCTCTTGTGGATGTACAACACTCCACGGCGCAGTTTCGAAGACGGGACAGGGGATGGTCCCGGCCAATATTTATCCCTCAACACCACACAAACAACAAAAGATCTGGTCACGGTCACATTGCAGTTTGTGGGAGTTTGCAGGGTGTAAAGTGGCTGTTGTATTTCCTACATTACAGTGACTGCACTTGAAAAAAATTACTTCATTGTCTGTGAAGCTCTTTGTGGTGTCTGGTGGTCACGCAAAGCACTAAATAAAGGAGATTTTCTTCTCTCGTAGCTGTAATTAACTCCCCAGCAGTAACGAGGTGTGTGTGTTCGTTTGATGGGGGGAGGGGGTTTGTTTTGTGTGTGGGAAGGAGTGTAGGGATTGTGTGTGTGTTTGGGGGGTGGTGGAAGGTGTAGGAAGTGTTGTATGTGATTTTATATTGAGAGAGAGAGACATGTGGGGGGTATGTATGAGGGTGTTTTGTCTGCGTACACACAAACAAGGAACAGAAGTAGGCCATTCAGCCCCTCCAGCTTGCTCCATCATTTAATAACCTATGGCTCCCCGTGCCCCCACCCCCTCCCTCCCCACCCTACCAAGAATCTGTCCACCTCTGCTTTAAAAATATTCAAAGACTCTGCTTCCAGCACCTCCTCAGGAAGAGAGATCCAAAGACTCATGACCCTCTCAGGATTCAGCTCGTCATCTTAAATGTTCAACTCCTTATTTTTAAACGGCGATCCCTTAGTTCCAGATTCTTCCACAAGAGGAAACATCTTTCAAACACAACGTGTAAATGTGTGCACACATAAGGGTTTGTATGCTTGTGTGTATGTGGGCTTTGTGTGTGCATGTGTATACATGTGAGGGTGTATGTATGTATGTGAGGGTAGTGTGTGTAAATGAAAGTTTACTAGAGGTGTGTGTGTATATATGAGGGTGTTTTAAGTGTGTATAGAAGTAGTGTATGTTTACACAGGAGGATGTTTGAGTGTGTACAGAGATGTGTGTGTATGTATGAGGTATTTGTGTAGAGGTGAGTGTATATGGGGGTGTACAGAGCTGTGTGTGTATATATGAGTGTGTGTGTGTTGACTGTGTACACAGCTGTGTATATATGGGGGTGTTTAGTGTGTACACAGCTGTGTATATATAGGGGTGTTTAGTGTGTACACGGCTGTGTATATGAGGGTGTTTGTGTACAGAATGTGTGTACATGAGGGTGTTTTAAGTGTACAGAGTTGTGTGTGTGTGTCTATGAGGGAGTTTAGTGTGTACAGAGCTGTGTGTGTGTGTCTATGAGGGGGTTTAGTGTGTACAGAGCTGTGTGTATACAGAGCTGTGTGTGTGTGTCTATGAGGGGGTTTAGTGTGTACAGAGCTGTGTGTATATATATATATATATATATATATATATATATATATATATATATATATATATATATATATATATATATATATATATATATGTATATATATACACACACACACACGAGCTGTGTGTATGTGTGTGTATATAGGAAGAAGTCTCACAACACCAGGTTAAAGTCCAACAGGATTATTTGGTAGCAAAAGCCACTCCACACACACAGCAGTGTGTGTGTGTGTACATACACACAGAGTTGTGTGTGTGTGTATACACACAGAGTTGTGTGTGTGTGTATACACACAGAGTTGTGTGTGTGTGTATAC
The DNA here is from genome assembly GCF_964213995.1 of Mustelus asterias. Lineage (NCBI taxonomy): Eukaryota > Metazoa > Chordata > Chondrichthyes > Carcharhiniformes > Triakidae > Mustelus > Mustelus asterias. The sequence continues at coordinate 3,905,587 of NC_135804.1, read as the reverse complement.
ACACAGAGCTGTGTGTGTGTGTATACACACAGAGCTGTGTGTGTGTATACACACAGAGCTGTGTGTGTGTATATACACAGAGCTGTGTGTGTGTATATACACCGAGCTGTGTGTGTGTGTGTGTGTATACACCGAGCTGTGTGTGTGTATACACCGAGCTGTGTGTGTGTGTGTATACACAGAGCTGTGTGTGTGTGTGTGTGTGTGTATACACCGAGCTGTGTGTGTGTGTATACACCGAGCTGTGTGTGTGTGTGTATACACTGAGCTGTGTGTGTGTGTGTATACACTGAGCTGTGTGTGTGTGTGTATACACTGAGCTGTGTGTGTGTGTGTGTGTATACACAGAGCTGTGTGTGTGTGTATACACACAGAGCTGTGTGTGTGTATACACACAGAGCTGTGTGTGTGTATACACACAGAGCTGTGTGTGTGTATACACACAGAGCTGTGTGTGTGTATACACACAGAGCTGTGTGTGTGCATACACACAGAGCTGTGTGTGTGTATATACACAGAGCTGTGTGTGTGTATATACACAGAGCTGTGTGTGTATATACACCGAGCTGTGTGTGTGTGTGTATACACCGAGCTGTGTGTGTGTGTGTATACACCGAGCTGTGTGTGTGTGTGTGTGTACACAGAGCTGTGTGTGTATACACAGAGCTGTGTGTGTGTGTGTATACACAGAGCTGTGTGTGTGTGTGTATACACAGAGCTGTGTGTGTGTGTGTATACACAGAGCTGTGTGTGTGTGTGTATACACAGAGCTGTGTGTGTGTGTGTATACACAGAGCTGTGTGTGTGTGTGTATACACAGAGCTGTGTGTGTGTGTGTATACACAGAGCTGTGTGTGTGTGTGTATACACAGAGCTGTGTGTGTGTGTGTATACACAGAGCTGTGTGTGAGGGGTGTATATAGAGCTGTGTATATGAGGATGTGTATACAGATCTATGTGTATATGTGGTTACGCTGCCAGTGAAATCACACTCACCACCTCCAGGATCTTGAGGCTGCCGAACCTGGAGCGCAGGTAGTCGGTGTCGCAGCTGATGCGGAGGGGGTGCGGAGCCAGAGCCGGCTCTGTGGTGGGCTGGTACGGGCTGCTGGCCCCGGACATCATGGAGGTGCTGGAGGCTTCTCCCCCGAAGCCATCCCCATCGCCGGCATCGCTCATCCTGCCCCGGGGAGAGTAAGCAGCGCCGCCCGGGACAGAGGCACACAGCGCGGCCGCACACAGCAAACTTTCCCCGGGAGTTTGGAGCGGCTCCGGGGCGGGAAGCGGATTTAATTCCCAGGGAAAGGCAACAGGGCGAGGGTTCGCTCACACAAAGCCCCGAGCATGGTGCCGGGCCCCCGGACACACCGCCTCTGCTGCCGCCTCTCCGTCTCCGATCCCCGGGCAGGGTGAGGACAGTGAGCCGCTGCTGGTGCTGCCGCCCCGGCTGCCTGTCTCTCTCTGGCTCCCTCTCCCTGCCGCCTCCCTCTCTCTCTAATCCCACCTTCACTCCGCCTCTCCCTCTTTAATCTGTCATCTCCTCACTATTTATATTCGCAGCTCGCGATCCAGTATAATCCCCAATCTTATCAACCCCTAAACTGCCAGCCTCTCCCAGTCTGTCTGTTCCCAGTCTCTTTGTCTCTGTCTATTCCCAGTCTGTCTATTCCCAGTCTCTGTCCATTCCCATTCTGTCTATTCCCAGTCTCTCTGTCTATTCCCATTCCCAGTCTGTCTATTCCCAGTCTGTCTATTCCCATTCCCAGTCTGTCTATTCCCAGTCTCTCTGTCTATTCCCAGTCTCTCTGTCTATTCCCAGTCTCTGTCTGTTCCCATTCCCAGTCTGTCTATTCCCAGTCTCTGTCTGTTCCCATTCCCAGTCTGTCTATTCCCAGTCTCTCTGCCTATTCCCATTCTGTCTTTTCCAATCTCTCTGTCTATTCCCATTCCCAGTCTGTCTATTTTTTGATTTGATTTATTATTGTCACATGTTTTAACATAGTGGAAAGTATTGTTTCTTGCGCGCTATACAGACAAAGCATACCGTTCATAGAGAAGGAAATGAGAGAGTACAGAATGTAGTGTTACGGTCATAGCTAGGGTGTCGAGAAAGATCAACTTAATGCAAGGCAAGTCCATTCAAAAGTCTGACAGCAGCAGGGAAGAAGCTGTTCTTGAGTCGGTTGGGACGTGACCTCAGACTTTTGTATCTTTTTCCCGATGGAAGAAGGTGGAAGAGAGAATGTCCGGGGTGCGTGGGGTCCTTAATTATGCTGGCTGCTTTTCCGAGGCAGCGGGAAGTGTAGTCAGTGTCAATGGATTCCCATTCTCTCTGTCTATTCCACTGTATCCTGCTCTCCATGTTCTTATTTTAGCTCTTTATCAGTCTCTGAATCAATGGCCAGTCCACTCACTGAGTCGCAAGGTTTTGGGTTCCAGTTCCATTCTGTATAAACAAATCTAAGCCAACACTCCAAGGAGCGCAGAGAGAGTGCTGCACTGGCAGAGGTGCCATCTTGCATATGGGATCTTAAACCAAGGCCCTATCTGCCCTCTCAAATGGATGTAAGAGATCACGGAATCACAGAATTGTTAGGACACAGAAGGAGGCCATTCGGCCCATTGTGTCAATGCTGGCTTTCTGAGTGCCACTTGGTGCCATTCCCCCACCTCCTCCCGTAACCCTGCGCATTGTCTCACTTCAGGTGACAGTCCAATTCCGTTTTCAATGCTTTCATCAAACCTGCCACCACCACACTCTCAGGCAGAACATTCCGGATCTTAACCACTTGCTGCGTGAAAGTTATATTCCTCATATCACTTTGACTTGTTTTGCCAATTACTTTCAATCTGTGCCCTCTTGTTCTCAATCCTTTGACGAGGATGTTGTTGCCGGGACGGCCAGAAACTTCAGTTGATTCAGTAATTTGTTTTCATGGGTCATGAACAGCAGCCTGAGCAGCGAATCGTTCTGTACGCAGAATCTCCCTCACTTCCCACACTCTAACCCTTCAATAGGAATCTCCAACCATACGCTCCCAGTCTGACTGGCAGATATTGGCAGATTAATCAGCATTCGCTTCGGGAATGCGGATTGTAAATGAATGAGCAACGGTTGGAAGAGGAGACGGAGCAGCGCTCACACATCCAGAGGAGAGTGGTCTATCTCGCTGAGGGGAGAGTGTGTGGGAGGAGAGGTACCAAGATCACCAAGTGGACCAGCAGTTAGCACGGCTGTGCTGGGTATCTGCTGAGTTCAGGTCTCCCTATTTAAGGAAGGATGTAAATGTATTGGAGGTGGTTCAGAGGAGGATTATTGGATTGATACCTGGAATGAGTGGGTTGTTTTATGAGGAAAGGTTGGACCATCTGGGCCTGTTTCCACTGGAGTTTAGCAAATTGAAGTCTATAAGATCTTGAACGGTATTGGGTGAGTCCAGAACTAAGGGGCATCGTTTTAAAATTAGCGGCTACCCTTTTAGGACAGAGATGAGGAGAAATGTTGCGTGACTTTGGACTTCTCTGTCTCAGAAGGCAATGGAGGCGGGGTCATTGAATATTTTTAAGACAGAGATAGTGTCATAGATGTTTACAGCATGGAAACAGGCCCTTTGGCCCAACTTGTCCATGCCACCCAGTTCCTTACCACTAAGCTAGTCCCAATTGCCCGCATTTGGCCCATATCCCTCTATACCCATCTTACCCATGTAACCGTTTAAATGCTTTTTAAAAGACAAAATTGTACCCACCTCTACTACCTCTGGCATCTTGTTGCAGATACCACCCTCTGTGTGAAAAAATTGTCCCTCTGGACCCTTTTGTATCTCTCCCCTCTCTCACCGTAAACCTATGCCCTCTAGTTTTAGACTCCCCTACCTTTGGGGGATTCCAGTCAGGCAAAGGAATCAAAGGTTATGGGAGGTAGACGGGGATGTGGAATGTGAAACACAGACAGATTGGCCATAACCTTATTGAATGGCGGAGTAGGCTCGAGGGGCCGAATGGTCTACTCCTGTTCCTATTTCTTATATTTGTAAGAGTTCAGGCTGCTTCTAAATAACCCAAATAATCTAAAATAAATAATAGAAGCTGAGTGTTTAAAACTTTTACTGAATGTTTCTCAAGAGAAGGGAATATTCAAATATGTAGCAATTGACAGTGAGTCATTCAGTTTACTGTCAGGCGTAGGTGAAATTTGCCTAGAAAATGTTAACCTGTTGTCAGTTTGGTTGAGTTTTGAACTGAGGAAAGAAATTTTGACATTTAAAAGTGATGTTTCTTTTCATTAATTGTTCCACACACTCAAACTCAAAGAAAAAGCATCAGAGTACAAGCTCACCCAGAGCACCATTTTCACAAGGGCCAGACACCAATTCTCCTGTCTCTATTCCCAATTCTCCTGTCTCTATTCCCAATTCTCCTGTCTCTATTCCCAGTTGTTTTCTCTCTCTCCCTCTGGACCTAATTCTGCTCTGTCGCTCTCCACCTCTTATTTCCAGTCTGATTTGTCTGTTCTTTTTTTTCATTCATTCACAGGCTGAGTGTTTCGGTGGCTAGACCAGCATTTATTGCCCATTCCTAATTGCCCTTGAGAAGGTGGTGGTGAGCTGCCTTCTTGAACCGCTGCAGTCCCTGAAGTGTAGGTACACCCACAGTGCTGTAAGGGAGGGAGTTCCAGGATTTTGACCCAGCGACAGTGAAGGAATGGTGATATATTTCCAAGTCAGGATGGTGAATTGTTTGGAGGGGAACCTCCAGGTGGTGGTATTCCCATGTTCCCAAAGATGTGCAGGTTAGGTGGATTGGCCATGCTAAATTGTCCCTTAGTGTTAGGGGGATTAGCAGGGTAAATACATGGGGTTACGGAGATAGAGCGTGGGTGGGATTGTTGTCGGTTCAGGCTCGATGGGCCAAATGGCCTCTTTCTGCACTGTAGGGATTCTATGATTCTATCTGCTGCTCTTATCCTTCTAGGTGGTAGAGGTCAAGAGTTTGGAAGGTTCTGTCAAAGGAGTCTTGGTGATTGCTGCTGTATCTTGTAGATGGTATACACGACTGCCACTGTGCGTCGGTGGTGGAGGAAGTGAATGTTTAAAGTGCTGGATGGGGTGCCTCTCAAGCTGGCTGCTTTGATCGGGAATGTGTTGACCTTCTAGAATGTTGTTGGAGCTGCACTTATCCAGGCAAGTAGAAAGTATTCCATCATATTCCTGACTCGCCTTGTAGATTGTATACTGACTCTGGGGAGTGAGGAGGTGAGTTAGTCGCTGCAGGATTTCCAGCCTCTGACCTGCTCCTGTAGCCGCAGTATTTATATGGCTAGTCCAGTTCAGTTTCTGCTCAATGGTAATGCCCAGGAGATTGCAGGGGGCAGATTCAGTGATGATAATGCCATTAAATGTCAAGGGGTGATGGTTAGATTCTCTCCTTTTGAATTTTGGTCATTTCCTGGCAATTGTGTGGTGAGAATGTCACTTGTTACTTAGCAGCCCAAGTCTGGATATTGCCTGGGGTTTGATGCACAGGAACATGGACTGCTTCATTTTCTGAGGAGTTATACAAGGTTATAAATTGTGGTTCACAAGAATGATCCCTGGAATGAAGAGCTTGTCGTATGAGGAATCTGGGTCTGTACTCGTTGGAGTTTAGAAGGATGAACGGGGGGATCTTATTGAAACTTACAGGATAGTGTGAGGCCTGGATAGATTGGACGTGGAGAGGATGTTTCCACTAGTAGGAAAAACTAGAACCAGAGGGCACAACCTCAGGCTAAAGGGATGATCCTTTAAAACAGAGATGAGGAGGAATTTCTTCAGCCAGAGAGTGGTGAATCTGTGGACCTCTTTGCCGCAGAAGGCTGTGGAGGCCGGGTCATTGAGTGTCTTTAAGTCAGAGATAACTAGGTTCTTGATTAATAAAGGGATCAGGGGTTATGGGGAAAAGGCAGGAGAATGGGGGTGACAAAAATATCAGCCATGATTGAATGGTGGAGCAGACTCGATGGGCCGAGTGGCCTAATTCTGCTCCTAGGTCTTAATTCTCCATTAGATTCAAGATTGTTATGAAAAAGAACAAGGTTGGGCCAGAAATCAAACTGGGGCAAGGCTCATTTTAATAAGATCAGCTATGATTTGCCCAGAGTGGTCTGGGAGCAGACATTTTAGGTAAATCTGTAATGGAACAGCGTTCCTATGGTCTGATGGCTGTAAACAATTTTGCTGCTGCTGCTGATGGTCTACAGCACTTCATCAATGCCCAGTTTTGAGCTGCTCAGTCCATTCTGAGTCTATTCAGTATGATGGAGGGTATCCTCAGTGTGAAGATGGGACTTTCTCTCCACAAACACATGAGGTGGTCACTCTTACCAATACTATCAACAGATGCATTTACAATGGGGAGATTGCTCAGGATAGAAACTAGGAGAATAGGCCATTCGAGCCTGCTCCGTCATTCAGTATGTTCATGGCTGATCCTTTATCTCAATGCTTTGATGTAGAGTTGCTGGCGTTGGACTGGGGTGGGCACCGTAAGAAGTCTCACAACACCAGGTTAAAGTCCAACAGGTTTATTTGGTAGCACGAGCTTTCGGAGCAAGCGCTTCAAAAGCTCGTGCTACCAAATAAACCTGTTGGACTTTAACCTGGTGTTGTGAGACTACTTAATATTCCTGCTTTCTCCTCATACGCCTTGATGCCATTAAAATTTAAAAAAATGACCAACCTCTTTCTTGATTTGATTTATTATTGTCACATGTATTAGCATACAGTGAAAAGTATTGTTTCTTGTGCGCTATACAAAGCATACAAAGAACAAAGAACAGTACAGCACAGGAAACAGGCCCTTCGGCCCTCCAAGCCTGTGCCGCTCCTTGGTCAAACTAGACCAATCGTTTGTATCCCTCCATTCCCAGGCTGCTCATGTGACTATCCAGGTAAGTCTTAAACTATGTCAGCGTGCCTGCCTTCACCACCCTACTTGGCAGCGCATTCCAGGCCCCCACCACCCTCTGTGTAAAAAACGTCCCTCTGATGTCTGAGTTATACCTCGCCCCTCTCAGCTTGAGCCCGTGACCCCTCGTGATCGTCACTTCCGACCTGGGGAAAAGCTTCCCACTGTTCACCCTATCTATACCCTTCATAATCTTGTATACCTCTATTAGATCTCCCATCTCCCAGATACCATTCATAGAGAAGGAGAGAGTGCAGAATGTAGTGTTACAGTCATAGTTAGGGTGTAGAGAAAGATCAACTTAATGCGAGGTAAGTCCATTCAAAAGTCTGACAGCAGCAGGGAAGAAGCTGTTCTTGAGTCGGTTGGTACGTGACTTCACACTTGTGTATCTTTTTCCCGATGGAAGAAGGTGGAAGAGAGAATGTCCAGGGTGCATGGGGTCCTTAATTATGCTGGCTGCTTTGCCGAGGCAGCAGGAAGTGTAGACAAAGTCAATGGATGGGAAGCTGGTTTGCGTGATGGATTGGGCTACATTCACAACCTTTCGTAGTTTCTTGCTGCCTTGGGCAGAGCAGGAGCCATACCAAGCTGTGATACAACCAGAAAGAATGCTTTCTATGGTGCATCTGTAAAAGTTGGTGAGAGTCATAGCTGACATGCCAAATTTCCTTAGTCTTCTGAGAAAGTAGAGGCGTTGGTGGGCTTTCTTAACTATGATGTGCAGTTGCCGGCGTTAGATTGGGATAAGCACAGTAAGTAGTCTCACAACACCAGGTTAAAGTCCAACAGGTGAGGCATCTGATGAAGGAGCGGCACTCCGAAAGCTCGTGCTACCAAATAAACCTGTTGGACTTTAACCCGATGTTGTGAGACTACTTACTGTTTCTTAACTATAGTGTCAGCATGGGGGCACCAGGACAGGTTGTTGGTGATCTGGACACCTAAAAACCTGAAGCTACCAAATTCAACCCTTGAATATTTCATTGAATATCTTGAATATTTTCAGTGAGTTGGCCTCCACAGGGTCAGGTTTTTCCCCTTGTGTTGGTTCTCTGCCCACAATGCAATCTGTGCCTTTGCTGCCCTCAGTGACCCTTTCAATTGATATTCAACATGGAAGAATACTGGTTCATCAGCTGAGGAGGGGTGGGAGGTGATAACAAGCAGGAGGTTTCCTTTCCCTTGTTTGACTTGATGCTGAGAGACTCCATCTGGACTCTGGAGTCAATGTTGAGGATCCCCAGGACAACCCCCTCCCAACTGTGAGCACTGTGCTGCCCGCCACCTCTGCTGGGTCTAGGACGTTGGATCAGGACATACCCAGGAACAGTGATGGTCGTGTCTGGGACATTGGCAGTTAGGTATGATTCCGTATGACTATGTCTGCTGAACAGCTCTCCCAATTTTGGAACAAGTGCCCAGATGTTAGTGAGGAGTATGGTTGACCTAGCAAGGTTGGCCATTGTCATTTCTGGTGCCAGATGATTCATCCAGACGTAATTCTTTCTCATTTTTCCATATGTTTAGTACAAATGAGTGGCTTGAGAGACCAATTCAGACGATCAATAGTCACCCACATTGCTGTGGCTCTGGAGTCACAGGTAGGCCAGACCAACTAAGGACAGCAGATTTCCTTTCCTAAATGATATTAATGAACCAGTTGACAATCTGGTAGTTTCAACGTCCATTACTGACACTAATTGTTTATTGCAGATTTGTTTAACCCGCTAAAATTCCTCAGCTGCCGTAATGGAAGTTAGGCTCGTGTCTCAGGATCAATAATCCTGGCCTTTGGATTACTCACCTCGTGACATAACTACTATGCAACCAAATAACCTATTCACTGTCTCTCTCTCTCTATCATCACTCTCTCTAATCGCTGTCTCCTTCTGTCCATAATCTGAGTTTGTAATTCTCTCTGTCACCCAGAATCTGGGTTGCTGCTTTTTATTCCTCCTCATCCATGTGAAAGGTGCAGCTGGGATCTGTTTTCTGCAATTTCTCATTGTACTTTGTGTTTGGTCTCACGTTGCTGCCATGTGCTCTGAGGCTGACAGACAGGTGGGCCACACTGTGGGCCAGCCAGGGATCAGTACACTGACTGCAGCGTTAACAACAGCCTAGAGTCAGTGCATTTAATGAATAAAAAATAAACAACTTTCCGATTGGAGGATAATGTTAAAGCTGGATAATTGCAACAACAGAGCAAACGAAAATCAGTCAGCAAAGAACAAACAAAGAACAATACAGCACAGGAACAGGCCCTTCGGCCCTCCAAGCCCATGCCGCTCCCTGATCCAAACTAGACCATTCTTTTGTATCCCTCCATTCCCACTCCGTTCATATGGCTATCTAGATAAGTCTTAAATGTTCCCAGTGTCCGCCTCCACCACCTTGCCTGGCAGCGCATTCCAGGCCCCCATCACCCTCTGTGTAAAACATGTCCTTCTGATATCTGTGTTAAACTTAAATCTGTGTTACCCCTTCACCTTGAACCTATGACCCCACGTGAACGTCACCACCGACCTGGGGAAAAGCTTCCCACCATTCACCCTATCTATGCCTTTCATAATTTTATACACCTCTATTAAGTCTCCCCTCATCCTCCGTCTTTCCAGGGAGAACAACCCCAGTTTACCCAATCTCTCCTCATAACTAAGCCCCTCCATACCAGGCAACATCCTGGTAAACCTCCTCTGTACTCTCTCCAAAGCCTCCACGTCCTTCTGGTAGTTGTGGCAACCAGAACTGGACGCAGTATTCCAAATGCGGCCGAACCAACGTTCTATACATCTGCAACATCAGACCCCAACTTTTATACTCTATGCCCCGTCCTATAAAGGCAAGCATGCCATATGCCTTCTTCACCACCTTCTCCACCTGTGACGTCACCTTCAAGGATCTGTGGACTTGCACACCCAGGTCCCTCTGCGTATCTACACCCTTTATGGTTCTGCCATTTATCGTATAGCTCCTCCCTACATTATTTCTACCAAAATGCATCACTTCGCATTTATCAGGATTGAACTCCATCTGCCATTTCTTTGCCCAAATTTCCAGCCTATCTATATCCTTCTGTAGCCTCTGACAATGCTCCTCACTATCTGCAAGTCCTGCCAATTTTGTGTCGTCCGCAAACTTGCTGATCACCCCAGTTACACCTTCTTCCAGATCGTTTATATAAATCACAAACAGCAGAGGTCCCAATACAGAGCCCTGCGGAACACCACTAGTCACAGGCCTCCAGCCGGAAAAAGACCCTTCCACCACCACCCTCTGTCTTCTGTGACCAAGCCAGTTCTCCACCCATCTAGCCACCTCCCCCTTTATCCCATGAGATCCAACCTTTTTTACCAGCCTACCAGCAATCTGAGATTCGAATTTTCAGCATAACTTGAAAGTTGGTGAAGCCCGGGAAAGCAAAATGGAGTTCAGAAGAAGTGACAGACACTTTGTGAAAGATCCAACGCAGAAGATCCCTGGCTCAGAACTTCTGCAAAGCTAACGGGCATTGCTAAACTACATCTACACAAGCCATGGCAAATGCAATGTGGGATTGGGGTAGCCCAGGACAGAGCGTGGAACATGCAACAACTCGATGCCCAGTTCACAAATACAAAGGGGGCATCACAACAATATACTACACCTGAACCTCTATATCCTCCTCTACACCTGATACAACTATCTGGGTTAGTCTGAAGGTAAAATTATAGTTGCTCCACACTGTCGATCAGAAAAATGAGAAAGTGAGCAAAATAAACTCAAGAGGATGAATCATTTCAGTGCATTTAATTCAATGTGGCAGTTACAGAGAACAACTTGTATCTATGTAGCATCATTAATGTAATAAAACAGCCAAGGCACTTTGCAGGATCATAAAACAAAATTAAATAATGAGCCACAGAGAGAGATATTGGGACAGATGACCAAAAGCTTAAAAGTTTAGGTTTTAAGGAGTGTCTGAAAGGAGGGAAGCGAGGCAGAGAGACAGAGAAACATAGAGGGAATTCCAGAGTTTGGGGTCCAGGCAACTGAAGCCACGACTTCCAATGGTGGTGTGACCAAACTTGGAGATGCTGATGAGGTCAGAGTTAAAGGAATGCAGAGATCTTGAAGGGTTCCAGGGCTGGAGGATGTTACAAAGATAGAGTGGGCGAGAGCATGGAGAAACTGAAAAAAGGATGGGGACTTTAAGATCAAGGTTTAACTGAGAGCCAGTGTAGGTCAGTGAGGACAACCATAATGGATGAACACAACTTGGTATGACCTAGAATATGGGCAGCAGAGCTTTGAATGTCCTCACTCCATGAAAGGTAGAACATCGCAGCCAGAGAGCATTGGAACACTCAAGTCTAGAATCCACGAAGGCATGGATGAGGCAAATGAGCTGAGGCAGGGGTGAAGTATCACAGAATCGTTTACAGTGCAGAAGGGGGCCATTTGGTCCACCGAGTCTGCACTGGCCCACTGAAATGGCATTCTACCTAGTCCCACAACTCTGCCTCGGCCCCGTAATCTTGCTTTTTTTTTCAGATCCAGTTCCCTTTTGAATAACTCGATTGAACCTGCCTCCACCTCCCTCTCAGGCAGCTCGTTCCAGCCTCCAGAAACCCTCTGGATGAAAAATCTTTTCCTCACATCATGTCTACTCCTTTTAGCCTTTATTTCAAATGTGTGCCAATGCTATGAAGATAGAAATGAGATTTGGGGGTGTGGCGGGGAGGGGAAGGGGGGGATTAGCGTGTGTCAGTGATGGTGTAGGGGTGGGGGTTAGTGATGGCATGGATTTGGGGGGTGGGGGGAGAGGGGTGTTAGTGATGGTGTGGATGTGGGGAGAGGGGCTGGGGGGTGTTAGTGATGGTGTGGATGTGGGGAGGGGGACTGGGGGGGGTATTAGTGATGGTGTGGCTATGAGGTTGGAAGCTCATCTCAGGATCAGATACAACATTAAGACTCCAAACAGTCAGGTTCAGCCTCAGAAGTTTGCCAGGGCGAGAGATAGAGTTGGTAGCCAGGGAACAGAGTTTGTGGCAAGTACTGAAGACAATAGCTCCAATCTTCCTGGTATTTCGATGGAGGAAATTTCTGCTCAGATAGTGCTGAATCTCAGATAAGATCCTTGGACGGCACCAGAGGTAATGGCGCAGGTTTAGAAACAAAAGCCATCACAGATGATTCTCTTATGACAATTTGTAATGGACACACTAAACTCCACTGGCCAACTTGTACCTATGCATTACGATAGACAATACAGAGCAATTAAACTAATAATACGTCACATCAATAGACAGAGGAAGCACTGAGGAATAAGAGTCAGTCCTACCACCAATAAACCAAAAACAGTGTGAAATTGGTGCATTCATCCAATGGCTAACTCAATGCAACAGTTTTGGGTGAATGCAATCATTGTAATAACATCAATTTATACAACACAGTTAACATAAAATCCCAAAGGCTTTTCACTGGAACATAATCAGACAAACATGGATACTGTGACACGCAAGGAGATATTAGGACAAGTGACTAACAGCCTGGTCAGTGACCTTTGAAAGGACATCTTAAAGAACAGAGAGGTTTCGAGGGGGGACTCCAGAGCTTAGGATCCAGGCAGCTGTCTTCTCCCAGAATGTTGGGAAAACTGGATCTGGTGGGAAGACAATTTTGGCCATTTGGACATAATGCAAAGCTGATTTTGCAATGTTGCCTGGACGCTCATAGAGACAGCTTCAAGGACACTAGCACTTATTCATCGGTCCTCCCACTGAATCCAGAAGCAGCAGCAGAGGAATTGCTGATGGAACCACTGCCCCTTGATATTCAATGATGTAACCATCACTGAATCTCCCACTGTCAACATTCTTGGTGTTACCATTGACCAGAAACTCAACTCAACACATAAACATAGTGGCTACAAGAGCAGGTCAGAGGCTAGGAGTACTGCAGTGAGTAACTCATCTCCTGACTCCCCAAAGCCTGTCCAGCATCTATAAGGCACAAGTCAGGAGTGTGATGGGTGCACTTGCCTGGACAGGTGCAGCTCCAACAACACTTAAGAAGCTTGACACCATCCAGGACAAAGTAGTCCGCTTGATTGGCACCACATCCACAAACATCCACTTGCATCTGTGCAGCTCCAACAAAACTTGGCATGACATAACATTCAAGTCTATGGGCCACGTGCTGGTAAATGGGATTAGGTGGGAGGTCAAGTGTTTCTCGCGTGGCAGCGCAGACTCCATGGGCCAAAGGGTCTCTTTTGCATGGTATGATTCTATGATTATTCAGAACAAAGCAGCCCACTTGATTACTACCCCTTCCACAAAAATTCAATACTTCCATCACTGATGAACAGTGGCAGCAATGTGTACCATCTACAAAATGCACTGCAGGAACTCACCATGGTTCCTTAGAGACGATTTCCCTTTCATGAAGCCATGCTGACTCTGCTTGATTAGACTGACTTTCCAAATGTGCTATTATTTCCTTAATAACTGATCGCAACATTTTTCCAACAAAAGATGTTAGGCTAATCAGCCTATAGTTACCTGCTCTTTGCCTCCTTCCCTTTTTGAATAGGGGTGTCACATTGGCAGTTTTCCAATCTCCGGTAATTCTCCAGAATCCAAGGAGTTTTGGAAAATTACAACTAATGCATCCACTATCTCTGGAGCTACTTCTTCCAGGGTCCTAGGTTGCAAGCCATCAGGGCCAGGGGACTTATCAGCCTTCAGCCCCATTAGTTTGTCTAATACTACTTCTCTAGAACAAAGAAAATTGCAGCACAGGAACAAGACCTTCGGCCCTCCAAGCCTGCACCGACCATGCTGCCCGACTGAACTAAAACCCCTTACCTTTCCAGGGACCATATCCCTCTGTTCCCATCCTATTTATGTATTTGTTGAGACACCCCTTAAAAGTCACGATCGTACCTGCTTCCACTACCTCCTCCAGCAGCGGGTTCCAGGCACCCACCGCCCTCTGAATAGAAAACTTGCCCCGTACATCTCCTTTAAACCTTACCCCTCGCACCTTAAACCTCTGGCCCCCAATAATTGACACTTCCATCCTGGGAAAAGGCTTCTGACTATCCACTATCTAGTGATGGTGATGATACTTAATTCCTCCCTGTATTCTTTAGTATTAATGGGACGTTCAACATATCTTCCACTGTAAAGACCGATGCAAAATACTTGTTTAACTCCTCTGCCATTTCCTTGTTCCCCATAACTATCTCCCCAGATTCATTTTCTAAGGGGCCTACATTCACACTGAACTCTCTCTCTTTTTATATATTTAAAGAAGCCGTTTTCAGTTTTTATATTCTTCACTGGTATTTCCTCTCTCTTTATTATCTTCTTAATCCTCCTTTGCTGGATTTTGAATTTATCCCAGTCTTCAGGGCTATCACTGACTTTAGCCTCCTTATATGCTTTTTCTTTCAACTTAATAGTCTCCTTAACTTCCTTGATTAGCCACGGTCGTTTCATCCCTCTCTTAGAATCTTTCCTCCTTACTGTGCTATATGTTGTTGTAGGGAAAAATCCCTTGTACCAGTGCATTCAAAGAAGTCGAGTCGCAAGGCAACGTTCAAAGTGTTTTTCTTTATTGTACAATTACTGGGAACCCAGGGAGAACAGCGTAACCAGCTCCGAAACAGTGGCTTGGCCACGTTGATCTCAATCCTTTCACATCAGCTCTGGATCTTTATAGGGATCCAAATTCGAGCGGGAACATTTGATTATGCATTTTTACAATATGTATAAAGTGGTCTGTCGGGTCAGGAAGTTCTCTGGGAGGCTTGTCAATTTGCATTTGTATGGTGTGTGTTTGTGTTAATGGGACTACCTGTTCTTGCCCCGGTGTTTTAATGTGTTTCCCATTATCCCCTCTATGTGTCCCCTTATCTGAATTGACCTCATTGTTTTGTGTCTGTGTTCCCTGCTTGCGAGATTAGGTGTTAATGTCATTTTGTCCTGCTGTGTGTAGGGAGATTTAATCTAATCTTTTATTCCTTTTACCCTAGTTTGTTAAGTTTCTTTGCCTGCCTTGGCCATTTTATTCCTGTAATATTTTATTGATAGTCTGGTTATGCCATATAGCCCACTCTCGGTCTTGACTCGCAGATATCCCCATCTTCCTTGGCCAAAGGCCGGTTTAAAATGCAGCTTCGCGCTGTTGCTGGGCAGAATAAGGATCTTTCGTCGGCTTTGAAATTTAAAGGTCTCTCAGCTGTGCAGAGCGGGTTTGAACGAATATCCATCCGGGTGTTCCCCTCTGCATTGTAGGCACGTTATGAATGGTGCCAATATGGCTTTTGGAAAATTGCCTACTTCAATGTTTACTGAGAGTTATGAATTACCTCCATAAATGCCTGCCACTGCTTGCTTCCCGCCTTTTCTGCTAATCTATCCACCCAGTCCACTTTAGCTAACTCTATTCTCATTATAATTCTCTTTATTTAACTTAAACACAGTTGCTTCTCACCCAAGTTTCTCACTCTCAAACTGAATATTAAATTCTATCATGTTATGATCACTACTTCCTAAGGGATCTTTCACTCTGTCATTTATTAAACCTGCCTCATTACACATTACCAGATGCAAGATAGCATTTTCCTGGTTTCCATGACACACTGCACTGGGAAACTATCCCCAAGGAATATTATGAATTTGTTGTCGTAGCTACCCTTTCCAACTTGATTAACCCAATCAACAAGAAGATTAAAGTCACCCTAATTATTGCTCTATTCTTTTACATTCTCCTTTTATTTGTTGATTTATGCCCATTCCTACAGCATGGCTACTGTTCAGGGGTTTATACACCAATCCTCCCAATGTCCTCTTTCCCTTGCAGTTCATTATCTTCACCCAAATTGATTCTCCATCATCTGAGCCTAGATTGTCTCTTACAACTGACCTCATTTCATCTAATTAACAGTGCTACCCCACCACCTTTTCCTTTCTTCCCATCTTTCCGAATGGTCAAACTTCCCTGAATATTAAGTTCCTGGTTTTGATCTAAGATCTTGGAAATATATCAGCGTTCCTTCACTGTCACTGGGTCAAAATCCTGGAATTCCCTCCCTAACTGCACTGAGGCTGTACCTAAAACTCAGGGATTGCAATGGGCCAAGAAAGCACCTCATCACCACCTTCTCTAGGGCATCTAGGGATGGGCAATAAATGCCAGCGATGCCCATATCCCACAAATGAATTTTAAAAATTACTTTGGGTATTTGTTCCACAAATATGAACTTATTTTAAAATTCTCATCTTCCCTTGCCTCCCCCCCCAACCCGCCCGCCCCATCTCTGTAACTTCCTCCAGCCCAATGGAGATCACTGCATTCCTTGCAGAGGTGACATGGTGGCACAGTGGTTAGCTTCACAGTGCCATGGACCCGGGTTCAATTCTGGCCTCGGGTCACTGTCTGTGCGGAGTCTACACGTTCCCCCATGTCTGTGTGGGTTTCCTCCGGGTGCTCAGGTTTCCTCCCACAGTCCAAAGATGTGCAGGTTATGGTGATTGGCTATGCTAAATTGCCCCTTGTGTCAGGGGATTACAGGATAAATATGTGGGGTTACAGGAATCGGGCCTGGGTGGGATTGTGGTCAGTGCAGACTTGATGGGCCAAATGGCCTTCTTCTGCACTGTAGGGATTCTATGATTCCAACATGGCCTTTTGCATATCCATGATTTTCATCATTCCCCCATTGGAAAATATGCCTTGCAGAAGATCCTAACCTCTGGAATTCCCTTTCGAATGCTCTCGCCTCCCCCCCCCCACTCTCCACTCTCTCCTTTAAGACATTTTCAAAAACCCGCCTCTTTAAGGAAACCTTTTATCACTTGTCCTAATTTCCCTCCAGGTGGCTTCATGTCATTTTTTAAAAATAGTTCTTTGGAGCATTATTTTATGTAAAGGGTCTGTGTAAATTGCAAGATGTTATTGTACCATTGCAGCAAACATCAAGTATTCAGTGTCGTGTATTCTGATCACTTTCAATGAGAAGCAGTGAAGAGGTCTTGCCCTGTATATGATCATTTGCCATCCTTAGTGCAACACTGGATCCAAGTGAAGTTGCAGACTACCTCTAATTATTGAAACCACAGGGGGCAGGAAAAGGTAATTAGCTGTGATAATGGAGAGGATGCTTTTTCCATTTAGCACAGCAGGCATTTCGGAAAGAAAAACTCACATCTGGGTAAACAAGAAATTCAAATTATAGGTGTTTCAATTGAATCAATTCATTGACTGGCAGAGAATGTTGGTAAATGATTTGCCAGGGGGCTAAGACTTCATACTCTATATTTTTAATATATATTTAGGGGGAGGTGATGGCGTAGTGGTATTATCGCTGGACTAGTAATCCAGAGACCGGGGAAATGCTCTGGGGACCCGGATTCGAATCCCACCATGGCAGATGGTGAAATTTGAATTCAGTAAAAATCTGGAATTATTTCCAATGATGACCATGAGACCATTGCTGGAAAAACCCATCTGGTTTCACTCATGTCCTTTAGGGAAGGAAATCTGCCATCCTTACCTAGTCTGGCCTACATGTGACTCCAGACCCACAGCAATGCTCCCTTAAATGCTCTTTTAATGGGCAATAAATGCTGGTCTAGCCAGCGACGTCCACATCCCATGAATGAATAAAACATATATCCTCATGGCTAGTTTCTAAAATTTTAATAACGGGACAAAGACCCTGTTTAAAATGGCTGAAGCCGTGTATGTCTATAACCTTGAACAAAAGAAGCGAATATGCAGTTAGCAGAAACTGATGACTCATTATCTCTGAAAAGGCCCTAATGATATCCGATGGGCTACAGAGGCCAAATTTAAAGGGAACTATACAAAGGTCAACTACATTTCATAAGCCAGGCCTAGCCAACCACAGCTGACTTGTCTGCTAGGACAAAAGACCCCACAACTTCCTGTTAAGACTTAATGGTTGGAATATCAACAATCTCAGTGACCCAGACAAAGGCATACACCCTCTTTGTAACAGCCAAAGTGGACAGGTGGGAATCATGTGACATGCCCCCTCTCCCTCAGCTGGTTGACCCAGGTGGTACACGGAAACCTTGGTCTGGCATTTTTCCATCCTCCTAGCAACAGCCCAGGTTTGATTACCTGGCCCCATCCACACTGTTTCAACTGTAACTTCTGTCCCATTGCCTTCATCTCCGTGTGCCTATCTCGTTGTGGAAGTTATCGCTACTGGAAAAGTTAATTATCCAGTTCAGATTTCTGACCTCTACGAAGTAATACACATTTAAACTTTAATTTTGGACTCACGTGAAACAATAATTCTTTTCTCTGTGGTCTTTGTCCTGTAAATCTCTTTCTCTATCCCTCTCTTTTATTGTACAAGTGAAAAGGAGGCAACTTTGCTATCCTCCTCCTGCACTTGAATGTATTTAAATAAACTAACCCCGAGTTCGTCCTGACATTATTTTGCTGTGGGATTGATAGAAATTGGATTTCACCAAAACTGAGGGGTTGGGAAATACGCCATCATTCGTAAAGAAATCAAAATACCTTCCTGTTTACAGATGGGGGGTGAGGGAAGAAATCAGGACTGTTTAAATCAAACCCTCTCCTGCCCGGAACAGAAGTTGGAATATCAAAGCGCAGGAGGCGATTCAACCTCATGCCTAAACTAGCCCTTTCAAAACAAATATCCAATTAACCCTTCATCCGCACTTACCCCATAGCCCTGCACATCTTTCCTTTTCGAAGACATATAAAATTCTCTGTGCAAAGTTACGATTTAATCAAGGAAGCACAATCTTTTCTGGATTATATAGTGTAAAATAAAATTAACCACCCTCTGGTCCTTTACATAATTCTCTTAAATCTTTGCCCGCTAAGTTACCGACCCTCCTGTCGGTAGGAACAGTTGCCTCTTGTTTATCAAGACCCTTCTTAAAATTAAAGAGGCAATCAAGGGTTATCTATTTCAAGGAGAATAATCCCTGTTCTCCAGTCTTTCCATGGAACTGAAGTCCCTAATGTGTGATTCCTAAAAATCTCCAGCTGGGGTCTAACCAATGATTTGTTAAAGTTGAGCATAACATTCTTACTTTTTGTACTCGCTTTTTCTACTCTGTGTGTTGGTGTATAAAGTGAAAAGTCTGTATATTTTGTTTAGAACAAAACTATTTACAATACTTACAAAATCAGCAGATATCTCAGGCCGTTGTTCAGGGACAGTCCAGGGTCTGGTAGATGATGTGACGTTGCCTGTCCCTTTGAGTAAATACAGTAAGAAGTCTCACAACACCAGGTTAAAGTCCAACAGGTTTATTTGGTAGCAAATACCATAAGCTTTCGGAGCACTGCTCCTTCGTCAGATGGAGTGGATATCCACTCCATCTGACGAAGGAGCAGTGCTCCGAAAGCTTATGGTATTTGCTACCAAATAAACCTGTTGGACTTTAACCTGGTGTTGTGAGACTTCTTACTGTGCTTACCCCAGTCCAACACCGGCATCTCCACACCTTTGAGTAAAGCCAATGCTCTCAATCGAATGTAGGAAATTGTAGTTGGTTAAAAACTACAGAGGACTGTCCTTTGGTCAGGAAAGCAGCTTGTAAATGACAAGGTTTTGGAAAAGAACCCCAAAACATAGTGTACATTTGCACCTCATGTGAGATTATGACTGTTTATGCATTTATATAGCGACTTTCAACTCAGGACAACCCAAAACACTTCAAAGCCAATGAAGGTCCTGTGAGGTGCAGTCACTGTTACAATGTCAGGAACATGCCGGCCAATGTGTGTCCAGCAAGTTCCCACAAAAAGCAATGTCACATTGACCAAATAATTTGTTTCACCAATTTTGGCAGAGATATATATTTTGACCAGCACACTGGGGAAGAACTGCCATACTCTTCTTCAAATAGTACTTGGGAACTATAACCAAGAGGGCAGACAGTCTCAGAAAAGACGTCACCTGCAACAGTGCAGCACTCCCTCAATACTGTACTCGAGTGTCCTCAAGTCTCCGCAATCAGACTTGAACCTGCAGCCTTCTGTGGCAAGATACTATCTGTTCTAATATGTCTTTATGGGATAGCACCATGCCATTCACTGGAAAGGAAATGTTTCATGATCCTGTTTGAGTTCTGCTTTCAGCAGAGTTCACAAACTCAGCTCTGATGTGTTCAGGATTTTTGTCTCCACAAACGTTCTCATGTGCCTAGTGTCAATAAATGAACAACTAACATGTTTACATAATCCGTTATGAACAATCGGTGTTCTTTATATCATTACAAACACATGGCACTACCCACTGAGCCACAATTGGCAGCATCTTCAGACTGGTCAGCACCCCCTCCTAACTGCTCTGGACCCCAGGCCAAGAGTGAATGACATACGCTGGATGAAAAATATTGACACAATTCCAACAGAACTCCTGTGGTGGTGCTCAGTGTAAACTAGATGACTATACTGATCAGCAAATACTGGAATGTTGCACCAGATAATAAATATTACTCTGCTGTTAAATTGAAGCTGTGTCTCTCTAAGGCCCCAAAGTCTATTCGTAAACAGATTGAGGAACAGAAGGAGGAAGCCATTCAGCTGCTTGAACGTGTTCTAACAGTGAATTAGGTCATGGATCTAATGATGTGCACCAGCTTCATGCCAAGGAGCTCAATCACCTTCACTTCAGATGCTTTCGGAGGTTTCTGAAGATCAGGTGGCGAGAAAAACTCCGGACAACGAGGTGCGCACCTGCGTTGGCACTGCCCAGCATCCACACCAGACTGAGGTAGTCACAACTGAGTTGGGCTGCTCATGTAGCCAGAGTGCTTGACACCCAGAGTGAATCTTCAATGGAGAGCTCTCAAGGCAGTCAGAAGAAGCTCCCCAAGGACACTGAACGCTTCACTCAGAGGTTTCAGTGTTGACCTCCGGGTCCTGGAAGAAGCTCGCCCAGGATCGCTGCAGCTGGCAAAACCAAATAAAAAAAGCGTGGTCTCCTTTGAAAGCAAGCGCACATCAGAAGAGGAGAGAAAATGCAAGAGGACTATATCCCAGGCCAGCAACTTGTCCAAAACTCAATCAGTAGTCTCTGGTATCCTGTCTTGTTTGCAGAACATTTCAAACACAGAGCGACCTTACCAATCGCATACGTACCTATTGGAGCTCTGCCAAATATCGCAGATGGTGAGCAAGGTCAGCTTTGCCTTAAAGCACGAACAGGAGCATGGGATATTTGTTTCTGAACTCCATCGACCTGTCTTGGTTCCGTAATCTTTATCATCCTTGCCTGACAAAAATCTCATCAATCGCAGTTTTTAATCGACTCCCAGTATCAAGCTTTTCACAGGGAATTCCAAATTTCCACTACCCTTTGACCTTCCCTGAAAGGTCTGCCTCTCTATTCAAAGTTCTTTCTACTTGTTCTGGATTTCCCCCACCAGAAGAAATAGTTTCTCTCTGTCCAACAGCTAATTTTCACAGAGCAAGTTCCTGCATACAGTAATATGATGACCAGGTAATCCATTTTAGTGACATCAGTTGAGGGATAAATATTGGACCAGAATTCAAGGAGAACTTCCTTACCTTCAAAATATCATATATTCCACATCCACCTGAGAATTTGGAAACATTCATTCTTCTGTGTTCAGGTATTTGTGTGTTGCTGGTATTATTCCCTTTAAATGGCTATTAAATAGCAACTTCCTCAACACCGGCACCCCACAAGGCTATGTTCTCAGTCCCCTGCTATACTCCTTATACACCTATGTCTGTGCGGCCAAATTCCCCTCCAATTCGATTTTCAAGTTTGCTGACGACATTACCATAGTGGGTCGGATCTCAAACAATGACGGAACAGAGTACAGGAATGAGATAGAAAATCTGGTGAACTGCCGTTCGGCAACAATAATCTCTCCCTCAATGTCAAAAAAATGAAAAAGATGGTCATCAACTTCAGGAAGCATAAAGGAGAACATGCCCCTGCCTACATCAACGGAGATGAAGCAGAAAGGGTCGAGAGCTTCAAGTTTTTAGGTGCCCAGATCACCAACTTGTCCTGGTCCCCCCCATGCCAACACTAGTTAAGAAAGCCCAAAATTGCCTCTACTTTCTCAGAAGACTGAGGAAATTTGGTATGTCAGCCAAGACTCTCACCAACTTTTACAAATGCACCATAAAAAGCATTCTTTCTGGTTGCATCACAGCTTGGTATAGCTCCTGCTCTGCCCAAGACCGCAAGGAATTACAAAAGGTCCTGAATGTAGCCCAATCCATCATGCAAACCAGCCTCCCATTCATTGACTCTGTCTACACTTCCCGCTGCCTCGGCAAAGCAGCCAGCAGAATTAAGGACCCCACGCACCCTGGACATTGTCTCTTCCACCTTCTTCCGTCGGGAAAAAGATACAAAAGTCTGTGGTCACATACCAACCGACTCAAGAACAGCTTCTTCCCTGCCGCTTTGAATGGACTCATCTTGCATTAAGTTGATCTTTCTCTACACCCTAACTATGAATCATAGAATCCCTACAGTGCAGAAGGAGGCCATTCGGCCCATCGAGTCTACACCGACCACAATCCCACCCAGGCCCTACCCCCACATATTTACCCGCTAATCCCTCTAACCTACGCATCTCAGGACACTAAGGGGCAATTTTTAACCTGGCCAATCAACCTAACCTGCACATCTTTGGACTGTGGGAGGAAACCGGAGCACCCGGAGGAAACCCACGCAGACACGAGGAGAAAGTGCTAGAGAAACTAAAAGGTCTGAAAATTGATAAATCTCCGGGCCCAGATGGGCTACATCCTAGAGTTCTAAAGGAGATAGCTGAAGAAATAGTGGAGGCGTTAGTTATGATCTTTCAAAAGTCACTGGAGTCAGGGAAAGTCCCAGAGGATTGGAAAATCGCTGTTGTAACCCCACTGTTCAAGAAGGGAACAAGAAAAAAGATGGAAAATTATAGGCCAATTAGCCTAACCTCAGTTGTTGGCAAAATTCTAGAATCCATCGTTAAGGATGAGATTTCTAAATTCTTGGAAGTGCAGGGTCGGATTAAGACAAGTCAGCATGGATTTAGTAAGGGGAGGTCGTGCCTGACAAACCTGTTAGAGTTCTTTGAAGAGATAACAAATAGGTTAGACCAAGGAGAGCCAATGGATGTTATCTATCTTGACTTCCAAAAGGCCTTTGACAAGGTGCCTCACGGGAGACTGCTGAGTAAAATAAGGGCCCATGGTATTCGAGGCAAGGTACTAACATGGATTGACGATTGGCTGTCAGACAGAAGGCAGAGAGTTGGGATAAAAGGTTCTTTCTCAGAATGGCAACCGGTGACAAGTGGTGTCCCGCAGGGTTCAGTGTTGGGGCCACAGCTGTTCTCTTTATATATTAACGATCTAGATGACGGGACTGGGAGCATTCTGGCCAAGTTTGCCGATGATACAAAGATAGGTGGAGGGGCAGGTAGTATTGAGGAGGTGGGGAGGCTGCAGAAAGATTTAGACAGTTTAGGAGAGTGGTCCAAGAAGTGGCTGATGAAATTCAACGTGGGCAAGTGCGAGGTCGTACACTTTGGAAAAAAGAATAGAGGCATGGACTATTTTCTAAACGGTGACAAAATTCATAATGCTAAAGTGCAAAGGGACTTGGGAGTCCTAGTCCAGGATTCTCTAAAGGTAAACTTGCAGGTTGAGTCCGTAATTAAGAAAGCAAATGTAATGTTGTCATTTATCTCAAGAGGCTTGGAATACAAAAGCAGGGATGTACTTCTGAGGCTTTATAAAGCACTGGTTAGGCCCCATTTGGAGTACTGTGAGCAATTTTGGGCCCCACACCTCAGGAAGGACATACTGGCACTGGAGCGGGTCCAGCGGAGATTCACACGGATGATCCCAGGAATGGTAGGCCTGACATACGATGAACGTCTGAGGATCGTGGGATTATATTCATTGGAGTTTAGGAGGTTGAGGGGAGATCTGATAGAAACTTACAAGATAATGAACGGCTTAGATAGGATGGACGTAGGGAAGTTGTTTCCATTAACAGGGGAGACTAGGACGCGGGGGCACAGCCTTAGAATAAAAGGGAGTCACTTTAGAACAGAGATGAGGAGAAATTTCTTCAGCCAGAGAGTGGTGGGTCTGTGGAATTCATTGCCACAGAGGGCTGTGGAGGCCGAGACGTTGAGCGTCTTCAAGACAGAAATTGATAAATTCTTGATTTCTCGAGGAATTAAGGGCTATGGGGAGAGAGCGGGTAAATGGAGTTGAAATCAACCATGATTGAATGGTGGAGTGGACTCGATGGGCCGAATGGCCTTACTTCCGCTCCTATGTCTTATGGTCTTAATGTGCAAACTCCACACAGACAGTGACCCGAGCCGGGAATCGAACCCGGGACCCTGGAGCTGTGAAGCAGCAGTGCTAACCACTGTGCCATCGTGCCGCCCTATGACTGTAACACCACATTCTGCACTCTCTCGTTTCCTTCTCTATGAATGGTATGTTTTGTCTGTACAGCACGCGAGAAACAATACTTTTTACTGTATGTTATTACATGTGACAATAATAAATCAAATCAATTTTCTTTTATAAAAGAGTGAAAATTGCATTGAGACAGCTGTGGAGAAAATGGGTGTTAGGTGTATTGTTTTTATATACAACAAATTTCTCCAAGAGGCTCCTCACACAAGGCAGAGAGTGTACTGTACATGCACACAAGCACTGCACTACATGAAAATGTAAAGTGTTGGGTGTGTCGTTGTAAGCCTACAAATGATAATTGCTGTTAAGTAAACCTTAACTGAGTTCATTCAAAGGTTAGCTGCTATTTAGGCCTGAGGTTAGAACGGAAATGTTGATCTTGGGAAGGTCAGTTAAGAACATGCAGATATATTGGTCCAAGGACCTCATGTTCCAGAACAGTTTTTCCCCCCGTCACAACTAACTGCCTTTAAGTTGCAAGTG
This sequence comes from Mustelus asterias, assembly GCF_964213995.1. NCBI lineage: Eukaryota > Metazoa > Chordata > Chondrichthyes > Carcharhiniformes > Triakidae > Mustelus > Mustelus asterias. Next base: position 3,880,672 of record NC_135804.1, on the reverse strand, counting down.
GAGAGGGTGTGACATCAGAAAATTATTAAATATACACACTCGGAAGAGAGACTTGCATTTATACAGCATCTTTCACAACCATTGGACATCCTAGAGCCCATTCCAGCCAATGAAATGTGACGGCTGTTGTAAACAGGAAATGCAGCAGCTAATGTTTGCACAGTGAGATCCCACAAACAGCCATGTGATACAGGAGATGTATTTCTGATACTGCTCAAGGGATGAAAATTGGCCGAGGCACTGGGAAGAAGTTTCATAGAATCACAGAAACCCGACAGTGCAGAAAGAGGCCATTTGGCCCATCGAGTCTGCACCGACCACAATCCCACCCAGGCCCTACCCCCATATCCCTACACATTTATCCACTAATCCCTCTAACCTATGCATCTCAGGACACTAAGGGGCAATTTTAGCATGGCCAATCGACCTAACCCGCACATCATTGAGCTGTGGGAGGAAACCCACGCAGACACGAGGAGAATGTGCAGACTCCACACAGACAGTGACCCAAGCCGGGAATTGAGCCCAGGTCCCTGGAGCTGTGAAGCAGCAGTGCTAACCACTGTGCTACCGTGCCGCCCAAGTTTCTTCCTCTCGTGCCCAGAAAAGGTTTACCAGGGTGATGCCTGGTATGGAGGGTATTAGCTATGAGGAAAGATTGAATAAACTGGAAAGATGAACACAGTAAGTAGTCTCACAACACCAGGTTAAAGTCCAACAGGTTTATTTGGTAGAACGAGCTTTCGGAGCGCTGCTCCTTCATCTAACGCTGGCAACTCCACATCATGGAAAGATGGAGGCTGAGGGGGAGCGACCTGATAGAAGTTTATAAAATTATGAGAGGCATAGATAGGGTGAACAGTTGAAAGTCTTTTCCCAGGGCAGAAATGACAATTACAAGGGGGCACAAGTTCAAGATAAGGGGGCGGGGGAAGGTTTTTTTAAATCTAAACCTATCCTGTATCAAGTCTCCTTTGCTGCAAGGAGAACCCCAGCTTCTCCAACCCAACCTCGTAACTAATCCCCCCCCCAAATCCCTGGAACCACTCGAAGAAATCTCCTCTAAATCTTTACAAGGACCTTCACAACTTTCATAAAACATGGTGACCAGAACAAGATGCAATGCTCCAGTTGGAGGTTAACCAAAGCTTTATAAAGGCTTAGCATAACCTCCCTGCTTTTGTGCTCAATACCTCTATTTATGAAGCCCAAGATCCCATATGCTTTGCTAATCACTCTCTCAACGTGTTCTGCCACCTTCAAAGATCAATGCAGCACATGCACCCCTGCAAACGGTTTAGAATTGTTTGCATATTGCCTTTGGCCAAAATTCATTCCCTCAAATACCTGTTAAATTCCATTTGCAACATGTAGAGAGCATGTCCCCTTGTCAGACAATCTAAAACTAGGGGGTCACTGTTTAAAAATAAGGGGACACTCATTTAAGACAAGAGGAGAAGAAATATTTTCTAAGAGGATCATGAATCCCTGGAATACTCTTTCAGATGGCGGAGGCAGAGCTGGATAGATTCTTGATTAACAAGGGGGTGAAAGGTCATTAGGGGTTGGTGGGAATGTGGGGTTGAGGTTACAAGATCAGTCATGATCTTATTGAATTGCAGAGCAGGCTCAAAGGGCCAAGTGGCCTACTCCTGCTGTTAATTCGTATGTTCCTAACTTGTCTGCCCATTCTGCTCACCTATCTCCTGTTGCTGGCAATTCATTTCCTCTCAGTTTGGTATCAGTGGTTGGTATTGACATTTTATTCTGTACTCCAAGGTCCAAGTTATTTATAGATAGCAAACAAAAGTGGTCCGAGCACTGACCCTTGGAGTAAACTATGACAGTCCATCACCCTCCAGTCCAATAAACAACCATCTTCCATCTTTTAGTCCTCAAGCCAATTTCTTTTTAAATCCAATTGGACACTGCCATCCTATTCCATGAGCCTCAATATTGTTAATCAACCTTTTATGTGGCACCTTGATAAACACCTTCTTAAAATCCATATTAACAATAACCACTACATGCCCTTCATCAATCTTCTGTTACTTCCTTCAGCAAAAAATTCACTTAGTCGAAGACAATCTGCCTTTTACAAATCTGTGCTGACTCTCCTTAATTAAGCCAAACCTCCCCAACTGCCTGTTGATTTTTTCCCCGAATGTGGATTCCAAATCCTTACCCATCACCAATGTTAAACTAACTGGCCAGTAGATGCAAAAATTTTTTCATTCTTTCTTGAATAAAAGTGTCACACTTGCGACTGTCCAATCCTCTGGTACTTCCCCCACACCCAAGGAAAATTAAGGCAGTCCCTTTCACTGCCTCTACTCCCACTTTCTTCTTCAATCCATCCAGATCAGATTACTCATCTTACCGATATAGCCAGCCCTACAGTATCTCCTCCCTTTCAATTTTCATACTGTCTATTGTCTCCATTATCTCCACTTGTCAGATTCTTCTTCTTTAGTAAACACCGATATAAAGTACTTAAGTACTCGAGCTTTGCCCTTTAAGCATATATCACCCTTTGTCCCAAATAAGTCCCACTCTACCTCTTAGTACCAACTTAGTATTTATATGCAGGGAGAAGATTTTTGGGGTTCCTTTTATGTTTACTGCCATTCTCTTCTAATATTCTTTGCCAATATTATTTTCCTCTTTACCTATTTGACCTGGAACTCACTTAAGAATTCCCCTGACATTACACCCTCCTTTTGTGGTTTCTTCATTGTCTCTCCTTATCCCAGAAGCCTTGTTTTAGGCTCCCTGCCCTTTCACTGGTGGAATTTACCTAGCCTGTAACCAAGGCATCTTTTCCTTGAAGGTCACCCATTGTGCCATTACAGTTGTTCCTGTCAGTCTCCAGCTAGATTCCGATTCCTCAAAAGTGACTGCTTGTCTATTAACTTATTGGCTCTTCAGCATTTTGGGATGTTCTGAGAATATTAAAACTTGATTTATTTGAACGAAAATTACTTTCCCCTCAATGAATAAATTTGCTGAGCCATTAGAGTGATGCTTGTAATGTGCTCGGAGAGGTACAGTTATAAACAGTTGGATGGAAAGAACAATGATGGAGACAGGGGTGGAGAGAAGCTTGACCCACTCTCAGCACTAGCAGACTCAAAGCTTCTGGCTCCCAGTGATGCCATCAGCACTTCTGAAAGAAAATCACAAGTAAATAAAATGGTGACAGTTCCTTGCAACAGATTTGTGTTTGAGGGCTTTCACTGGAGAGACAGAGGCTGAGGGGAGACCTGATAGAGGTCTACAAAATTACAAGAGGCATAGTCAGGGTGGATAGTCTGAGGCTTTTTCCTGGGGTAAAAGTGTCAATTACAAGGGGGCACAGGTTCAAGGTGAGAGGGGGAAAGTTTAAGGGAGATGTGTGGGGCAAGTTTTTCAGGCAGAGAGAAACGTGCTGCCAGAGGAGGTGGTGGAAGCAGACATATTAGCAACAGTTAAGAGGCATCTGGATGGGTCCATGAATAGAGAGGGAATAAAGGGATACGGACTGAGTAAAGGCAGAAAATATTTTTTAGTTAAGATATCATGATCGGGACAGGCTTGAAGGGCCGAAGGACCTGTTCCTGTGCTGTACTTTTCTTTAAGACGTCTCACAACACCAGGTTAAAGTCCAACAGGTTTATTTGGAATCATGAGCTTTCGGAGCGCTGCCCCTTCAAATAAACCTATTGGACTTGAACCTGGTGTTGTGAGACTTCTTACTGTGCCAACCCCAGTCCAACACAGGCATCTCCACATCATGTACTTTTCTTTGTTCTTTGGTTCCAAGAGGGAGAACTCTAAGTGAAAGTAATGATCGTTCATACCTACAGCAGTTTATGACCCCTGAGGTACACTTCTGAGAGAGCAACTTATTCTCTGATATCAAATCCCAAGCTCCCATTCTTCCTGCATGGGTCTGGACAGTGAATACTGGCTGCCTAGCCAACCATGGAGAGCATGACAGCAGGCACTATTTTTGTTCTTAACCCCCCCTCCACCCCTAACGAGCAACGAATCAGGGCCATCGGATGCATGGAGCCTAAAACCAGCATGGCCCACGGACTGGATCCCATATTCTGGCAGTCAGTGTATCCAGAAGAAAGTCCTTCCAAACCACTAAAACAACTCTAAACATGATACAAGGGCAGACAACGGAGTCTGGATTCACATTTATTGAAGCCGGCACGTGGAGACACACATTTTTGTCTTTGTCAGCACTAGAGAAAAAGCAAGATTCCACATGAATGTATCAGGTTAAAGCCATACACGTGAACTAAATCAGAACGCTCCTCTCAATGGTACAATTTCAGTCCAACACAGTACAAAAAATCTTAACCTAATATGGTTAACAGAGAACTTTATTTATACATATATATATCTCCCCTATCTCTCTCCCTCTATTAAACATCCGCCTTCTTTAAAAGGTGAACATTAACATCCATTTGTTAAATAATTCTCATTTAAAACTTGATTCAAAAATGCCAATTTGTTATTTTCTTCCCACAAAATATTTCAAGTGCAAACTTTAAATTAAGCAGCATAAATATTTAATTTCATTTCTAAAAAGAATGTGAACAAGATCAAGCCAAATCTTTCCGATTACAGCATCTTCTGGTCGGAACTGCAACTCTGACCAACATAGAGGGGGAGAGAGGAGTGAAAAGGGAGAGAGGCACGGATTGAAGGGAGGCCGGGAGGACAGAACAGAAATAGGATGAACTACACTGACTGAAAAAGGAGACGGGGCAAGATGGCGATTCGCAAACACATCGAAGAAACAGGGAAGGAGGAAGGTGGAGAGGAGGAATGGGGGAGAAGAAAAACAGAAAAAGGAGATAAAAGCAGAAGACAGAACATGAACAGATGTCCGGACTGAAAAAGCTACAGGGCAGAAAGGGACAAAGAAGCAGGTGCTAGAGAGAAGTGAAAAGGGAAAATGATGGTTCTGTGGTTGGGGGAAGAGACAACATGCAATCATGGAAGAAAGAAAAGGATTGGGTAAGACAGGATGGATAGGGAAGAGACAAAGTCAGAAAAAAGTCTTACTAAGCATTAATTTGGTTTCTCAAGGTTAGTGTAACAATCATTCAGCATCCTCTATACAACAGTTATATGGATTAACATTTTGTTCTGTTATCATCAAAGCAGTTTAAAGTTTGGTTCCAGCAATTTAATCTAAAAAACAAAATAAAACAGTGGACTAAATGTGCAGTTTCTCCAAAGCTACACCAACTTTGATTATAGATATCAGGTAAATCCTCTAGACAAACCTGGAAACATTCCCCTTTCCTTTCTTGGTGCAAGGATACCGGGAACAGGAGTGGATCATTCCTGGTTACCTCCATACATACATATTACAGATAAGAGCTTTGAAAAGAATAAAAATAAAAAAAATTATACAAACAGCCTTGCTATTGGAAAATACTCAAAGCTAATTATGCCCAGCTTTCAGTGGTAAATATATTACTGCTTTTAATAATATATATGCAATGTTATAGGGAAAATGCTGATTATCCAGACCTCCCATTTCAGCACAAGTTAGGACAGTTTGTACAACAGAAAGTAGAAGTCCGCACAATTCCATTCTGTGGTTATCCCCTTGAGAATACAATGCAATAAGGTACTTTACATCGCGTAGTGTTTACACTCAGAAATAATGTGCCATTTCATTAACTGCAGCTAGACAATGGAATGATGTTTTCCTCAAATATATCTTTTAGTGGGAGGGTTGGGGCAAGGGGGAAAAAACATTTTTTTTTTCCTTTCTAATCCATTCTTGTTTCAAGATGGCCTAACTCACCACAGTTCAAGGAAGGCAGGAGCTATCAGAAAAATTAACACTAAAAACGTTCCATCACTGGATAAAATGTTTAAATTAAGTTAAAAAATAAAATGCCATGAAGCGACTGTCCGCTTGTGCTATAGTGCATGTTTGAGTTGAGCGCTTACTACAACACCTGCATGGTGGTGTGTCAGGCACTTGTATCCAGCAGGTTTCTCCTTCTTCTCTATATCCTGAACAACAACTAATAATTCAAAGTACCCTCTAAACATCCTAAAAGTCTTTAAGTTCAAAGACACAACTTGGTCTTTGATGAATTCATGATTTTAAGAGTTGCTTCCATGCCCACCCTCAATTCCTGATTCATTCAAACTGTTCCCTAAGGTAAAAACGGTTCCACACTGCTATACTTCTACACTTGGGTTATTTACAGAACAGCCAGAGTCTGAACCCGTTCCCCCACCCCCCACTCTCTGTCATGTCCCCTCCTCTTCTTTCCTGAACCTCTCCTCCTCCTCCCACACATCACGCCCCGCCACTGTTAGCGGTTCCATTTCCCGCACCAGCCTCATCCTTCCATCCAATAGTCAACTCTGCAAATTACTAATTGACTGACACTACCTGACTGCCTCACTGGCATCGCTCACCATCTCGTACAAGCGGTCAATGGGTAAAGGGAATAAGAGTGCAGCGTTTGCTGTTAATCTCAGTTGATAAATCTTAGATCTCTTCATAACCGCACCCCACCCCCCGCTCAGAATTGTAACTCGCCAAGCAACCTAGTCCAATTTCTGACCCCAACTGTTCCTCCCCTCTCCTCCTTCCAAGCAAGCTCTCAAACCCCAGTAACACACACCTCCTTCGCTAGTGTACTGAGTGAGATTTTAATCCTCCTCAGCCTTTCTGATAAAACATTTTTTTTTTTGATTACGGTGTCATCCGACACAGGGATGTATTTACATTTCTGGAATGCACACTTATCCTGCCACAAGCCATTTTAAAATTGAGTTAATGCCTTCATGTTCCCCCCCCACCCCTGAACAGAAACTGATAGCGGCTGCCGCATTAGACAACTGCTGGCCCTCTCGATTGATACAATTGTCTAATTTGGTCTTTATCTTTAAATATTATATTATACAGTGTGTCTTGCAGCTTTTAGGCTTCGTTCTCTGTTGGGGAAGAGTTGTTTGTTGTGACTACGGAATCCGGTTTTCGAGACATCCTGTCCAACTCTGCTTGAACATCTGTTAAAACCGGCTTTTGTCCTAGAAATCAAGAGAAAGTCAATTTTTTAAAAATCACAATCAAAAAGGTTGTGAGAAACAGCTAAAGACTGCACACTGTCACATTTATTTTACATTTCCTCAGTTTTCTTCTAGTCTGTATAAAATCGTGTCGTAAAAAGATGCCATTTGGCCCATTGTAACTGGATCTTTGAAAGATCCAGTTAGTCCCACTCACCTGGTGATTTTATTTTCCCCTTTATAAGTAATCACCCATTTCCCATTGGAAGATCACTATTAACTCTGCTTCCACCATCCTTTCAGGTATTGCTCTTCAGGCGTTACCCGGCAAAACCATCCAAACCAGACATGATGGATTCAAGAGACAACTTATATCACACACACACACTCTTTATTCCCCTCTCCCCAACCCCCCCACATCCACTCTGGTGGACATAAGTTGTCATAGAATTTAAACATTCCAGGACATTCCATGTCCACCAGGGAGGATATGGGGGCTGGGGAAAGGGGAATAAAAAGAGTTAGGGAGGGGGAACGCGAGGGGGAGCGCGAACAAGGCAATGGAGTTAATCCTTCAATAAGTGTTTGCTTGGTTTTGTCAGTACCACTCAGGATTTCATATCAGCATCAAAACCTCCTGCAATCATGAGCCACAGCACATCTCTCTCAGCCACAGTTACAGCACAGATATGGAAACATACTGCTGTCTGCATCAATTTAAAGCCAAAGAGAAAATAGACTATTTCTCCAGTGCTTTTCACAACCTCACAATATCCCAAAGGGATTCTTCACGAGATGACTCTTCTATTGGACTCGAGATGTGAACTTCCCTTTTCTCTCTTCACATTTGCTGCCAGACCTGCTGAGTTTTTCCAGCATTTTGTTTTTATTTCAAGATCTCCAGCATCCACAGTGTTTTGCTTTTAGCTTAATATGCTGGAGAGTCAACCTCTGCTTTTGTGCTCGAATCTCTGCAGTGCAAACCTGAACCCAAGATCTTCATCTTGGCAGGGACAGTATGTTCTAATCCTGCATTGTACAGGTCAGCAGACTGCAGGTTAGCTTGCCGGGCTCTGTGCAGTTGCTTTGTTTTTGTGTTCGAGTCCATGAAAGCTGCTGAACGAATGCAAAACTTACTTTATTTTCTTTATTTAGTTCGTCACCAGGGAAAGTTTAATAAACCAAGTGTGAACACTACTTGGCAGGTAGAGGTATAAAGTGTCAGGATACTGCCTCTTGACCACCCTATGGTTAGTTGCTCAGTGAATACATCATATTTGTCAAACTGCCTGAAGATCTAGTCTTTCCGCTCCAAAGAATTTCAGGAATTTCCAACCAACTCCAAAGGAAATTGTCTGGCTGGTCATGACCTGATTAATACAAAGATCTTGCAAACTGCTTAGTGCAGAGTTCCCAATGACTGAATTGTCTGATTTTCCCCATCCACACACAAAATACAATTTTGGCAACCACATAACCCCCAAAGTGCTGGGTCCACTGTTATTTGTCATTTGTATTAATGATTTGGATGAGAATATAGGGGGCGTGGTTAGTAAGTTTGCAGATGACACCAAGATTGGTGGCATGGTGGACAGTGAGGAAGGTTATCTCCAATTGCAGCGGGATTTGCTTTTCCCAAGCTTCTCAGAATCCACAAATGGAAATCACCAAGTCCCAGTCGATGTCACTTTACCCGATCCATTGTAGAATTGTATTTAGCTATATGCCGGTGGTGGGCATTAACTGGGAATTCACTTATACCCTTATAAAAAGGAACAGACTGTAACTCTGGGTTGTGGAGTGAGACCATAAGACATAGGAACAGAATTAGGCCACTCGGCCCATTGAGTCTGCTCCGCCATTCAATCATGGCTGATATTTTTCTCATCCCCATTCTCCTCCCTTTTCCCCATAACCCCTGATCCCCTTCAAGAACCTATCTATCTCTATCTTAAAGACACTCAATGACCTGGCCTCCACAGCCTTCTGCGGCAAAGAGTTCCACAGATTCACCACTCTCTGGCTGAAGAAATTCCTCCTCATCTCTGTTTTAAAGGATCGTCCTTTTAGCCTGAGGTTGTGCCCTCTGGTTCTAGTTTTTCCTACTCGTGGAAACATCCTCTTCAAGTCCACTCTATCCAGGCCTCTCAGTATCCTGCAAGTTTCAATAAGATCCCCCCTCATCCTTCTAAACTCTAACGAGTACAGACCCAGAGTCCTCAACCATTCCTCATACAACAAGCTCTTCATTCCAGGGATCATTCTTGTGAACCTCCTCTGGACCCTTTCTAAGGCCAGCACATCCTTCCTTAGATACGGGGCCCAAAACTGCTCACAAAACTCCAAAGGGAAGTGCATGTTTGTAAAGCAGATCACTGCACATAAGGTTTTACAAAGGAGTGTAAGGACTGGCTCCAGTTCTATCCTTCACCACCTGGTTTTCTGGATTATAACACCCATTTCCGCTCTGCTGAATACCTGATACAAAAACAGTTTCACAGATCCAGTCAGTTAATCTCCAGTGCTTACGCAAGTAATCATTACTTATGTGTTTTGATGCGATAGCTGGCTGCTCATGTAGGACAAATAATTACTCCGGTGTCCACCCAGCATCCATATATGCATGCAGAACAATTCCTGCTGAGAATGTGCATCAGGAGCAGCAGACCCCAGACAAGAGCAATGCCGACATGAGGAAATATGATTTTTTCTTATACAGTTGAGTGGATAGAATCTGGAATGCACTAACTGAGGGTTTGGTGGAGACATTCAAAACAGAACATGATAATTATCTGAAGAGAAAAGATTTGCAGAGTTATGGGGAAATAGCAGGGGTGCGGGACGAGGTGAGTTGCTCTTGGAGAAGGCCAGCATGAACAGAATGGACTGAATGGCTTCCTTCTGTGCCATAAATATTCTACGATTATCCTTCCTATAAAATGGGAACATTGCAGCTAATTGTCACTGCTCTGATGGTGAACAGTTAATTCATCACAAACCAAGAATTGAATGTGGGATCTTTCTGCCCTCCAAGACTCACGTCAGCCATCAAGATACCCTGAATTCACTGCTCAAAGCTGCCCCCACTTTGAGAAGTACCGACGAATGCTTTCCATGAAAATCTCCTTCACCAGCACTCCCACACGATGCTTTACCCAAATCTCAGTGATAACAACTGAATGAGCCACCTCCAGATGGACATGACTGGTGGCAAGGTCTTACCTGACTTCTTGGCTGCATTTGGTACTCCTCCAGCTCCAGGGCTCCCAGGAGACCCTGTCTTTTTACTCAATAAACTGTTAAAGAAGTTTGCCAGCACTCCTTCATTTGCAGCAGCAGGACCTGAAATCAGAAAGGACAGAATAATTCAGCCTAGATGCTTTCAAGGGAATTTGGACCTCATGTACAGGTGAACAAGGGGCATTCTTTGAATACATTTCTACAACCATCTCCCTACTCGCTCGGTGGAAGTGGAAAAGGAGGTAACAGGAAGGAGACATGAGGAAATTAACACATTGGTATGCACCTCAAACCAGCTGAAAGTGAAGCAATAGGCTGCATCATAAGCATGTTGTGAGGTCAACACCCTGAAACACTCTCCCTATCGAAACTTTTGACGTACCGACACCAGGTGGCTTACCACTGCCTTGAAGAGAATCAGGGTTGAGCAACAAATGCTGGCCTGGCCAGTGACACACATCTCATGAATAAATAACTACCATGAGGAATGCTATTTGTCTACCTGGGCACATCCTTCAGGGGAGAGACAATAACTTTTCCTATCAGGATCCAACATTTTCTGAAATGATTACTGGGTTTGTGCCTCCACTCTCTGGTCAGAAAGTCACGTGCTGATCACTCTTAGGGTTTTTATTAACCCATTGACTGAGTGTGAGCATCACTGGCAACGACCATATAAACACACAAGTTAGGAGGAGGTCACTTGGGCCTCTGAGCCTGCTCCGTCATTCAGTAAGATCAGGACTGATCTACTTTTAACCTCAACTTCATACTTCTTCCCACCTCCAATAATTTTTCACCACCTTGCTTATCAGGAATCTATCCATCTCTGCCTTCAAGATATTCAAAGACTCTGCCTCAAATACCTTTTGAGGAAGAGAATTCCAAAGTTTCACAACGCTCAAAAAAATGTCCTCATCCCCATCTTAAATCGGCGACTCCTTATTTTTAAACAGTGACCCCCTAAGTTCGCGATTCACCCACAAGAAGAAACATCCTTTCCACATCCACCCTGTAAAGACCCTTCAGGATCTTGCATGCTTCAATCAAGTCGCTTCTTACTCTTCTAAACTCCAATGGATTCAGGCCTGGCCTGTCCAACCTTTCCTCAAAGCTACCTGCCCATTCTAGGTATTAGTCGAGCAAAACTTCTCTGAACTGCTTCAAATGCATTTACATTCTTCCTTAGATAAGGAGACCAATACTGTAAACAGTGCTCAAGACGTGGTCTCACCAGTGTCCTGCAGCATAACCTCCCTACTGTTGCACTCAATTCCCCCACAATAAATGATAACATTCCTACTTACTTGCTGCTCCTGCATAATAACCCTTTGTGATTCATGCACTAGAACATCCAGATCTTTGAGTCTGAGCTCAGCAATCCCTCACCACTGAGATATGATTTTTTATTTTACTTGCCAAAATTAATATCATATTTTCCCACATTATACTCTATTTGCCAGATCTTTGCCAATTTACTTAATCTACGTCTCCTTGTAGCCTCTTTATGCCCTCTTCACAACTTGCTTTCCTATCAGCAAATTTTATACAATGTTGAGGGCCCAACACCAATCCCTGTGGCACATGATCCGTTACATTCACAAACCAGAAAGACCCACTTACGACCACCCTCTATTTCCTGTTAGCTAGTAAGCTTCTATCGACATCAATATGTTCCCCCCTACACCATGAACTTTCATTTTCCACACTAGCTTTTGATGTGACACCTCACCAAATGCCTTCTGGAAATCCAAGTACAGTACATCCACCGGTTCCTCTTTTATACACAGCACGTGACTCCTTCAAAGAACTCCAATAAATAAATTATGATTTCCTTTTCATAAATCTATGTTGACTCTGCCTGAGCATCTTTAATAACAGCTAACATTTTCCCAATGACTGATGTTAAGCCAACTGACCTGTAGTTTCTTGCTTTCTGTTTCCCTTTCTTTTGGAATAAAGGAGATACATTTGCTCGTTCCCAATCTAATGCCACCTTACCCGAATCCAAGGAATTTTGGGAAATGACAGCAGTGAGCATGATGGTGAACCCCCTTCTTCAATACCAATGGCTGGCTAGGCCATTTCAGAGAACAGTAAAGATTTGACCACATTACTGTGGGTCTTGCAAATTTAAATTTGCCCTTTTAGTGTGGCTGGGTTCCCCTGTCCTCTTCCATGTTAAGCAGCTTCTGGTGCTTGGTGGGTTTGTTGGAGGGGGAGAGGGGACAGAGAATTAGAGGACAGTGAGATCTTATAATCATTGCTGAAGCTCCAAAAGAGGTTGAGAAAGAAAGCATGATATTTCAAATGCTGATGGAGGCATGTTATAGGATGGAATCCCTACAGTGCAGAAGGTGGCCATTTGACCCATCGAGTCTGCACTGACCATAGTCTCACCCAGGCCCTATCCCCATAACCCCACATATTTACCCTGCTAATCCCCCTGACACTAAAGGGCAATTTAGCATAGCCAATCCACCTAATCCGCACATCTTTGGAATGTGGGAGGAAACCGGAGAACCCGGAGGAAACCCACGCAAACACGGGGAGAACGTGCAAACTCGACACAGTCACCCGAGGTCAGAGTTGAACCCGGGTCCCTGGCGCTGTAGCAGTGCCACTGTGCATCTTGTAGATGGTACACATGGCAGCCAATATTCATCAGTGTTGGAGGGATTGAACATTTGTGGAAGGGGTAGCAATCAAGCAAATTGCTTGATTTGAAGGGAACACCAGTTGTGTGTTTTTTTTTAAAACACAGAATGATTGTGTACTGAAAAACAGAAATCGCCCAGCTCCACAAAGCATGAACCCGATCTTATTGGCTAGCCTTCAACAAGTCTTTCCTGCTCAAGGGATCTTTCTTGGCAAGGATCCTTCCCAAACGTAATACAGATTTTCCACTCATGCCACAAACTAGCAAACAAGAAATAAATAAAAAAACACAATCACCTTTAAGCAAAACAAGCTAACTGCGAGCAACGAGAGCTGGAACTTCCAGTATCCTTCACTTTGCTCTCAGTCACGGAAAAACAATGAGACTGAAATGCACAAAGCAGCTGTCGTGTACACAGCTCAGTTTCACTATTCAGTTCCTGCCAGCAAGTAGACTGAAACATAATCAAACTGACTAAAGAATGCCCTCAATGACCAGCCCTGGAATGCCAAAGAATCTGCTCAAGAATTTATGGTCCAGAAACAGGTCATTTGGCCCAAATGCTCTGTGCTGATGTTTATGCTCCACACAAACCTTAATTCCCCTATCAACATATCCTTCTATTATTGTCTCCCCTGTATGTTTATCCAACAACCCTTTATATGCATCAGTGATATTTGACTCAAATATAGAAACATAGAAAATAGGAGTAGGATGGGCCATTCAGCCCTTTGAGCTTGCTTCGCCATTCATTATCATGACTGATTCTTCACCTGTGCTTTTGAATAGACAAAATGAGGACTGATCAACACACTTATGATGAACGGGGAGAGGGAAGAGAGGTGTGTGGAGAAACATTCTTCATTCTTGGCTGAGAGTGCAATGTACACACCCTAGCAGCAATATATCAAATTAACGGGGTTCAATGTATCGATATCTGCAAGTGGACGGGTCAAATAAATAATTGAAAGGGCCAATAATAAATAGTCTTTACCTTTAGGGGGTTGGAATACAAAGAGGTGAAAATTATGCTGCAGTAATGCACTGCTCTGGTTCAGTTCATTTGGAGTACTGGGTTCAATCTGTGTACCACACCTCAAAGGATAAATTAGCTTTAGAGGGAATTTGACACCAATTCAACAGAATATCAGGCTGAAATGGCTGAATCAGGAGAACAGGTCACAAAGGCTAGGCTTGTATTCCCCAGCACATAGAAGATTAAGGGCTACCGAATTGAGGTGGTTAAGATGATTAAAGGATTTGAGAGTGCAGCAGGAGAAACTATTTCTCAAATGGAAGAGTCCAAGACTAGGACACAATCTTAAAATTAGAGACAGGCCACTCGGGCTGATGTCAGGAAACATTACCTCACACAAAGGGGAGTGCAAATCTTTCCACCCATAACCAAAAACAAAGCCGTCGAGGCTGAAGAGTCACAAACACTTCAGGGATGAAACGGACAGATTGTTGTTTGGCAGGGTAGATAAACTATAGATTAACCATGATCGAATTGAATGTTTTGAGGGGCTGATTGGCCTCCTCCTGTTGTATGTTGTCTCTAATCAGGTATTGTTTCCTCTAGTAGCGTTGCTGGCAAATCTAAAGCTCTGGATTCAGCGTAATAATAACTGGGACAGATAGGAATCAAATGCAAATATTAATTTGCTTTGTTTCTGTGGCGCAATTGGTCAGTGGGTTCGGCTATTAACTGAAAGACTGGTGGTTCGAAAACACCCGGGACAGGGCTTGTGTTGTTTCCTCCCCAAGCAGTTGCGTCAATGTAAATATCACTCCAATCAGCATTAATTTCATCGAATCCTACAGTGCAGAATGAGGCCATTTGGCCCATCGAGTCTGCACTGACCACAATCCCACCCAGGCCCTATCCCCATAAACCCATACATTTACCCTACCTAGTCCCTTGATGCTAAGAGGCAATTTATCATGGCCAATCAACGTAATTCACACATCTCTGGACTGTGGGCGGAAACCGGAGCACCCGGAGCAAACCCAGGCAGACACGGGGAGAACATGCAGACTCCACACAGACAGTCACCCAAGCCGGGAATCGAACCCTGGTCCCTGGCGCTGTGAGGTAGCAGTGCTAACCACTGTGCCATCCAATTTAGGTAGCTACAATCTGCCTTAGTGCAATAAATTAGGGAGCAAAACTTGAACCTGTTTACCACTTTACCAATCGCCCTCCTGCTAAAAATGCGGGGAGCGGAGCGAGCGGGGGGGGGGCGGAGTGAGGGGGGGCGGTGGGGAGGGGCCTCTTCTTCAGATGCTGAGTGCAGTATTCCCGGCGCCACCCTCAGTGATCAGCGATCTTGGAGGAGACTGGCCAATTGAACCTTGCTCAGTCTGTTCAGTCATGAATAATTGCAGGAGTTTTTAAATGGCCTTGAAAATCAGTTTCCACAAATGATTTCAAGCTGCAGGGAACTGAAACACAGGCACAAGTTATGTTTACACTTTCCATTCAGTTGTCACAAACTCCACGAGTGCCTTCAAGCTACAAAATAAATCCTCTGCGAATAGTAAATCACCATTTCATCATCATCTTGTTTCACATTCCGTCAGATGCCAGTTTCAGCATCCCTGCTTTCTATTAAACGAACCTCACCCCTCACTGAATCAACCTCCATCGCTTTATATACACTGAAATAAAGAGAACTGTGCCAGAAGCCTGAAATAAAAATAGATTTCAATACTGGCACTGCCTAAAACCAAAACCTGGTGGGACACCATTAAAATTGCTCACAAGACAGCCAGAGGAGAACGGGGGATAACAACTTGTATTTTATATCACATCTTGCACACCCGCAGGACATCCCAACAAACCTTACAACCAATTACGAATTTAAGAGTAGCTGCTGCTATAACGCAGAAAATGTGACCACAAATATAGTACAAGGCTGGGAAATGCTGAGTCGCTACCCCTCTGGGGAAAAGCAGTAAATTGGAAAAGGTAAAGGATCGAATACACAGTCACTGTTAGATTAGATAACTGCCTTTGACACCAAGGTAGCATTTGACTGAATGTGGTACCCAAGAGCCTTTATTGCTTTGGCAAAACCAAAGTCAATGCAAATCAGAGGGAAAACTTCCCACTGGTTGAAGTCATACCGAGCACAAAATAAGATGGTAATGGTTGTTGGAGCTCAATCATCTCAGACCCAGAGAGCTGCAGGATTTCCCCCTCGGTCTATCCATCTTCAGCTGCTTCACCAATGATCTTCCCTCCATTATAAGGCCCCAATGTTGAGCATCACTTGCAACTCGGCAGATACTGAAGCAGTTCACGCATCAAGGCCTGAACAATATTCATGCTTGGGCCGAAACGAATCATGCCACATAAATGTCAAGGGCAGGTCAGTGACTGGGAATTCCACGGTGACTAATTTACCTCTTGATTCCCCGAAGCCTGTGACGGAATACTCTCCACTTGCCTGGATGAGTGCAGCTCCAACAACACTCAAGAAGCTCGACACCATCCAGCCTGTTTGATTGGCACCCCATCCGCCACCTTAAACATTCACTCCCTCCACCACTGCCACAGTGGTGGCATCGTGTACCATCTACAAGATGCACTGCAAGAACTCACCAAGGCGCTTTCAATAGAACCTTCCAAATTCATGATCTCTACCACCTCGAAGGACAAGGACAACAAATATATGGGAACACGACTACCTGGATAAGTCGCACTTCCCTGATGATTGCAATTTGAGTTCCTCCCTCCCTTCTAACTCCCGATTTACAGCTATCTCATTGCACAATACCTGGTTTAGTCAAGTCCAATCGCTGGTTGGCTCCTGAATATGATAGAAACATAGAAAAACTACAGCACAAAACAGGCCCTTCGGCCCCATAAGTTGTGCCGAACATATCCCTACCTTTTAGGCCTACCTATAACCCTCCATCCTATTAGGTCCCATGTACTCATCCAGGAATCTCTTAAAAGACCCTATTGAGTTTGCCTCCACCACCACTGACGGCAGCCGATTCCACTCGCCCACCACCCTCTGTGTGAAAAACTTCCCCTAACATCTCCCCTGTACCTACCCCCCAGCACCTTAAACCTGTGTCCTCTCGTAGCAGACATTTCCACCCTGGGAAAAAGCCTCTATGAGAGTCCACCCGATCTATGCCTCTCAACATCTTATACACCTCTATTAGGTCTCCTCTCATCCTACGTCTCTCCAAGGAGAAAAGACCAAGCTCCCTCAGCCTATCCTCATAAGGCATGCCACTCAATCCAGGCAACATCCTTGTAAATCTCCTCTGCACCCTTTCAATCTTTTCCACATCCTTCCTGTAATGAGGCGACCAGAACTGAGCACAGTACTCCAAGTGGGGTCTGACGAGGGTCTTATATAGCTGCATCATTATCCCCGGACTCCTAAACTCAATCCCTCGATTGATAAAGGCCAGCACACCATACGGCTTCTTAACCACCTCCTCCACCTGCGGGGCCGATTTCAGAGTCCTATGGACCCGGACCCCAAGATCCTTCTGATCCTCTACAGTACTAAGACTCTTTCCCTTTATATTGTACTCCTTCATCCCATTTGACCTGCCAAAATGGACCACTACGCATTTATCTGGGTTGAAGTCCATCTGCCACTTCTCCGCCCAGTCTTGCATCCTATCTATGTCCCTCTGTAACTTCTGACATCCCTCCAGACTATCCACAACCCCACCAACCTTCGTGTCATCAGCAAACTTACCAACCCATCCCTCCACTTCCTCATCCAGGTCATTTATGAAAATGACAAACAGCAAGCGTCCCAGAACAGATCTCTGGGGCACAGCACCGGTGACTGACCTCCATTTAGAAAAAGACCCATCTATACCCACTCTCTGCCTCCTTTGGGCAAGCCAGTTCTGGATCCACAGGACAGCAGCCCCTTGGATCCCATGCCTGCTCACTTTTTCTAGAAGCCAAGAAATGATCCAAGAAACTATCGTGAAAACCTTCTATGAATTTATCATCTCTGCTACTTTTGCCCATCTGATTATTCCAGTCTATATGTAGATTAAAATAACCCATGATAATCAATTTGATTTATCACATGTATTGGTATGCAGTGAAAAATGCCCTTTTTGTGCGCTATACAAAGTATACCATACATAGAGTACATAGGGGAGAAGGAAAGGAGGATGTAGAATGTAGTGTTACGGTCATAACTAGAGTGCAGAGAAAGATCAACATAATATAAGGTAAGTCCAATCAAAGGTCTTGATGGTAGCAGGGAAGCTGTTCTTGAGTTGGTTGGTACGTGTCCTCAGGCTTTTGCATCTTTTTCCTGATGGAAGGTGAAAAAAGTATGTCCAGGATGTGTGGGGTCCTTGATTATGTTGGCTGCTTTGCCGAGGCAGCGGGAAGTGTAGACAGAGTCAATGGATGGGAGGCTGGTTTGCATGATGGACTGGGCTTTGTTCACAACCCTTTGTAGTTTCTAGTGGTCTTGCTCAGAGCAGGAGCCAAACCAAGCTGTGATGCATCATTTCTGGATGTTCCCATGCTGCATCTGTAAAATTCGGTGAGTCGCAGTGGACATGCCGAATTTCCTTAGCCTTCTGAGAAAGTCGAGGTGTTGGTGGGTTTTCTTAACTATAGCGTCAAGTTGTTAGTGACCTGGGCACCTAAAAGCCTGAAGCTCTTGATCATTTTCACTTCATCCCCGTGATGTAGACGGGGCATGTCCTCCACTACGCTTCCTGAAGTCGATGGCTATCTCCTTCATTTTGTTGACATTGAGGGAGAAATTATTGTTGCCGCACCAGTTGACCAGATTCTGTATCTCATTCCTGCACTCCGTCTCGTCATTGTTTGAGATCCGGCCCACTACGGTGATGTCATCAGCAAACTTGAAAATGGAGTTGGAGGGGAATTTGGTCTCCCAGACTTCAGTGAATAAAAAGTATAATGGGCTGAGGACATAGCTTTGCGGAGCACCAGTGTTGAGGATAATCGTGGAGGAAGTGTTGTTGCCTATCCTTGCTGATTGCAGTCTGTGGGTTCGGAAGTTCAGGATCCAATCGCAGAGGGAGGAGCCGAGGCCCAAGCCATGGAGTTTGGAGACGAGTTTCATAGAATAATGTTGAAGGCTGAGCTGTATTCAATAAATAGAAGTCTGACACAAATATGTGTTATCCAAGTGTTCCAGGGTTGAATGTCGGGCCAGGGAGATGGCATCTGCTGTGGACCTGTTGCGGCGGGAGGCAAACTGTTCTGGATCCAGGTAGTCCGGCGGGGCTGGAATTGATCCATGCCATTACTAACCTTTCGAAGCACTTCATAATGATGGATGTCAGAGTCATCGGCTGATAGTCATTTAGGCACGCTGCCTGACTTTTCTTTGGTACAGAATCATAGAATCTCAGAATCAGGGAAGTGCAGAAGGAGGCCATTCAGCCCATCGAGTCTGCATCAACCACAATCCCACCGAGGTCCTATCCCCATAACTCCCATACATTTACCCTAGTTAGTCCCACTGACACTAAGGGGCATTTCAGCATGGCCAATCCATCTAACCCACACATCTTTGGACTGTGGGAGGAAACCGGAGCACCTGAGGAAACCCACACAGACACAGGGAGAACGCGCAAACTCCACACAGACAGTGACCCAAGCCGGGAGTCGAACCTGGGTCCCTGGCACTGTGAGGCAGCAGTGCTAACCCACTGTGCCACCATGCCACCCAATACAGGGATGATGGTCATCTTTTTGAAGCAGGTAGGGACCTCAGATTGGTGTAGGGAGAGATTAAATTTGTCTGCGGATACTGCCGCCAGCCGGTCCGCACATGAACTGAGTACTCGTCCGAGTACCCAATCTGGGCCAGTCGCTTTCCATGGGTTAAGTTTCAAGGCGGCTGATCTGATGTCTACAATACCAGTTTGGCCAAGGCTTCCAGGGCGGAGGAATGCTCTCGTTGACTTCTTGTTCAAAACTGGCATAGAATGCATAGAGCTCATTACGGAGCGGTACATTGATGCTGGCCTTCACCTTGCAGCCTGTTTTGTCTCGCAGATCTTGCCATAGTTGGTGTGAGTCCGTGTGGCTAGCATGGGATTCTAGCTTGATCTGGTACTGTCTTTTGGTTCTCCGTAGATTGTAGCTGGATTTCTTGTATAGGTCAGGGTCACGCAACTTGATCGCCTCAGACCTGAACTTCAGCAAGCAATGGATATCCCTGTTCATACATGGTTTCCAGTTGGGAAACACATGGATTTGCTTTTACCTTTCCAACAAGCTTCCACTCTTTCTTCTTTGATAGCCCATCCTACTGTGTGATTACTGCTAGGGAGCCTGCACACCATTCCCACAAGTGGCTTCTTGCCTTTATCATTCCTCATTCAAGATGGTAGCTTATCATCACCATCACAAGGACAATGAGGGATGGGAAACCGACACTGGCCTAGTTAGCGGCGCCTACTTCCTGTGTAGAACGTGAAAAAAATAATATGGCACCATGTCACAGGAAAGGATTAGAATAATCTCCCCGTTTTAGTGACAAGATCAGAAGGAAGTGCGACTGCGGCTCAGATGTACATACAAAAAAAAATGCCTCATTATTCCAAGACAAAGCTATTCAGAAGTTTCATGGAAATTGAATCTTGCAGAAGATAAGCACACAGTAAAGACCCACTGTTCGTGACCTTCTCTTTCACAAATTAGTGCCAAGTCTTTGTACACCGGTTCACCCATTACAGGTCCAACTCTTCACTTATCAGTGGTTGTAAAAGTAAAAAAATAGAACCAATCTTTAGAAAATGCCAGAAAATAAAAAACTGTCCATGATGTATTTCCTGCAATAGAAAGTGTGCACTGTGTGTACAGCGCCTGTCGTTATTTGTATGGGGTGTTTCTTGTTGCTATTTAATTCCCAATCACAGCCCCTGTCCACTCTCTACTTCACTAAATTTGACATTTTTCTTGTTTAATTAGACACTTTCTCCAGGAAATTTCTCTTTAGAGATTTATTAATAACAGTTTTCATTGCCTTTGATACATTTAACATTTAGGATTGCTGGAACCTAAGTGACTCCTGTTGTAAAGTATATTCGTCATTTGCAAGCTCTTGCACGAACGTAACCCCCCCAGCGAACAGCAGGATTCTATTGTATTCCAGACTCTGCCATAAGGCAAGAGCTTGCATCGTACATTAAACAACCTCAGGACGTCCCAGACTGTTTACTACCAAGTCAGTACCTTGAGGTGGTTAGAAAACCCAAAAATACTGATCGAAATAGGGACGTGGGAGTTCAGGAACTGCAGGCCCCGGGCAGGCCTCAGGACTTCTGCGCATGCACCAATCTGCTGCTCATGTGCAGTTAGTTCATCGATTTTACCGCCTTTAGACCAGACAGTGGCCCTACATGAAACGGCGTAAACCTGGGGATCAGGTGACTAAAGATATTATTAAACTAGAAATAGTGCAGAAAAGATTTACTACGATGCCACAGAGTTTGATGGTTTTAGTTTTTAGGAGAGGCTGGATAGACTGGGGCTTTTTTCCCTGGAGCATAGGAGGCTTAGGGGTGATTTTATAGAGGTCTATAAAATAATGAAGGACATAGATAAGGCAGATAGCATCTTTTCCCGAAGGAAAAGTTTAAGGTGAGAGGGGAAAGATACAAAAGGGTCCAGAGGGGCAATTTTTCACTCTCAAGGTGGTGCCTGGAACAAGCTGCCTGAGGCAGTAGTAGAGGTGGGTACAATTTTGTCTTTTAAAAAGCATTTAGACAGTTGCATGGGTGAGGTGGGTATAGAGGGATATGGGCCAAATGCAGTTAATTGAAACTAGCTCAGTGGTGAAAACTGGGCGGCATGGACAAGTTGGGCAATGGGCCTGCTTCCATGGTGTTAAGCTCAATGACTTGTACAGGTGCGCCACTCAAGATAAGGTATCCCAGGAAGCAGGACACGAGGAGGGGGAGCAGGGAGAATTACCAAACCAGGGAACGGGACAATCTCGGGCAGGGGCAATGAGCTGAGAGAAATGCCCCAAGTTAAAGAAAGTTGTGGGTGCAGACGAAACAAAATGGGCTTGAGAGAAACCCAGAAGATCCAAGAGTTGAAGGTTAGTGTCTCCATGCTGTAGGCCATAAGGGCAAAGATGCCCTTTTGGAGCAGTGGTGTTCTGCTTGGCACAGCCAAAAATCTGAAAACGATCTCGGAACATGAAGCTCAAGTGGATGCGGAGATCAAGAGGAAAGAAATCTCAAAAAGAGAGACAGAAATCCAGGAGGTGGCCTCTTGTTGAAGCTGTCCGAGTGGGATCAACGTTTGGAGAGAATTCCAAAGCAAATGTGGAGATTGGAGACCCTCATGAGAAATCCACAAAATCTGTCTTGGTCACATCTATCATTACGTTGGAGTGTGGTGTATCCAACCACAGTCGCCAGTTGGTTCACATGTACCACATATTTACCCTAAACGTTAGAATATGAGAGATATAAGGCAGGATTCTCTAACCTCGTCCGTGCCTGCCCAGCTGAAAGTGAGAGTGAGAACGGAGAATTTGGCATTCCAGCCAAAACTCCATTCACTTTCAGTAGCACTGGAGAATCCCAGCCATGAACGAGGACAGAGGTTTGCAGCCACGGCAAATTGTTTCATCTTTCTGAATGTGTATGTGTCTGTAAAGATATAGCCGGATTGAAGGAATCATGTATATTTGAATCATTTTCTTTTGTTTCTATTGAGATCTTTCAAACGTTTTTGTCTGCTGCAATATGGATCATTTTTCCTGTTTAATGAATATTTTATTCTTGTTAAAAATGCGAAAGCAGACTCCTGTGAATTTGTTCAGTAACTTAGTGCCACAGCTTCTAAAAAACAGTTAGGATCTTTCAAACCAGGTTTCACTCTGGGATCTGACTTGTCCAGTAGCATCAGCTGGGATTGAACCAAGAAGCCATTATTGTAACATAGAAAACGCAGTGGCCTATTTGAACACAGCAAGCCCCCACAAACAGCAACATGGCCAGATAACCGGTTTTTAATCAGGATATGAACCACCCAGGTTGCTCCATAGAAAACTGACACTGAGCCAAACATTGACATATTCGGAGAGATTATAAAAAGCTTGGTTATGGGATAAGCTTTCAATAAGAGTCTTGAAGGAGGCGAGGGAAGTTGAGGTGGAAAGGTTTAGGGAGGGAATTTTAGAGCTCAAGGTCAAGACAGCTGAAGGCATGGCCGACAATTGTAGGGCAAAAGAAACCGGGTACGTACAAAAGGGGCAGCACGGTAGCACAGTGGTTAGCACTGCTGCTTCACAGCTCCAGGGACCTGGGTTCGATTCCCGGCTTGGGTCACTGTCTGTGTGGCGTTTGCACATTCTCCTCGTGTCTGCGTGGGTTTCCTCTGGGTGCTCTGGTTTCCTCCCACAGTCCAAAGATGTGCGGGTTAGATTGATTGGCCATGCTAAAATTGTCCCTTAGTGTCCTGGGATGCGTAGGTTAGAGGGATTAGTGGGTAAAATATGTAGGGATATGGGGGTAGGGCCTGGGTGGGATTGTGGTCGGTGCAGACTCGATGGGCCGAATGGCCTCTTTCTGTGCTGTAGGGTTTCTAAGAAAAGGCCAGAGCTGGAGGAACACAGAGAGCTTGGGCAGTTGCAATGCTGTAAGTGGTTATGGGTGCAGGAAGGGGAGAGGTTAGGGAGGGATTGAACACAAGGATGCAAATTATAAACTGAAGGCATTGGACATTAATTAAGAGTGAAATCATGGGTGATGGCTGGGGAAACTTGAAGTTGATATTACCAACATTTAAGAGGCATCTGGATGGGAACATGAATAGAGAGGGAATAGTAGGATATGGACCAAGTAAGGGCAGAATGTTCCTGTGCTTTACTGTTCTTTGATAGTTCAGAATTGCTAAGGTTTGAATGTCAGCTTAATTCAGTCAGTGGCACTCTTGCTTCATATTGTGAATTGGAAACTTAAACTGCAGCTTTAATGTTTAAACTTGGCTGATATTCCAGTGCTTTACATAGAGTGTTCTACTTTTGGATGAGCATTAGACCTCGCCTGCCAGTTCAAGTAGAAATCAAGAGCAGGGATGAGCTGGTGATAGGGTGTTCAAATCTTCAGGTCTACGGGTTATTGGAGACCGGAATTACGCCAAAGATGTACACTGGGACCCTGTGGATATTCTGACATGTCTACCTCCATGGCAACTGCCTGCAATGCTTCAACTTCCAATGGGCAATTCCGTTGCTCCCTGGGATTCACCACAAACATTGCGACTCTGAGCAAGAGCCAGAGACTTTGGATCGCTCCATGTGACTTAACTTATCCAGGAAACGTTAGACTGATGAAAACCTAGTCTGACATAACTGACCCTCTAAATTACACACACTGACCTCCTGGCTACTCCCCCGACTTGACCAGATTATCTAACCCGCTCACCTGTCACCCTACCCATCTCACCCACCTATTCACTTGATATTCAAACTGTATCTGTAAACGTGCCATACACAGCTAGGTCCTGTGGGAGGGGGGGCGGGGGGGTGCAGAGGGAGAGGGAGAAAAAGATAGGGGAGCCCATCTTCATTTCAACAGAGTTCCCAAGGGATGGTGTGCCCCATGTTTCTGGGAAAGTCGGGCTCAGGAGGTTCCCGAAGAAATGCTGAGCAGTGTCGGGTCGGGCATTTCACCAGCCAAGCGGCAATTGGACAATCATCACTGGTGTTTGGTTGTTATTCTGGAAGATTAAAAGGCTCCTCTTGTTACAAACCAACTTTACTACATTTGAACCAGAAAAGAGGGCCCTCTAGTGCTCGTCTTCCTACCCGCAGGCTCGAGTCATAAGAACATAAGAACCAGGAGCAGGGATAGGCCATCTGGTCCCTCGAGCCTGCTCCGCCATTCAATAAGATCATAGCTGATCTTTTCGTGGACTCAGCTCCACTTGCCCGCCTGCTCACCATAACCCTGAATTCCTTTACTGTTCAAAAATCTATCTATCCTTGCCTTAAAAACAATGAGGTAGCCTCAAATGTTTCACTGAGCAGGGAATTCCACAGATTCACAACCCTTTGTGTGAAGAAGTTCCTCCTCAACTCAGTCCTAAATCTGCTCCCCCTTATTTTGAGGCTGTGCCCCCTAGTTCAAGTTTCACCCGCCAGTGGAAACAACCTCTCTGCTTCTATCTTATCCATTCCCTTCATTGATTTTAAATTCTACAGTAGCTCACAGAGATTGTGTGATAATTACTGATGAATTCAGAGTCTCACATAGGCAAGTTTACATTGTGTAATCAAGTTTTAATGACAAAGATCCATCTTCCCACTGAAGTGAAATCCGATTAAAAGTAGGCGAATTGCACTGTCTGTCACAAGTTACTTAATCACAGCTAAGTGCTCACTGCGTGCTGTATTGCAGCTGTAATCCATCCCCAAAGTGCCCTGGGAGGAGGGCTCCATCCAGGCTCAAGTTCAACCAGGTCAATAAACAGCAGTGTCGTATTCCCAAAATAAATTCAAGTGATTCCGTTTTACTAACTGAGGGAGACCATGTAAGTGGCCACAAAGTTAAAACTGGAGTGCTCGACCCTCAATCCTTTCTGACTGGGCATTCATCTTTTCCACTCACAGGGACAGACTCTCCCACATGCTTAGTCAGAAGTAGCTAAACCTGAACCACCAATCCAATTCCTTCTTCCAAGCTGAGGTCTGCATCACTCACTCACCCACCCACCCAGACTGCTCCCACTGCCCTTAAGTTTATAGATTTGTCAAACATATTGGGGTTAAACCAAAAGAGAAAATACTGGAAAATCTCAGCGGGTCTGGCAGCATCTGTAAGGAGCAAAATGAGCTGGCGTTTCGAGTCCAGATGACCCTTTTTCAAAGCTTTGACGAACGTCAGCTCTTTTCTCTCCTTACAGATGCTGCCAGACCTGCTGAGATTTTCCAGCATTTCCTCTTTTGGTTTCAGATTCCAGCATCTGCAGTAATTTGCTTTTATATTGGGGTTAAATTTACCTGTACTCTTCACAACTCCGAATATTTCATTTAATGTCTCACTGGTTCTTCCTATTTCAGTTTTAAATTCCCCAGAACCAGTGGCTAAGATATAAACCGAAGGCAAACTACCATTTTTCTTTTTGAAGTTACACAAATTGGATAGAACAGTGGTCGCACAGAATTACCACGATAACAGTGCAGTGTAAAATAGAGTCCACAAGTCGGGAATGTAGAGAGAAAGAAATCTCAGCCAAGTTAAGAATATTAGAAATGATAGCAGGTACCCCTGCAAGCCGTGCGCAGGTACCCCTGCAAGCCGTGCGCAGGTACCCCTGCAAGCCGTGCGCAGGTACCCCTGCAAGCCGTGCGCAGGTACCCCCGTACATGGAAGCTATCTGCTGTAGTCTGCTCAGCTCCCAGTAATTAAAGTGTCAGGCCAAGGGTCAAGTCTTTTGGGACATGATTGGCTCAAGGTAATCAACTTAAACTGGATGGAGATCTTGCGGGAAGGGAGATTGCTGAGTTAGAGAAGTATGAGAATGTTTTTTTGTGACAAGTTAGGTAAAATCAAGGGCCTCCAGGTGAAGATCTGTGTAGATCCAGAGGCAAATCCTTGTTTCTTTTACGAGTAAGACCAGTACCAGATGCCTTGTTGAGAAAAGTTGGACAGAGAATTGAGGAGCTTGGAAGAATTAGGTATTATGTGGCATCCACAGCCCTCGACAGACAGTCGGAGAAGACCACCTGTATCTCTGGAGACTACAAATTAAGAGTTAATCTGCCAAGTTAGACAAGTATCCAATGCCGAAGATTGAAGACTTGCATGCAAAGCTGGCCGGAGGTCAGTCTTATACAAAGCTGGATACAAGTCTGACAAATCAGCAACTAGACTATGCTTTCCGAGGTTATGTCGCGATAAACACACACAAAGGTTTGTTATAGTACACGCATCTACACTTTGGTGGGTCATCGGCATGTGCTATTTTTCAGAGGACAATGGAGTCTATTGCAAGGACTGCCATGAGCTGTAGTGCACCTGGACGATGTCTTGATACCTGGATCGACAGAAGCCGAGCACCTAGCTAGACAAGAGGTGGTGCTAAAAAGATTTCAAGAGACTGGAATTTGCCTCAAGGAGGAGAAATGTATTTTTCAAGCAACTGAGGTAGCCTACCTGGGGTATCACGAAGATGCACAAGGATTACACCCCATGGAAGACAAGGCCAGAACAATAAAGGAGGCACCAGCCCCAGTGCTTCCAATTCAGGTATACCCTTCCTTAAATAAGGAGGCCAAACCGGAACACAGTTCCCCAGCTTTGGTCTCACCAATTCCTTATACAGTTGTAACAAAACTTCTCTACTTTTATATTCTCTCCCCTTTGCAATAAAGACCAATATTCCAAATATCTTCCTAATTACTGCACCTACATGCTAATGTTGTGAGAATCATGCACCAGGAGATCCAGGTCCCTCTGTACTGCCGCATTCTGCACTCTCTCTCCATTTAAATAATATTCTATTTTTCTATCCTTCCCAAAGTGGGAAATCTCTCAATTTTCCACATTGTATTCCATCTGCTAAATTTTTGCCACTTGCTGAACCTTTCAATATCCCTTTGCAGACTGTGTCCTCCTCTCAACGTGCTTTCTTACCTTTGCACAGTGGGCAAACTTAGCTATAATACACTCACTCAGAGCAACCAACTGTTCTGTAGCTTTCTTTTCTTTAACTGTCCTACATCTTGTATCATTTCCTCCTGGGATGCCAATTGTGGGATCTTGCTGCATGTAAACAGGTCACCAATTTACAATACTGATTGCATTGTAAGGACTTCTAAAGTTCATTTATTAAAGTTTATCTATTAGTCACAAGTAGGCTTACATTAACACTGCAATGAAGTTACTGTGAAATTCCCCTAGTTGCCACAGTCACTCCACACAGACAGTGACC
Organism: Mustelus asterias; assembly: GCF_964213995.1. Taxonomy (NCBI): domain Eukaryota; kingdom Metazoa; phylum Chordata; class Chondrichthyes; order Carcharhiniformes; family Triakidae; genus Mustelus; species Mustelus asterias. The sequence continues at coordinate 3,852,791 of NC_135804.1, read as the reverse complement.
CAAGCCGGGAACCGAACCCGGGTAACCACTGTGCTACCATGCTGCCCTTTGGTGGTAAAGCACTTTGGTAAATATAGAAGGCAGGAAAGGCACTATATAAACGCAGTTCTTTCCTTTCGTTCAGTCTGTGATCCATATATTTAATTCATTAAATAAATGAATGCATTAACCCCCCTGCACGCTGACCAACAGCTACAACATTACCTGTGGCTTACAGCGCTCACCTTTTGGAGTTCCTGATGTCATGGGTGGGACTGCAGTCACCATGTTTGTCCCACCTGGTTGTCTTGGGGTCCGGGGGGAGCCACCTGGTTGCCTTGGAGAATCCTTAGAGAAATCACAGTAAAACAGGTTACCCAGGTTTGACTTTAAGCACATTAATATACAAGGAAAAAGTATAACATGAGCAAGACTACACTGCTGGAATATGACAATACCTCCCCCACATCTAGCACTTGGATTCAGCCTTAAAAAGTAAGCAGATCCTTTCTCTTGAGATCATAGAATCCCTGCAGTGCAGAAGGAGTCTGCACCGACCACAATTCCACCCAGGTCCTATCCCCATAACCTCATGCATTTACCCTCACTAGTCCTTGACACTAAGGGGCAATTTTAACACGGCCAATGCACCTAACCCGCACATCTTTGGACTGTGAAAGGAAACTTAGCACCCAGAGGAAACCCATGCAGACACGGGGAGAACGTGCAAACTCCACACAGACAGTGACCCAAGCCGGGAATCGAACCCAGGTCCCTGGCGCTGTGAGGCAGCAGTGCTAACCACTGGGCCACCGTAAACTGACCAAATCTAGAACTGACTTTACCTAACCCGGAAAGATGATCTTCCAGCTCAGGTTTTCCTGACTGCCGGATTACAATAGAATCATACAGCATAGAGGGCCATTAAACCAGTCATACTGTTCTGGCTCTTTGAAAGAGATATCCAATTAGTTATCCCCACGGCTTTTCCATAATCTTGAACATCTTTCCTTTTCAAATATATACACAATTTGTTTTGAAATGTATTATTGAATCTGCTTTTGTCATCCTTACAGGCAGCCTATTACACATTGTGGCTTTTCCATTTTGCTTAGCTACAGAATATCACAAGCAATGAATGCGAACTCTTTGCCAGGTTATTTCCTGCTGAGTTTATCTGCCAGTTTCCTATTCGATCAACAATTTAATCTTGTGCTAAAAGAGAGTAGCGCAGAGTTCAATTTATTCACATTTCATCCTATTAAGTGGCTTGTGCCGGTGCAGTACTGAGGGAGTGCAGCACTGCCAGAAATGCCACCTTACGGATGAGACATCTATTCTCTCAGGCGGACAAAGAAGTGTCGGTGAGTTCACCCCAATGCCCTGTGGCCAATGTTTATCACTCAACTAACAGCACCGAAACAAACTGTCAGGTCATTATCTCAGGTGTCTGTAGGATTTTGACATTCACAATTTTTTAAAATTAATTTTCAGGGTGTCAACATTGCTGGTCAGGCCAGCATTTATTGTCTATCCAGCATTATTCTTGAGAAGATGGTGGTGAGCCATCTTCTTCAATACAACCAAGTGGCCTGCTGGACCATTTCAGAGGGCGATTTCGAGTCAACCACCTTTCAGTGGGTCTGGAGCCATCCTGGCTTGGAAATATATCATTCCTTCACTGTCATTGGATCAAAATCCTGGAACTCCCTCCCTAACAGCACCATGGGTGTACCTACACCTCAGGGACTGCAGCAGGTTCAAGGCAGCAGCCCAGCACCACCTTCTCAAGGGCAATTAGGGATGAGCAATGAAAGCTGACCTGCCAGCAATGCTCACATCCCATGAACAAATAACAAAAAAAAATACAGACCAGACTAGGCAAGAACTACAGATTTCCTCCTCTGAAATGAACTAGACGAATTCTCAGACAATCTGATACTTTCGTGGTTACCATTCCTGATGCTAGCAGTTTATTCCATATTTATTCAGTGATATGTAATTAAAGTTCCCAGCTGCTACAGTGGGATTTGAACTCTGTCTCTGATCATTAATCCAGGCCTCAGATTTATTGGGACAGTCACAAACACCATGGTACCAGGGACCTGATTGGTTGCTATATTTCTGACATTAAAGCAATAATGTTCTTTGTTGGTTCAAAGGTTCATTGGTTGTAAATTGCTTTGCGAAGATCTGAAGATATAAATGCAAGTTTATCTTTCTTTTGAAAGGCAAGGAATTGTAATCGTTTATATGGGAGCTGAGCAAATGAAGAGATTCCGGGGGCATTTAAAACTGCAAAGTGTTTCAGTGTCATGAACAAGGAAAGCCTATTTATTCCGGATGGGGTATCACAGCTGAGAATCACCAATTTAAAACTGTGCCCAAGACAGCAATGATAAAGGATCACAGAATCATACAGTGCAGAAGAGGCCCTTCAGTCCATCGAGTCTGCACCGGCATGCGAGAAACTGAACTCCCACCTAATCCCATTTATCAGCAGTTGGCCCACAGCCTTGAATGTTATGATGTGCCAAGTGCTCATCTAAATACTTTATAAAAGGGTGGGCGGCATCCCACCTCCACCACCCTCCCAGGCAGGGCATTCCAGACCGTCACCACCCTCAGAGTAAAAAAGACTTTCCCCTCACATCCCCCCTAAACCTCCTGCTCCTCACCTTGGAGAATGCAATGATTTGACACAGGGAGGGGTTGAGACTGCATCATTTAAGGGAAACCTGGATAAGTTTTTGATGCAGAGCCAAGAGGAAAGAATAGAATAGCCAGATTGGATTGTTCTCGCAAAGTCAGCACAGAAACAATGGGCTGAATGGCCTCCTTCAGCATCATGTTCCCCACCTCCATCTCCCTTACAACCCCTCAAAAAGCATGAAGGAAAGTCTAGAAAGAATAATTTCATTATGCGAACTGCACATTATTGCCCCACGGAAACACTAGCTGGCCTGCAGGATAAACGTGGGGAAGACTCACAATCCCAGCTCCCCTCCTTGCACACAGTTCATCCGAGTGACATTGTAAAGTCTTGCTGTAGCAAAGTCAATTGTCACGCTGCCACTCTGTACGTGCAGTAAGAAGTCTCACAACACCAGGTTAAAGTCCAACCTGTTAGACTTTAACCTGGTGTTGTGAAACTTCTTACTGTGCTTACCCCAGTCCAACGCCGGCATCTCCACACTCTGTATGTGAGCAATGCACCCAAGCATCAATTCACGAGCTCCATCCATTCTCGGGCTGCCTATACAACTGGCAGTTCTTCAACGCAAGAGACACAAAGGAGGAACAGCTGAACCTGCTTTTGTATTGCACCTGTTTGAGTGCAGGAGTCTGAGAGACAGCTCCCTCTTACATTGCTAAATCTGAGTCTTCTGCTTGCACTAGGGCCTGTTAGTCTGCTGGCGAGGTAGGGAACGCACAGATATTGGCTTCCCAAAACCAAATTATCAAGCAGCACACATGTACAGGCACCTTTAGGCGCACCACCTCAGCACAGAAGGGTCTCTTTTCTCATTGGGATAACTGGGCAGTCCAGAGGAACATAAAGTCTTTTTGGTTTTTGAAAAATAAACACGTTTTTTGTTTCAGACAGTTCAAGCTCTCATTTGTTCGGACTTACGGCAGGTCTTGAAGGAGTGGCAGGCTGTTTGGCAAGAAGAGACTGCAAGAGAAAGGGTAGTGTTAGAGTACATCTGAAAAGGGAGATACTGTCTCAGCAGAGAGAGAAACTGGAAACCTTCCTACAGCTTTTGCCAACTCATCGATCAGTTTTGTGCTGCTACAAAGGCTAAAGTTTGGGGTGCATTATGATGGCCAATTCTCTGTGCAATCTCATTTTTCAGGTTTGGGATGGGGTGGAAACAAAGGGCAGAAAATGATTCATCATTCTACTCTTACTGGTGACATGGAGTACTGTAAAAGTTCAAAGCCATAGAAGTGGAGTATGTTGGTGTAGTAGTTAAGTTACTGGACCAGTATTCACAGCCAAGATTGATAATCCAGAGAACGAGAGTTCAAATCCCACCCTGGGCAGTTTGAGAATATAACTTCAGTGAAAGTGATCATGAAGCTGTTGGATTATCGTAAAAACCCAACTGATGTCCTCTAGTAGAAAAGAAAGAATTGCATTTATATAGTGCCCTTAATGACTCCAAACATCTCCACATGCTTTACAACCAATGAAGTACTGTTGAAGTGCAGTCACTGTTACAAGAACGCATCGGCTAACGTGCAATGTAATAAATCCAGATCCTCTCTTTCTGTGATGTTGGTTGAGAATTAAATATAGGACACCGGGGGGAACTCCCTTGTTCTTTGAAAAAGTGGCACGGGATCTTTTACTTCTGCCCAAGCAGGTAAGATGGAGCCTCAGTTTAAGGTCCGAGTCAAAAGGAGAGTAGCTCCAACAAGCAGCACTGGTGCAGCGGAGAGTCAGCCTTGATTTTTGTGCTCAAGCCCTGGTTTGGAACTTGAACACAGAATCTTGTGAATTAGAGAGAAGAGTGCTACCAAGTGAGCCAGGGCTGGAACTCAGAGGAAGGAAACCTGTTGTCTGCTGTGTGACTCCAGCCCCACTCCAATGTGGCTGACTCTTAATTGCCCTCTGAAGTGGCCTAGCAAGCCTCACAATACCACACAGACTGTAGACTGCCACCTTCTCAGGGGCAACAAAACATAGCCCAAGAATTTTTTTTTAAAAATACCCAGTTCACATTGGACTTTAAAGGCAAGATTAGAATAAGGGTCCTAAATGTGCATAAACAAACATTAACCCATCATACCATTCAGCCACCCTCCTGCTGTTAGCAAAGCATCTACAGGTAGTGTTACTCTACTTGGACTCCTCTGCTTGCCTCTCTTCCGTTTGCAGAATAATTTCAGGCAATGCATTGAGATGCAGTGCTCGGACACATCAACTTACAACAGGCTTCCAGAGCTCTAGAACACTGGGACTCTTCACGACATTAAGGGAACTATCTAAGTGCAAGCTGTGGTTGTGGGAGTGGAGGCAGAGTCGCACATAGCTGGGGTCTCAGCAGCTTCCAGTGGTTCAGGACTCCAGATGTGGAGTGCTGTGGGCAAATTCCTACAAGCATTCTCTTCCAGCCCCTGCAACATTAGTACTCAGGGAGGCTTGATGGCACAGTGAATAACACTGATGCCTCACAGCGCCAGGGACCCGGATTCGATTTCTGGCTTGGGTCACTGTGTGTGTGGAGTTTGCATGTTCTCCCCGTGTCTGCATGGGTTTCCTCCGGATGCTCCGGTTTCATCCCACAATCTGAAAAATGTGCGGGTTAGATGCATTGGCCATACTAAATTCTCCCTCAGTGTACCCGAATAGGCGCCGGAGTGTGGCGACTAGGGGATTTTCACAGTAACTTCATTGCAGTGTGAATGTAAACCTACTTGTGATACTAATAAATAAAGTTTAACTTAAACCTGAGACAGTTAAGGGAAAGGAGAGTCTAATTCAGGCTATAGGAGGAATTCAAACTTTACCCTCCATCTGACCTCACGGCCCCCAGTCCCTCCACCCCATAAAAAACAAACTCCAGTATTGCCTTGAAATTGTAGGCTCTGCAATTAGGATTTTTTTTCTTGGTAAACGAATTTTTGGAATGTGGGTGTCACTGACAAGTCTGACATTTGCCCATTCTCAAGCTATTCTAAGGTGTAGGGAGGTGGACTTTTTAAAAAAATGAAACTGCTCTTTGTAGTGGTTTGACAGAGCTTTCCAAAAATGGTAACACTAAAACGGAGCAGAAACTGGCTGTGGCTTTAGTGCCTGTGAACCATCTTCCTGCTGTACACAAATCAGCCTTCCTTATCACAGAACATTCCATTGGAAGGAACGAACTACGGATTTTCACAACAACTTCATTGCAGTGTTAATCTATTCTACTTTTAAAGTTTATTTTTATTATCATCACAGGTAGGATTACATTAACACAGTAATGAAGTTACTGTGAAAATCCCCCTAGTTGCCCCACTCCGGCGCCTGTTCGGGCACCAATCCACCTAACCAGCATGTCTTTCGGACTATGGGAGGAAACCGGAGCACCCATAGGAAACTCACGTAGACACGGAGAGAATGTGCAAACTCCGTACAAGTCAGGGAATCGAACCTGGGCCCCGAGCGCTGTGAAGCAGCAGTGCTAACCACTGTGCCAAATAAATAAATGGAAGCTACCGGGGGCTGTCTGTCTGGGGTGTCAGAAATTCGCACTGTAAATGCATACAGCTAGTTCATTCAAACTTAGTGCAACAATCACTGAATTATTCAGCATCTTTAATACAAGTGTCCCAAGGTGCTTCGTAGGAGAATTATGAAACAATATTTGACATCGATCTCAACAAGCAGATTATTAGGGCACATGACTAAAGGGTTGATCGAAGAGACAGGTTTATCCTTTTAATAAAGGATATTAAAGGAGGTGGAGGGATGGGGCAGTTTAGGGAGGAAATTCCAGAGAGATTGGGGGGGGGGGGGTGAGGGAGCAAGGCCCAGGAGGGATTCGAACCCGAGTATGAGAATTTTTTTAAAACCTTGCTTAACTGGGAACCGATGTAGGTCAGAGAGCACAGGGTGAACAGGTGTGAGGACACAGACAGATGATTTTTTGAAACCCCCAAAGTTCAAAGACCAGCCTGTCATGTCTATAGTGGCTCTTCGAAACATGAACGCCGGTCCGCCTCAACGCCAAATTAAAACAGCTGCTGTTTTAAAAAAAACACTTAAAATGCAGTTATTTAAAAATGTAGAGTGAGAGATACCCAGGAAGGTAGAATTCTGCCATGTCACCACTGGAGGGCAACAAAGTCCACTTGATACATGAATCACAGAAGATCGAGAGGCAAATAGTGATTAGGAAGGGAAATGGCACTTGGGCATTTTTTACAAGAGAATGGACTATAAAAGTATCCAATATAAAAGACATCACTGTGTAGGGCATTTGTGAGACCACATCTAGAGTACTGTGTAGTTACTTTCTTGAGAAAGGACATTATAGAATCATAGAAACCCTACAGTACAGAAAGAGGCCATTCGGCCCATCGTGTCTGCACCGACCACAATCCCACCCAGGCCCTACCCCCATATCCCAACCTATTTTACCCACTAATCCCTCTAACCTACACATCCCGGGACAATAAGGGGCAATCTAGCACGGTCAATCAACCTAACCCGCACTTTTTTGGACTGTGGGAGGAAACCGGAGCACCCGGTGGAAACCCATGCAGACACGAGGAGAATGTGCAAACTCCACTAGCATTTGAAATAATACAGGGAAGGTTCAGTGAACTGATTCCTGGGATTCAGGCTGGGGAAATCTTACAACATTTATTAGCATAACATTTATTGCCCATCCCCAATTGCCCTTGCAAGGCTATTTCAGAGGGCATTTAAGAGCCACATTGCTGTGGATCTGGAGTCACATGTAGACCAGACCAAGTAAGGACAACAGATTCCCTTTCCTAAAGGACATTAGTGAACCAGATGGGTTTTTTCGACAATGGTTTCACTGTTATCATTAGACTTTTAATTCAAATCTCACCATCTGGATCCCAGAGCATTACCTTGGTTTCTGGATTTTTAGTCTAGTGACAATACCACAACACCCACCTTCCCCGATCTCATGAGGAAAGGATGGGCATGTATCCATTCGAGTTTAGAAGAATGAAAGTTGACCTGATTGAAACAATGATCCCCAGGGGACCGGATAAGGCAGATACTGAAAGGATGTTGCCCCCTGTGGGAGACAAGAGCCTTCTTAAAAAAATGTTCCATGGAATGTGGGGCTCAGCGCTTGTTGCCCATCCCTAACTGCCCTTGAATTAAGCGTCTCGCTCGGTCACTTCAGAGGGGCAGTTAAGAGTCAACCGCATTACTGGAGTCACAAGTAAGCCAGGTAAAGACAGCAGATTTCCTTTCCTAAAGGACATTAGCAAACCAGATGAGTTTTTATAACAACTCATGGTTATTTTATGGTCACCATCACTAAAACTAGCTTTATATCCCAGATTTATTCATTGAATTTAAGTTCCACCAACTTTCACGGTGGGATTTGGGCCCATGTCCCCACAGTGCTAACCCAAGTATCTGGATTACTAGTCCAGTGACATTACCACTACCCACCATCTCCTCAACTAAGGAATACAGCTTAAAATAAGGGATCTCCCATTTACAACATACGAGGAGAAACGCTTTTCGCTCAGAAGGTCAATGGTCTGTGGAATTCTCTTCCCCAGAAACGGTGAGAACAGTGTTGGTGAATATTATTGAGGCTGAATGAGATAGATCCTTGACTGATAAGGGAGTCAAAAGGTTTAAGGGGTAGGCAGGAAAGTAGAGTTGAGGTCACAGGCAGGTCAGCCATGATCTTATCAAATGACGGGGCAGGCTCAAAGGACCGAATGGCCTCCTCCTGCTCCTAATCTATATATTGGTGCGTGTCCTGGATCACAATTCCATGTGCACTGGGAGAACATTCCCAATTCACAAGATGTTGGTTGTTCTTAAGTACTGCAATCTTACCTGTTGCTTCATCAGGAAAACTTGCTCGTCCTCTGCAGCCACTTCTTTATCGTGGACAGGCTGGAAAAAGACGTGATTTAAAATGAATATTTGAGAAATGATAAAACCCGAGAGAGCAGCAACATTCCCCTCGTTCTTCTCTCAAATGGTCAGCTTTTGCTCCACTAGAGGCTCAAAGAAAGTGAAGGCAGGAAGGAGGCTATTCAACCCCTTGAACCTGTCCCAATATTCCATCAGAAGATGGCTGATTTGTATCCTAAATTTATCGGTTCCATTATCCTGAATAGCCTCGTCTAACAAAAAAACCCTACTAATCCCAGTTTGAAATTTTCAATGAGCACCCAGCATCAACAGCTTTTTAGAGGAAGAGTGTTCACATTTCCATTACCATTTCTATAAAGAAATGCTGCTTGGCATCATCCCGGAACAGCCTCGCTCTACTTTGAAGTTTCCGCTCCCTTGTTCTGGACTCCCCACCAAATAGAGGAAATAGTTTCTATTTATCGATCTATCCAATCAAATCTTTTAATCATCCTGAAGAATGAGATCACTCCTTAATCGTTCAAGGGAATGCAAGCCTTCCTGATAATTTAACTCTTTTAGCCTCTATCATTCTGGTGAATCTGCAGTGCACCCACTCCAAGATCAATATATCCACAATGCCCAGGACGGAACACACTAATTTAAATGTGGTGTCTAAAAAGCGTGCTTGCCTGGGTGTCACTAACTCCGGAGAGATCACTCATGTAGGAGCTCAATAATTGCAAATCAGTTGTCAATCCACTAGGAATTCAAACTATTAATCTCCTGGGCACTTTATGAATTTCCAAGTGATTGTCCAGTAACCTCGAATAACTGTGTTCCCAATCGCACACCCCTCTCACCGCTCTACCTCACAATCCTTAAGCTGGGGCATGGGCAGCAATAGAACTCTCAGCCCCTTACCAACTAAACATTCCTCTCTGCGCGTGGGTCCAAATAAGGAGAATCAGTGGGCTGCTGCTCGGTTGCGAGCTGGGTGGGTGTCAGAGCTGAGTGCTGGTGGGGGTCACCAGCCTTGGTCTCAGGAGGAGAAGACGAGCCAGTTTTAACCGAGCAAGGTGAGCACTAGTGGAACTCTATCAACAATATTACCTTTTTGACCAGGGGCTTGACGATTATGTCTTCATAAGTGTCGTCTTGTTTCACTGTCGCAAAGTTCTCATGTAAAATAGCAATTTTCTTATCTTTATCCCATCCTGCAGGACTGAAAAACGGACAGAAACAACAGTAAAATACCACAGCAAATGCATTGAAAAATAAATTATAAATATCACTCACGGGAAATCAGAGAATGTGCTATTTTAAAAGGAGGGACATATCACACCATATCTAGACCTATGTTGAAAAGACTTGTATACAACATGCACTATCCATCGCAGTTTAGCATAACCTGCGGTTCACAATGAGCAACACCAGAAATCTGCAGGCAGTATAGAATCGATCACTCTCCTGTTAATAAGCCTGGCTCCAAATTTGCATGATATAATTTCTCCTCAACCATCAAATCAAAGGTAGGGTAGGAAACAGGTTAGACTGGGATTTTCTCTTCTTTTTAAAAATGCACAAAACAAGTGCTCAAGGCTGCAAAATCTAATCATTAGATGGTGAGAGTTCCATTGTTTGGCTTGCTGGGGGAAAAGAAGAGACTTGCATCTATATAGTTCGTTCGACAACCATAGGACTCAAAGCGCTAAGTTTAAGTTTATTTATTAGTGTCACAAGTAGGCTTAGATTAACACTGCAATGAAGTTACTGTGAAAATCCCCGAGTCACCACACTCCAGCACCTGTTCGGGTACACTGAGGGAGAGTTTAGCATGGCCAACGCACCTAACCAGCACGTCTTTCAGACTTTACAGCCAACGAAGTGCTTTTGAAGAGCACTCACTGTTGACTGGCAATTTGCACATTAATAAGCTCCCACAATTAGTGGAGAGAGAATAGAGCCGTCGTTTCAAGTCTGAATGACCCTTAGTCAGATCTGACGACGGGTCATCCAGACTCGAAGCTTTGGCTCTATTCTCTCTTCACAGATGCTGGCAGATTCTCCAGCATTTTGTGTTTTTGTTTCAGATTCTAGCATCTGCAGTAATTTGCTTTTATCCCACAAATCGTTTTGTGATAAATGGCGAGACAGTGTTTTGGTGATGCTGATTGAGAGATAAACATTGGCCATGACATTGGGAATAGCCATCCCACTTTCCTTAGAAGCAATGATCTATTTATCTCTTACAGTCTTTTATACCCACTTGAGGGGGTAAGCAGGGCCTAGGTTTCACATCTCATAGGAAATACGACAGTGCAGCACTCTGTCAGTATTACATTGGAGCATGGTCAAGTCCTGGAGGGGAACTTTAACATACAACCTTCTGACTCAGAGGCCAGAGTGCTGCGCACTGAGCCATGGCTGACAATGCAGCAGATTGGAAAGTGCTGTCAGCTTCAGGTTTCAGCTCAGACTCAGCCAGCATCAAGTCATTGGCATGTTACTCAGAGACACGCTGCAAGTGTACTGTCAGTGCTATATTGGCATAATTCTAACACATACTTTAGGGCAGGTACTTACATAAAAACCGCATCTTTCTCCACCACTAAGGCAGGTGTAGTAAACTGGAAATCATACATTTTGTGGACAAGATATTTATACAAGAGATCAACATTCTTCTCTTCTTTTATTGACGTGTAGATCAAGGCAGCACCATCTGAAAGGCTGGTTAAGGAAACCATTTGACTGGCGATTGTTTGATGCAGGCTTGGCAAGGAGAGACAGCAAAAACCATTTTCCCTGGTTCTGAATCAGCACACACACATTTAAGGCCAAGGTGACAACGATTTTAATTTATTTCTAATCTGCAGCTTAACCATTGCCCAGCCAGACATTAAAAAATCAAACCATCAAGAGTTTGAGGATTAAAACATGCTGAGAGGTGCAACAAGTGATGATACTGCCTTAGTTCTTTGAGGCAATATGCAAGAACCACTGACTCAATTAAACCTGGGTGTCCCGTGCTCAGGGCTAGCTTAGAATGGCATGCCTGTGCTTCTGGTTACACTTAAACTAACACAGTCGCCACAACTCAACACTCTACTCATGTTTCAAACTGACATCTGGGTGTTTTAATGCTCTTCCCCCTCTAGTTATTTTCAAACTGGTTTCATTCTCTTCCTCCCCCTCTCCCTCATTTCCAAAGGCACGGGCTGCCTTTTCAGGAAGGGTTGGAGAGATTAGCTTTGCATCAAGTTGAGTTTGGAAGAGTAAGAGGCGACTTGATCAATTAAGATCCTGAGGGGTATTGGCAGGCTGGGTGTTTCCTCTTGTGGGAGAATCTAGAACTAGGGGGTCAGTTTAAAAATAAGGGGTCACTCCTTTAAGACTGGATTAGAAGAGATTAGAAGAATTTTTTTTCTCTTTGTAGGTCGTCAGTCTCTGGAACTCTTCCTCAAAGGGCAGTGGAAACAGAACGTTAGAACAACTTTAAGGCAGAACTAAATAGATTTTTGATTCACAAGGGGGAGAAGCGTTATCGGGTGGAGACAGGAGTGGTTACAATCAGCCATGATCTTGTCAGGTTTGAGGGGCCGAGTGGCTTACTCCTGCTCCTAATTCATAATTTCACATATAGTGCAGGCTGCCAACTGGTACCTCTCCCCAAATTACCATTAATTGATTCTTCAAGAGCGAACCTTGGCAGTGGTCATCATGGAGCTGTGTGATTGGGTAGTAATCAGGTGTGGTAACACCACTTTAATTTTTCCTTCCGAACACAGCCTCCTCTTCAATGTCCTGTTTGTGGTCTGCTGACTCGACAGGTTGGGGCCTGAACCTGGAGCTTTCTTCTGCTAAATCAGCTATTCAACAGGCTAAAATGCCTGAACATACCAGGAAATCTCGCCTCATGAAGATTAGACAGCTTTGTATAAAACCACAATTGGTCACTGAAATAATCTAAAAACTGCAAAAACACATTTTCTTCATGGCCTTTAGAAGAAAGACAAAGGGCAATGGCAAAGGGATAAACCGTGAAAATATTTTTAAACTTTTTAAAGTTTATTTATTAGTGGCACAAGTAGGTTTACATTAACACTGCAATGAAGTTACTCTGGGGCAGCACGGTGGTTAGCACTGCTGCCTGACAATGCCAGGGGCCCGGGTTCAATTCCGGCCCCAGGTCACTCTCTGTGTGGAGTTTGCACATTCTCCCCGTGTCTGTGGGGGTTTCCTCCGGGTGCTCCGGTTTCCTCCCACACTCCAAAGATGTGCAGGTTAGGTTGAGTGGCCATGCTAAATTGACACCTGTGTCAGGGGATCAGCAAGGTAAATGTGGGGTTGCGGGAATAGAACCTGGGTGGGATTATGGTCGTTGCAGACTCGATGGGCCAAATGGCCTCCTTCTACACTGTAGGGATTCTATGATACCTGTCATTCTTACCCAGTCTGGCCAACACGTGACTCCAGATCCACAGCAATGTGGCTAACGCTTAAATGCCCTCTGAACTGGCCTAGCAAGACATCTGCTCAAGGGCAATGAAGGATAGTCAATAAATGCTGGTCCAGTCAGCAATGTCCACATTCCGAGAATAAATACAAATTCATTAATAATCTAGCACCTTGAACATCCTTAGTATGTTGCAAACCCCATCACAGCCATAAGTTGCTGCCCATTTTTGCAGGCAAACACAACAGCCAATTTTACACAGAAAGGTCCGACAAGCAACGATTAAATGAACTGGTCTCTTCCCATCTGTCCTTTCCAATTTCCATATCTAACTGATGAGAGAAGATAACAAACACAGACAGCCTCTTCTGGATGAGACAAGAGGGGGTGTCAACAATTGCATTCTGGTGACACTCATTTGCTGAAGGATACACTGTAAGCAGAACCTGCGGATGTGTGACTGTATGAAATCAAAGTGCTCGTCTCGGTAATCATGCTCCTTTTCTAGTACACTGACTGCATCACACTGCAGAGGAAAGAGAGAGGAACATGTTTAGCAACCGAGCAGCACAAATAAACTGCAACAGAAGCTAGTAACCACAATATAGAAATACAGCCATTTCATATACCTCAGAACTCCCGAGAGGTTTCTGACACGTACAGTACGGAGAAAGAAACAAGAAATCAGCAGACTTTCAGACAAGGTCAAAGCCCCAAAGTACAGTGCCTGGAGTTCTCTCTACAACATATAACCAATTTGAACTCATCGCACAGAGGATGTATACAGTTAACGTAGAAATTTATATCCCATCATCTGGAAGATATTAAAACTAAGGCCCTAGAGATTAAAGATAGATAAAACTCCCAATCTCAGCTTTAATTTTTACTCATAAATGTTGGCATTTATTGCCCATTTGTAGTCACTCCAAGATGATAGTTTGGTTCTTTGTCCTTCAATTGCGACTTGTTGGTTTGATACAACTGAGTTCCTACCAGACCACTTCAAAGGGCAGTTAATAATTGACCAGGGTGGCCTGGGACGGAAGTTATCATTGGGCCCCAGGGAGGATAAGGAAGGATTTATTTCCATAAGAACATCATTGAAGCAGTTGGGTTTTTAAAGTTGATTTTTATTTATTTATTAGCATCACAAGTAGGCGTACATTAACACTGCAATGAAGTTACTGTGAAAATCCCCTCGTCGCCACACTCCAGCGCCAGTTTGGGTACACTGAGGGAGAATTTAGCATGGCCAATGCACCTAACCTCATGATCAGTTTATGCATACCAGCATATTTAAAAATTCTATAACTTTTTTTATTCAACTAAATTAAAAGTCTTGAAGTGCCATAGTGGGTTCGGAACTGTTAGTTCAAGATTTGGATTTCTCGTCCATCAACCATAATGGCAACACTCCATTAAATGACATCCCAGCAAGACTGGGTACTTTCAGGACAACAAGGGCAAAAACTTAGCCAGACGGCAGAAACATAGTTAGAGGGAAAGCTTTTTAAATTGGATATAGATGGAATATGGTGAAAAATAAAACCTGAGACACAACATTCACAACATTTCAGGCATTACTACCTCGGGACTATTGTCTAAAATATTGTGGGGAAAAGATAGAAGACATCTAAATAAGGAAAGTGATTGTGCTACAAACAGAAAGAGCATTGATGAGGGCACAGTGATCTCAGTTAAACATGGAGCTGCAATATTGCCTTACGCTGAAATTAGGGGCAGAAAGGTGACAGCAAATTTAAACTTCTGGATCTTTATGAGTCAACTAATTCAGTCCTTTACTGCCATGATGGGATTTGGATTTGTGGATTATTAGTTCAAGATTTTAGATTACTGGTGCAGCAAACATAACCACTATAACTATTCTATCCAGTTTGTTGAAGGCAAATCATATGTGACTAACTGATAAAGCCCTATGATGTAGTGGAGAGGGTGGATGAGGGTTATGCAATTGATGGCACGTTGATGAAAACAGTGGCTTCAGTCATCCCAATATTTAGGTTATTTCCAATGATTGAAGTACAAGGGACAGGTATGATAACTAAATGCGAGAGTGCGCGCGCGAGCAAGACCGCACACACATGGGAACCTTTTTTAAACACCGAGGGTGCTGAGATTGGAATAGCAGAGGGCAGTGGAAAGAGAGACCATGTTAGCATTTCAAAACAGGGTTGGCACGGTTGGAAGAGGAATAAAGGGTATTGGAAATAGGGCAATCAGGGGGGATTAGGACCACTGTTTCCACCCCCCCTCCCCCCCAACCCCATGACTCTCCTCTTACTGTGCCCCATTTCAATGCAACATTCTTTGCAGTAGCTGATTCTAGCCAGAAGATGTCACTTTTACACTAACTCTTGGGAATATAACAATAGCAGGGATTGGGCTGTGTCTGCACGCATGCCCACTGACTGCAACCACACTGCCAATCTTTTCACAGGCCTGAGTGCAGATACTTGGAAGGTTCCAGCATCACTTTGTAATAGGATTGCAGCTGCAGCGCCACACAAGGCGCTATGAACAGTCTCTGTACCTTAGGGTTAAGGGTGGGGGGGCACAACTGGAGGGTGGAAAATCAGTGATTCAGACTCCTGATTACTGCTTCAGGAGTTCCTGCTGGAAAATGCTGCTATTGATGAGAGGGAAGTAACGCCTATGATATTCCAAACAGGCGGCTGATGACAGCGAAAAGTGAAGCCAATCCTTTACACACTTTCAATCATTTATTTATATTTATGCATCACAAGCATACACGCCAAACTCAACCGCCACAGTTTCAGTGACAGGAGACAAAAATCAAAGCAAAATACTGCGGGTACTAGAAATCTGAAATAAAAGCAGAAAGTGCTGGAAATACTCAGCAGGTCTGGCAGCATGTGTGGAGAGAGAAAAAGTTAAGTTAAAGAAAATTTATTAGTCACAAGTAGGCTTACATTAATGCTGCAATGAAGTTGCAATGAAGTTGCACCCCCTAGTCGCCACACTCAGGCACCTGTTCAGGTCAATGCACCCTAACCAGCATGCCCTTCTGACTGTGGGAGGAAACTGGAGCACCCAGAGGAAACACACACAGACACAGGGAGAATGTGCAGACTCCGCACAGACAGTGACCCAAGCCGGGAATTGAACCCGGGTCCCTGGCGCTGTGAAGCAGCAGTGCTAACCACTGTGCTACCGTGCCACCCAGTTAACTTTTCAAGCAGAATAGGACTTCTTTGTAACTGAAGGGAGATACGAGTTACTGTGGCTTTTATGCTGTTGACGTCTAAGTGTGTGTGTGTGTGTGTGTGTGCGCACATGGGGAGGGGAGGGGGGAGGTAAGAGGAGTGAGGGAGGAGGAGGAATAAAGGGTAGGTCTGAGATAGGGTAGAGGGTGGACAGATAAAATAATAAAGATACGATGGAACAAAAGACAAGAGGTAAATTTAGCAGTAATGAAACAAAACATTGGCCCAGAGTGAGTGTTCATGGCAGAATAATGAACAACTCTGGCTGAAAGCAGGAGCATGAAAACAAGATACAGACTGGCACTTGGCAAATAAACTGGATAAAAATACCTGTTTTAGTTTGTGTCTATTTATAATGTACAAGTGAAATGCCAGTCAACGCTCTGCATCCAGTTAAATAATTCACAGCACCAACCACAGTTAAATACACTGGTTCCCCTAGTTAACATTGTTACGCAAAAAATTAATAATACTGGAAGATCTGGAATTTAAAACCAAAGGAGCTGCCTCAAACTCCCATTTCTCAGTGCAGGCAATCAGACCGACAAACCTGAATATTTCCCTCGAACAAGAACTGCACAGCAAAATATAATATGCAAATGTGAATTACAGTGACCTCAAGATCTGCTTATTCAGCTGAAGACAAATAATAACAGGCAGGAAAAGATGCTCTGCTCCAGCCAGCCTCTCCTATGTAACTGCAGTACAATGACTTCACTAATGCAAACCTATACAATATATAACGTTTAAAGTTAAAATTTATTTATTAGTGTCACAAGTAGGTTTACATTAACACTGCAATGGAGTTACCTACATATACATTATACTATACCCATTCAAAGCCTTGATGAAATGTGAGGTCATACTTCCTGAAGCCAATAAAAATTAAGGAATACTAAAATTGAAGGGGGTGGGGGGGGGGGAATCACATCCTCTGCAATGCCCCTTTAAAAACAGATTTTTGCGAAGCACGATCATGGCCTGATTCAGTGAATGAGATGCAGGCTGTGACTCAGCTGTAAGGCCACGCCAGCCGTTTAAATATAGCAGAGGTTTATGACATCCAACAGTGAGCTAAATGCAAGTAATTGAATCAAGCTGTTGTGATGACACGGCGAGCAGCAGCAATGCTGGATGGAGTATCTCTGAAACATCAGCAGCCTCGATTGAATTACTTCTTTCAGCTCATCACTAATCACCAGCTCCTCTTACTCTCACTGTGGTTCATTGAATGAATGAAATAAAAGGTCAGGTGTGAAACAGAGGTACAGATCAGGTAGGACTTGGGTTTGGGTCAAGCTAGCCTCAGCTGGGGCAATTGATCAGTGCCCCGGATTAGGACTGGGAATAAAGAACTGAAGTTAGGGGTTTCTCTCCTGATTAATATTCTATGACGTGACTTAACTCAGAGGGGGGGGGGTCTTCTATGACGTGACTTAACTCAGAGGGGGGGGGGGGGGGGGGGGGGGGGAAGAGAGAGAGAGAGAGAGAGAGAGAAAATCTGAGCCAAAGGAAAGTTTGACACAAGCAACAAATAATATTCAGGACAGGCTACCTAAGGACAGTGATGACCAATTCAAGAGAGAGGTTCAAGAGCAGAAGACACTGAGCATTTGCTTGGGATTTTGAAAACATTGCCCCGTACATTTTCCAGCTCTGTGTATTTTGTATTGTGACCCCAATTCCAGGAAAACTGCAGAGCACCTTCAAACCAAGCAACCAACTATTCGTTAACAAGAAACACCACTCCAACACATGCACGCATTCCTAAAACCAATCACAACACTGCTCCAAGACACATTCCTAAAGGACGCTACAATCATGATGCACCACTCCCACACTCATTCTTAAATTCAATCAAACACTTCTTGAATGCATTCATGCCTCCCTGAAGATGTGGTCTCACTATTGCCATTTCCAATTGCCCAAAATTAATGATGATGGGTCTTACTGAACTGCTGCAGTCCACATGGTGATGCGCCCCAACAACGTTGTTAGATAGGAAATTCTTGGATTATGCGTGGCAATGAAGAACAATGCACAACTTGAGACAGAACTTGGGCATAATGGAATTTAAGGGCAGACTTAATAACCTTTCAATATTCAACAGCAATGCTCTTTCTCATCCCTTTACTATACAACATTTAGGAGATGACTGCTGCTTGCACCCTTTCCTCCCAGGAGAGGAACACCAACTTTAAGGCACTATAACCATTGCCAAATGAAATGGTACCTTCTCCCCTTGAGACACAGACGCTCGCTAGGATAGTGCTTCATGAACAATGGCAAACAGCTAGCATCTCACTCAAGCTGATCATTGCTCATGTGTGAATATAAACAACAGAGGGGCTAAACAAGACGGGCGCACACGCACACACTCACACATGCACTCTTTCTCTCTCCAGTAGAGGTCCAGTGAGCCTGAGCCCAATTGTACCGTACCCACTGCTTGTCCAAAGATTGACTAACCAAATATAAACCAGGGATTTTGCTGCTTTAAACATGAATTTATCAACCACACCCTTAAAATAGATAATTAGCAATGACTCCTGTATTAACCAGTGATTTTACTGGAGACCAGCTTTCATGGAGCAGATACCTGCTAAAAAACATTGACAAATTTCAACCCAATTCATTCTATAAACTGGACATCCACAGCTTGATTTTTTGCAATGCCACATCTCACAGAATGACAATCCTACCTTTGTGCAGACGACCAGTACTGGAATGCCCAAATTGTGCGTTAGTACATTCTCGCCCAGCGGCAAAACCACCTCCTCGTCTTCCTGTCCAGGTACCGGGGCTCTCCTCTGTGGGGACCCCTGAGATCCTTCTTCAGGCTCCACGTACTCCTGGAATTCCTTCACCACTAGGAGCAGAGATGAAGAAAGTGACATAGAATTAGGAGCAACACAAGACACTGAATTAATCCCACTGTTCCCACAGTCCACTGCAAATCAGAAGGCAGCTTTCTCTCCTCACCTCCCAATCCAAAATCTCCTTTCTCTCTTCTGAACTCCCTCAAACAGATCCATCTGCAATGGCTAAAAAGCCAGTTCTTTTGCAAACAGGCATCAACTAAACCATAATTAGTTACTTGCACCAGTACTCTATTTCACAATTTACTGGCTTTTGGGAAAAACCCATTCTTTCTAACCTCATGTCTTGCTTGAGGCTGTGAATTTTGTAATATCTTGCTGTGTGAGCCATTTACAAAATTCACAGCCTCCAGCAAGTTTACTGGTTGAAATTTGAAATCTACAGGCATGTGGTAAAGCTAGTCACAGCAGACAGATTTAAACAAATTTGGCTGCTGATTTTCACACACAAACACTCAACTGTGCAGAGGATCAAGTGTCCCACACTCAGCAGATGGGAACTGGACATGCTTGGAGCAGTGTCCACACCTGTTCCATTTCACACAGACGCCAGAACAAACCAACAGTAAAAATGTAGCACAACTAGTGAAACGAGAACCACTGAAGAAAGATAAGAGTACCTAAATTGAATATTTTCACACTGGGGCTGGACTGGCACACGGGAGACCAGCTCTTACTGATGCAATAAGAGAGACAGTAGCAACATGGCTATAAAACTGGCTGAATAATAGGAAAGGGAGAGGAATGTTGATGGGTAATTTTTAGGCTAGAGGGAGGTTTGTAGTGGTGTTCCCCAGGGGTGAATATTGGGACACTCGCTTTTCCCAATATATGATGCAGAGTTGCCGGCTTGGACTGGGGTAGGCACAGTAAGTAGTCTCACAACACCAGGTTAAAGTCCAACAGGTGTATTTGGTAGCACGAGCTTTCAGAGCGCCGCTCACCTGATGAAGGAGCAGCGCTCCGAAAGCTCGTGCTACCAAATAAGCCTGTTGGACTTTAACCTGGTGTTGTGAGACTACTTACTGTGCCTTTCCCAATATATATTAATGACCTAGATCTTCTTGCAATTTACCAAAGATCCTTAGACAGCACCTTCCAAACCCACAACCACTTCCATCTAGAAAGACAAGGACAGCAGATACATGGGAACACTACCACCTACAAGTTCCCCTCCAGGCCACTCACCATTCTGACTTGGAAATATATTGGCTATTCCTTCACAGTCACTTGATCAAAATTCTGGAACTCCCTCCCTAACAGCAGTGGATGTACCTACATCTCAGGGACTGCATCGTTTCAAGAAGGCAGCTCATCACCATCTTCTCAAGGGCAACTAGGGATGGGCAATAAATGCTGGCCCAACCAGTGACATCCATGTCCCATGAAAGAACTTTAAAAATCTTGTTGTGCAGAGGACAATTTTAAAGTTTGCAGGTGACCCAAAACTTGGAGGTATCGTAAATTGTGAAGACAACAGTGTAGAACTTCAAAAGGATGTAAACAAGTTGGAGTGGACAGACAGATGGCAGATGAAGTGCAAGGTAGGAGAAACATGGAGAGACAATACGAAATAAGAGGGTACAATTCTTTAGAGAGTGCAGGGGCAGAGAGACCTAGGTGTATATATGCATAGATCATTGAAGGTGGCAGGATACTTGGAGAGAGCAGTTAATAAATCATATATTATTCTGGGCTATATTAACAGGGGCATAGAGCAAGATGGTTATACAAGGCACTAGTTAGACCTCAGCTGGAATAGTATGCACAGTTCTGGACACCACACGACAGGAAGGATTTGAACACATTGGAGAGAGTGCAGAAGTTTGCAAGAATGATTCCAGGGATGAAAAACTTCAGTTATAAAGGAGGGATTAGAGAGGCCAGGCAGAGTTGAAGGATCGTATAAGGATCAAGAATGAGGGGGACACAGATTTGAAGTGATTTACCAAAGAAGCAAATGTGATGTGAGAAACAGCTTTTTCACACAGCGAGTTCTGGGAATGTGCTGTAAATCAAGGCATTCAAGAAAGAATTAGATGATTACTTGAATAGAAAATGTCCAGGGGTACGGGGAAAAGGCAGGAGAATGGAACAAAGTCATAATGCTCAGAGAGCTGGTGCAGACATGACTGACCAAATGGCCCCTTTTTGCGCCGTGGCAATTCTGAAATTATGTACGGATTGTTGGTTTACTTTTAAGGGGAAGCTGGGGATCGTACACCAGCACTGCTCTCCTGCAATCTGAACTACTCAATGCCACTGATAAACACCTTGAAACTATCTCCACCATAATGCTGAAAGTAGCAATGCTACTTTGCTAAACATTTTACAATACAATGCAAACTCTTGAATAGCAGTAGTTAATTTCCTGCTGACGCACTCCAGCCATCACTGAACGCCCAGTAATCTAACATGTTCTGCCTCAGAGACACTGAAAAGAGGCATCATCCAGCTGCTGCTGAATAATCCAGCAATCACATGGTATTCTAGAAACTGCTCATATAGCACTGCAATAGTTATTGTGTTCTCAGTGGCTGCTGCTGGTTCTTCAAGATGCAGACCCTGCTCCACTTAGCTTTCTGGAATGGAACATTGTCTGCGTATAGTGCAACATAACACTCGACGTCAACAACCTGGGGACATGTTGTCCGTCTCTGCTGCCAGTGCAGAGCGCAACACACGCGCGCACGCGCGCACACGCACAGTTTATAAATAAAGCCAAAGACATCCTATAATATAAAATGCCCTAAATTAATCACCAAGTCCACAAAGCTAAAGATCTTCAGCTCCAACATATAGTCTGGTCTGCTTTATGGCTCCGAAACATGGAAGACCACCAACAATGCTAATGAAAATCCAACCTTCACCACCAGATGCCTCGGAAGGATCCTGAGGATACACTGGCCAAATACCATCAACAATATTAGACTGTGGGAGAAGACAAAAGACCCAATAGCCCTCCAAATCAAAAGGCGAAAGTGAAATTGGATAGGCCAAGTGTAGACTTTGTCTACACTTTCTGCTGCCTCGGCAAAGCAGCCAGCATAATTAAGGACCCCACGCACCCCAGACATTCTCTCTTCCACCTTCTTCCATCCAGGAAAAAGATACAAAAGTCTGAGGCCACATACCAGCCAACTAAAGAACAGCTTCTTCCCTGCTGCCATTAGACTTTTGAATGGATTTACCTTATATTAAGTTGGTCTTTCTCTGCACCCTAGCAATAAGTGTAACACTAGATTCTGCACTCTCTTCTTTCCTTCTCTATGAATGGTATGCTTTGTCTGTATAGTGCGCAGGAAACAATAGAACAAAGAACAAAGAAAATTACAGCACAGGAACAGGCCCTTCGGCCCTCCAAGCCTGCACCGACCATGCTGCCCGACTGAACTAAAACCCCCTACCCTTCCGGGGACCATATCCCTCTATTCCCAGCCCATTCATGTACTTGTCAAGACGCCCCTTAAAAGTCACTACCGTATCCACTTCCACTACCTCCCCCGGCAACAAGTTCCAGGCACCCACTACTCTGTGTAAAAAATCTGCCGCATACATCTCCTTTAAACCTCGCCCCTCGCATCTTAAACCTATGCCCCCTAGTAATTGACTCTTCCACCCTGGGAAAAAGCTTCTGACTATCCACTCTGTCCATGCCTCTCATAATCTTGTAGACTTCTATCAGGTCTCCCCTCAACCTCCGTCGCTCCAGTGAGAACAAACCAAGTTTCTCCAACCTCTCCTCATAGTTAATGCCCTCCCTACCAAGCAACATCCTGGTAAATCTTTTCTGTACCCTCTCCAAAGCCTCCGCATCCTTCTAGTAGTGTGGCAACCAGAATTGAACACTATATTCTAAGTGCGGCCTAACTAAGGTTCTATGAAGCTGCAACATGACTTGCCAATTTTTAAACTCAATACCCCGGCCGATGAAGGCAAGCATGCCATATGCCTTCTTGACTACCTTCTCCACCTGCATTGCCACTTTCAGCCACCTGTGTACCTGTACACCCAGATCCCTTTGCCTATCAATACTCTGAAGGGTTCTGCCATTTACTGTATATTTCCTATCTCTATTCGACCTTCCAAAATGCATTACCTCACATTTGTCCTGATTAAACTCCATCTGCCATCTCTCCGCCCAAGTCTCCGACTGATCTATATCCTGCTGTATCCTCTGATGGTCCTCATCGCTATCCGCAAATCCACCAACTTTTGTGTCATCCGCAAACTTGCTAATCAATCCAGTTACATTTTCCAAATCATTTATATATATTACAAACAGCAAAGGTCCCAGCACTGATCCCTGAGGAACACCACTTGTCACAGCCCTCCATTCAGAAACACACCCTTCCACTGCTACCCTCTGTCTTCTTTGACCGAGCCAGTTTTGTATCCACCTTGCTAGCTCACCTCTGATCCCATGCGACTTCACCTTCTGCACCAGTCTGCCATGAGGGACCTTGTCAAAGGCCTTACTGAAGTCCATGTAGACAACATCCACTGCCCTACCCTCATCAATCATCTTCGTCACTTCCTCGAAAAACTCGATCAGGTTCGTGAGGCACGACCTCCCCTCCACAAAACCATGTTGCCTCTCACTAATACTTCCACTTATTTCTAAGTGGGATTAAATCCTGTCTCGAAGAATCCTCTCCAATAATTTCCCTACCACTGATGTAAGGCTCACCGGCCTGTAATTACCTGGACTATTCTTGCTACCCTTCTTAAATAAAGGAACAACATTGGCTATTCTCCAATCCTCTGGGACCTCCACTGTAACTCCCATGTGGTAAAAAATACTTTTCACTGCAGACCAATACATGTCACAATCATAAACGAAATCAAATCCTATCCATGCTAATGACAGAATATCTCATGGCTTAAACAGAAATTCTTTCAGAAAACAATTACATTTATTTTGTGCAGAAGTCTAAGCATCAATTGCAGCACTGAAGAGACAGCAGCAAACTGTTTAAACGCGCACAATTGGGACTGGCTTAATGGTTAAAAACTGGACGGCGTGGACAAGTTGGGCCAAAGGACCTGTTTCTATGCTGCAAACCTTTATGACTCTATAAACATAGCAGACCGAGCTATCCGGGTTTTCAGTGCAGTGCACCGCCCTCTCAAAGCAAACAATGCAGTAAAATTGACTGTGATAAATGTATCCATGGTCATCTATCCAGGGTGGAGAGAAGATAAGATCAATTACACATTATCTCTCTCTCCTTCCACCCAAAGACTTGAACTATGCAAATAGATATCGTACTGCAAATACAAATTAGCTCCACTGTTGCATAACTCCAATTTTAAACCAACTTCAGCTGTGTAAATCCTAGGTGTGCACAGACGGAAACAAGTGTCTAGCATTTATATCGGGTCTTTAGCACGTTACAAACATCCCACAGTACTTGGTGTAAGCAAATTTGAGAGAGATTCGGAGTTGTGACCGAAATCCTGCTCCAGTAGTTGGATTTTAAAGAAAACAAGAGAGCAGAAAGCAGTGGATGAGTGGGGAATTGGGGGAGAAGAAGGGATGCTTAGGAAGAGAATCCCAGATTGTGGGCTCTATGTAACTGAAGGCACAGCCGTCAATGATGCAGTCAGAGGGGAGCCTGGAATCAGAGGGACAAAACTGGAGAGAGTCCAATTGTTAGACTGAAGATGGTTGCAGAAAGGGATGATGAGAAATGGAAGGATTTAACAACAAGGGAAGGAAGTTTTAATTGAGGCACTGGGGGCTTGGAAATCAACACAGGTCAATGAAAACAGGGGAGAGGAAAGTGGGATGTCGCAAGATAGGACATGGGTTTTGGATTAGTTTAAATTTACAGATACCAATTTGGCCAGTCATGGGTGGGAGGAGGAGAGAGGATGTGTCATATAGAATTTAACAATGGCAACAGAGAGCAAGCCAGTCGCCATTACCTGGCAGTAAAACAACTTGCACCCAAAAGGCTACTCCAAGAAAATAGGAGCTGTACAGGAGCAGAGATTTAGCTATCGGTGGAAGAACACATCACAAAGATAGTGCACATAATCAAAAAGACAATATTGTTTTTCTATATAAAGGGATTTGTATGCAAAAGTAGGGAAATAATGCTTCAGTTGTAGAGAGCCTTATTCAAAGTGTATCTGAAATATCGTTAGAAATGGAACTTCAAAGAACAAATTGACAACACTGATACCCAAGGCTAAACAGGTCAACTTCTGGCAAAATGTCACAAAGATAAAACCAGTTATTTTCAAGTTAAAGTGTAATCTAATTGAATTGTCCAAGATGGAATGAATAGTGTAGGATAGATAAACTATTTTTCTGGCGAAGGATTCCAAAACAAAGGGATTGCCTAAATAAATCACATCTCAAAGTGATTATCAGAATGCGTGTTATCAGGGATTATTAAGAACTGTAGAATTTTCCTTTACATTCATTTACAGGATGTGGGTGTCACTGGCCACGCCAGATTTATTGCCCATCCCCAATTGCCTGTGGTGGTAAGATGCCTTCTCGAACCGCTGCAGATGTAGGTACACCCACAGTGCTGTTGGGGCGGGGTTTAAAAACTCAACCTTGTAGGAGTCCAAAAAATGATAGTTATTTCTCCGATCCCCATGGACTTCACATTTTGCTGGGGCCCCTTGATGGCACACTCAGTCAAACGCAATCCTGATGTCAAGGGTAGTCACGCTCACCACTGGAATCCAGCTTTTAAAAAAATCCCTGTTTGAATCAAGGCTGCATTGAGTCTTGAGCTAAGTGGCGTTGGCAGAACCCAACCCTGAGCATTGATAAGCAAGTTAGGACTAACTGCAACAAGATAGCTCTGCTGATGATACCTCCTATCATTTGGCTTATAATTGAAAGTAGATTGATGGAGTGGTGTAACTGATGGTCAGATTTGTGGTCCTTTTGAGGACAGGACTTAGCTGGGCAATTTTCCACATCATCAGGTAGAGAGATGCCAATGCTGTAGCTGCACTTTAATAGCTTGGCTAGCAACTAGCTGTGGAACAAATGGTAAAATTGGAAATTTTTCTAATTGTCCTGCACGCCTATGCCTAAGTAATGAGCACGGTTTACATTGTGCGCACCCTGATCAGGGATCCAAGTGCAGCATTCCCACAAGCCTTGCATTGTCACAGCTGTTACTGTGGAAACTCTCACTCCTTATTTGCATCAATTTCCATTTTCTTTCATTTGTTTTTGTTAACTTCATTCATCTCATTTTTTGCTGCATTTGCCGAGATGGCCGTCACTTTATTCCAAAGTAATTCACTGCATGAAGTGCTTTCACAGATTGCCATGTGGTGATGTGAAAATACAAGCATTTTTCAAATATTCTTCAAACTAAAACTGGGTAATTGCGTAACTCTCATAGCTCCCAATGGGTGGAGTTCGCGGGTTTCTTCATCCAAAGAGACAGAGGAAACAGACACATTATGTTCGCAAACCAAACTGCTACTCCAGCACATTAAGTCACATCCTCCACATCTCTCTAAAGTTATATCTGTTACTTCCCATTTCACAGACTCTTGGTCTGTTGTGTGACTGAAATATTATATAGAAGAAAGATGGAGTTGAAAATATGAAGGGCATATCAACCTGTAAGGGGAGTTGCAACACAGCTAACAATCGCTGGAGACTTACTTCAGCCACAACTTGAGTCAAATTGGCTCAGTCGGCACCCTGTCTGTCACAGAAGGCCACAGGTTAAAATCCACACACTGACTTGAGCAATTCATCTAGGTTGGCATTGCAGTGCAATCTTGAGGGACTGCTATGGAAATCCACAATGTTTGGCAGTTTCTCCTGAATTGAACTCAACAGAAGGATTGGCTATGGGTTCAAATTGATAAATCTCAGACTGATATCAGGCATTTATCTGGAATGTGGCATGGAAAACATGGGCAGTGGACCAGCAGGTGTCAGGAAATTGTTTAAGGGACCATTAAACGCTGTAATGAGAGGGCAGTATAGCTTTGCCACGGCAGAGCTGAGACCAGCAAATTACTCTCTTCATGAAAAATTATTTTATTAAATTTCACAACAACGCACTACCCATTGAACTGCTGAGAGTCTTGGCTGGAAGTTTGTAGTTTTCAAAAGTGCACCGAACCTAGGCTGGTATCAATTAAACGGCTTGTTATTCCTCTGAATAATTTTAAGTTGCTTGCTTATTGTCACCTAACTGTTAAATGGCAGCTGGGTGACTGGCTTTATTTAACTCCTGCCAGGATAAATAGAAAACAGGTTCTAAAATCTGGGAGTTTACGCTGTTTTCCCGGCAGGACATCATTTGAAAGATCCAGTCTCTGTGACAACAGCAAGACAAATGGAGCAAGTATTAAAGTTTCAACGACTTGATGATGTATCTGCTCCATTTTGTAACTTGGAAACTGGCTAGGTGCCATTCAGATGTGGGAGTACTCAATGACTCACTGGGGCTGCTTAATCCTTAAAGTACTGGACAACTGCGGGAATTTATGCTGTTTTGAGACAGAGAAGGAACAAATATTGAAAGCAATTTTGATGTGTAGCATAATTACCCCAGATCCCATTCGGCAATCCCCATGAAATATACAAGAAACTAGCACACGCCGTGTGTCAGTGTGTGTGCTTGGACAGCCTAAAGCAATGTGTTAAGGAGGATGTAGTGAGATGTTTTTAAATGGAAGTTTATATATTTGTGTGCTCCTTATCACATCTGAGATGCATCTCAGAAGCCAAGATCCCTCCAGCCCACGCCATGGCAGTGTCAGTCGGTTCAGTCCTCTATTCTAGGTGCATGTGGATGTTGTTGCTGCGACAATAGCTCAGTTGGTAAACTGTTTCTGATCAACAAGTTCACGGGTGGCACGGTGACACAGTGGTTAGCACTGCTGCCTCGCAGCTCCAAGGAGCCGGGTTCAATTCCACCCTGCATGTGACTGCATGTTCTCCCCATGTCTGAGTGGGTTTCCTCCGAGGGTTCCAATTTTCTCCCACAGTCCAAAGATGTGCAGTTTAGGTGGATTGCCTATTCTAAATTCTCCCCCAGTGTCCCAAGATTTGATTTGATTTATTAATTCATGTTAACTTGCTGTGGGAGATGATACACTCATTGTGGATTTGTTTATTGTCTTTTTCCTGTGCCATCTAAAGTTTTGATTTGATTTGTCACATTAGCATACAGTGAAAAGTATTGTCTCTTGCGCGCTATACAGACAAAGCATACCGTTCATAGAGAAGGAAAGGAGAGAGTGCAGTTTGTAGTGTTAGTCATTGCTAGGGTGTAGAAAAAGATCAGCTTAATGCGAGCTAAGTCCATTCAAAAGTCTGACAGCAGCAGGGAAGAAGCTGTTCTTGAGTCGGTTGGTACATGACCTCAGATTTTTGTATCTTTTTCCCGATGGAAGAAGATGAAAGAGAGAATGTCCGGGGTGTGTGGGGTCCTTAATTATGCTGACTGCTTTGCCAAGGCAGCAGGAAGTGTAGACAAAGTCAATGGATGGGAGGCTGGTTTGCGTGATGGACTGGGCTACATTCACCACCTTTTGTAGTTCCTTGCGGTCTTGGGCAGAGCAGGAGCCATACCAAGCTGTGATATAACCAGAAAGAATGCTTTCTGTGGTGCATCTGTAAAGGTTGGTCAGAGTCGTAGCTGACATGCCAAATTTCCTTAGTCTTCTGAGAAAATAGAGGCACTGGTGGGCTTTAACTATAGTGTCTGCATTGGGGGAGGGGGGGAGGGGGGGGAGAGAGAGAGAGAGAGAGAGAGAGAGAGAGAGAGAGAGAGAGAGAGAGAGAACCAGGACATGTTGTTGGTGATCTGGACACCTAAACACTGAGTCATAGAAGGTTCACAGCGTGGAAACAACTCGGCCCAACTTGTCCATGCCGCCTTTTTTTTGTAAAACCCCAAAACTAGTCCCAATTGCCCGCATTTGGCCCATATCCTTCTATACCCATCTTACCCATGTAATTGTCTAAACGCTTTTTAAAAGACAAAATTGTACCCGCCTCTACTACTACCTCTGGCAGCTTGTTCCAGACACTCACCACCCTCTGTGTGAAAAAATTGCCCCTCTGGACACTTTTGTATCTCGCCCCTCTCACTTTAAGCCTATGCCCTCTAGTTTTAGACTCCCCTACCTTTGGGAAAGGATATTGACTATCTAGCTTGACTTGAAGCTCTCGACCCTTTCTATTTCGTCCCCATTGATGTAGACAGGGACATGTTCGCCTTTATGTTTCCTGAAATCGATGACAATCTCCTTCATTTTGTTGAAGTTGAGGGAGAGATTATCGTTTGCACACCAGTTCACCAGATTCTCTATCTCATTCCTGTACCTCTGTCTCGTCATTGTTTGAGATCCAACCCACTATGGTGGTGCTGTCAGCAAACTTGAAAATCGAACTGGAGGGTAATTTGGCCACACGTGTTGATTAGATGGAGTAGCCATGGAAATGTGTGGGTTACGGGTGTAGGTTACGCAAGATGCTCTGTCACAGAGTCGGTGTAGACTCGATGGGGCAAATGGCCTCTTCTGCACTGTAGGTATTCTATGATTCCACATTCAATCCTTGGTCTGTTCCAACTGCACTGAGCTCAAACAGGCCAACAATAGACAACAGAGCTAGGGCCTTTGCAGCTTGGACTTCTGGGGGGAGGCAGAGAAAATCGGGATGGGTTCTCACTCGACCATTGTCCAGCAGCTTCCACATCATGGGGGAAGAGAGGGAAGGACAGGAAGATGAGAAAGAAGTTAGCAAGAGAAAAACTTGCATTTCTACATCACATAGGAGAATGTTAAGAACAATGTAACCAGAAACTGAGTCAAAGGAGGAAATACAAGGACAATTTATCAAAGAGTTGTGTCTTAAGGAGCGAGAGGTGGAGGGGTTTATGAAGGGGATTCCAGAACTTCAGGCATAGACGGCTGAAGGCACAGCCATCGATGACGGGGCAAAGGGCAGATGTGGAGAGGTCGCAGTTGGAGGAACAATGTTGTCCGCTTGTTCAGGTGCACATTAGAAAATCCACCTGAAGAAAATGCCGAGATTCACATTATTTAAACGATGTAGTAGAAGGTGACTATAGCAGATCCCCACCCCCATCAAGGAGCCAAAGCTTTTAGACAGAGGAAAAATTCAAAGGAGAAAAAAAAGAATATCTCGCACCACTTTGTGTCACTGACCAACACGAACATGCTGCGCTACACATGCACGTCTCATTTTGACAAAGAAAAATGTAAATCAGCTTCTAGCTTTCATTCTGATGGTAATCTATTCATAGAGGATTAGACACTCAGTAGCAAGGACTGCCTATGATGTCATCTCATTGGCAGCCAGCACTCTGCATTCAAGAATGCGAGCTTTGTGTTCGCTGCATGAGCTCATCTTTCAGGGAGTAAGTCTGAGTGCGTACCTACCCCCCAAAATAAAACAATCATCCCAGGGAGTTGGGAAACTGTGCTGACCCCGCGACTCTGTGAAATCTTTCACAGAATTCTTGGGAAAATCTGCACAGCCTTGTGTATGTTACCAATGATTTTCTGGATTTAGTCAATAGCTTGCGTCTGCTGCCAAGAACTGTAAAAGTTGCCAGCGTAGCAGTCACTGAGAACAAGGCAGGAAGAGAGTCTCAACCCAGCGCCATCTAGAGGAAGACTCCAAAACATAGCTTGGTGGTTTCCTCCCACAACCCAAAAATGTGCAAGTTAGGCTAAATTGCCCCTTGGTATCCCAGAATGTGCAGGTTAGGGGGATTAGTGGGGTAAATGCATGAGGTTATAGGAATGGGACAGAGATGGGATGCTCTGTCGGAGAATTGGTGCAGATTCAACGGGCCAAACTGCCATCTGCACTATAGGGATTCTATGATAGGTGACAGACTTCCTCGGGAGAGTGGGGAGAAAGACATAATATCAGAGGTTGTTTTCTATCATTATGGTCAAACACAAGGACAATTTCCCTGGATTGTAGCAGCCAAGGTGCAGACCATAACCTTCCTGGATTCAATTCTCTGTGACAAGTAAACCAGGTTCTACTGGAACAGCAGCTGGAGTGCTCCGACTTGGCCTCAGTAGCTGTAATGTGGGGTATTTGGGATGCAAGGAATTGACGGGGCCAAAACCATGTCCTGACATCTGGAAAGCTGTCCAGTGATGCTTGGATATAAGGCATACATTTGAATGTACTTGGTTGGGAAGCCCTTGATATTCAAAAGACAAGAGCGAGTTGCCTGGAGTAATCTGAAGATTGGTCTGGACATCAGGGGTAACTGGCACTCCTGGAGGGGAACATTAGCAAAATTATATAATTTTTAAATAGCTAAAGGAGCAGTTGAGAAAAGATCACATGTTTGTCCTCTTGGCAAAGCAAAGGAAGAAGAAAATCCAACAAAGAAGCACCCAGGGTGAGGGAAACAGAACTTTTACCACAACACTATGTAACATAACTGAATTGAAAATACCAAACAGTCTGATGATAATCAGAATCTAACACAATGATCGTAAGGAACAGCTGGGTGGCAGGACAGGGGACACATTAAAATTCTACAGTCATGAACAAAAGCTGAAGGCAGCATCAGCCCTCAGAAAAACCTGAGCAACTATCTGCAACAAATCACCGACAACCAAAACATGTCCTAAATGATGCCCAAACGCTCACATTCTTTACTGGATTGTCTCAAGCTCAGCTGAAGTGAACTAAACACGGTAAAGTTCTTGCACAGATGGCGCTTCCACCAGCACTTCACTTCCCAGGACCAGCACTGTCCAAGGGAAGAGTTACGCAGAAAGAATGTCATCAGAGTTGCAGACAGCAATTGCCCCCGGCAGCCAGAAAGCACCGTGTCCGCTTCACACACAGCTTGCCAGTGAAGTGATCCTATAATAGAACCAAACTCACTGGATGTCTCCTTGTTATTTTTGTCTGCCACAGAAGCTACACTATTTATGCAGCATTACCCAGCAAAAAAGAAACTCCCCAGGATAAGCCACCATGTTAACAGACGTCAAAGATGATGGAAGGAGCCAAAGAACAGATAGCGAGCAACTATTTCCTCTAGTGGGAAGTCCAGAACTTTAGGATAGACAATAGTAGCTGTACTGAAGACTTGTGCTCCTGAACTGTTTAGCCAAGCTGCCCCAATACAGCTAAAACACTGGCATCAGTGTACTCTCAATCACCAAAGTAATCATGTAATCAAGTATTGACAGCATTTCCAAGCAGCACTTGTTTAACAATAGCCTGCTCACTATTCTCGGTTTGGGTGCTCAGAACCAAAGAACCTTTACAGTGCAGAAGGAGGACACGTAGCCCATTGAGTCTGCACCCACTCTTCAAAAGTGCATCCGACTCAGGGCTAACTCAGTCCTACTCCTGTAATCCGCACAATTAACACGCTAATCCACCTAACCTACACATCTGGAGGAAGAAACCGGAGCACCCGGAGGAAACCCACGCAGATACGGGGCGAACATACAAACTCCACACAGTCACCCAAAGCTGGAATTAAACCTCAGTCTCTGACTGAGGCAGCAGTACTAACCACTGTGCAGCCCCTGGCAGGACCACTCAGCTCTTTAACTCATTACAGCCTTGAACCAAACACTGATAAAAGAGTTGAACTCGAGAGGTGAGAGTGACTGCCCATAACAGCAAGGCAGCATGTTGAGACTGGGGGCTTCCAAGTGACAAATCCAAAACTGAGATGAACCAGACTTTGTGAGGTAAGAAAGAGTATTCAAGGTAATAGAACAGTACAGCACAGAACAGGCCCTTCGGCCCACGATGTTGTGCCGAGCTTTATCTGAAACCAAGATCAAGCTATCCCACTCCCTATCATCCCGGTGTGCTCCATGTGCCTATCCAATAACCGCTTAAATGTTTCTAAAGTGTCTGACTCCACTATCACTGCAGGCAGTCCATTCCACACCCCAACCACTCTCTGCGTAAAGAACCTACCTCTGATATCCTTCCTATTGGGCACATGAAGATGAAAGTCAGCCATGATCTAATTGAATGGTGAAACACGCTCAAGGGGCGAATGGGCCAGTCCTTTTATCACAGTCCACGCTCCAAATTATTTTTGTTCCACTGCTCCATCAGGTGTTCGGCACCCAGTCTGGCATCAAAAATCAGGAAAGACACTAATCTTGAACGCTAGCCTTTAAATGGTTAAATTATGAGAATGGGTTGCATAAACCAGCTTGTATTCACTTGAATTTCAAAATTTGAGGGCCACCTGATCAGAAGTTGTTAAATTGATGAAGGAATTTGATGGGGTAGGTAGAGGAAGTTTTTCCCTCTTGTGGCAAATCCAAAACAAGGGGATATAATCTGGAAATTGAAGTCAAGCTATTGAATGGAATTGGGAATTAGTGTGGAGTGGAAATCTGCATTCAGCCTCTCAGTTCCCCATCGCCAAAATGAATGTGTGTTCTTGCGATTCATTGGAAGTTTCAAGACTGAATCAATAGATTTTTAAGTCAGGGTTAAATCATCAGCTGCAATCGAAGAGAATGGTGAAACTTTGGCTTTAAATAAAGAGTATAGGTGGCTAACATCTCTAAACTGGATAACGTAGAAATTTAATGGACCTAATTTTCTGAGTTATATTTATTTATCATTTCAGGTAACATAAGAGAAACAAAAAAGTGTAATGGTCATTAAAAAGTGTAATGGTCATTAAGACCAGTTTGAAAGGTTGATCTGATCATTCCTACCCCTATGTCACTGTTGGCATTGGTCCCAATGGGCAGGGTTTACATGGCATGACTACTTCAATGAGTATGACTATCAAGCCCATTCAAAAGTCACCTTTGATGAACAATGTAGGAAGAGAGAGCAAACTCCCAGTCCCAATGTTTCAATGAGTGCAGAGAACAGAGACTGCAGACAGGGACCCTTGTAAGACAGATGAGGCGGTATGTACATACAGTGCAAAGAGAGAGGTGTCGAGCCTGCCTGACCAGTATCCTCCTGCAGCCAGCACAAAAGAACTAATGAAAGCTGAAACACTGGTTCGTCAATTCTTCAACAGGATTCATTACTAGTGCCACCCTGAAAACAAAATACAAGTCTAAGAGCAGGAGGAGGCCATTCAATTTGTATTTGGTTGATCTGTGGCCTAATGCCATACACCTACACCTTTGCTCCACATCCACTAATGCATTTGGGGAACAAAAATTTATCAATTTCAAATCAAAATTTACAATTGGCCTAGCATTACCATGTGGGGAAGAGAATTCCAAAATTTTACCAACCTTTTCATGAAGAAGCGTTTCCTTATTTCTGTCTAGCTCTAATTTTTAAGACTATGCCCGACCCCCTCCTCCCCCACCCAGCATCGATACTTCAAAGCCCAACCAGCCAGCTCAGTTTCTTTCCATCTACCCTATCTGTTTCCCGTAAATATCTCAGAAGATTTGATCAAGCCATCACTTAACTTACTAAATTCCAGGGGATACAACTCTAGTCTCTGTAATCTCTCCTCAATTTAACTCTTGGAGTCCAGGTACCATTCTGGTAAAGCTATGCTCACTCCCTCTAAGAAGTCTCACAACACCAGGTTAAAGTCCAATAGGTTTATTTGGAATCACAAGCTTTCAGAGCACTGTTCCTTCATCAGGTGAATGGAAAGGTAGGTTTCACAAGCACAGCATATATAGACAAAAACACAGTTGCAAGATAGTTGTGAGTCCTCAGGACTCGCATTCCAACCATTATCTTGCAACTGTGCCTTTGTCTATATATGCTGTGCTTGTGAAACCTACCTCTCCACTCACCTGATGAAGGAACAGCGCTCTGAAAGCTCGTGATTCCAAATAAACCTGTTGGACTTTAACCTAATGTTGTGAGACTTCTTATTGTGCCCACCCCAGTCCAATGCCGGCATCTCCACATCAATCCCTCTAAAGCTAACATATTTCCTCAGATGTGATGCCCAGAGCTGCTCACAATATTCCAGGTGTGGTCTAACCAGGGTTTCGTATAACTGGAGCATGACTTCGACCCTCTTGTATTCTCGTCTCCAGCTATAAAGCCCAGCTCCACAAATCATTTTGGACCTCCACTGTTTCGAGCTTTCCACCATTAAGTATATACCCTGGTTCTATCCTTTTCAGGTCCAAAGTAATTTTATGCTTCCTTCCACACTGCTTACAACGCTAAATGTTATTGGCAAATTTTGATCAATGACTATCAAAAAATCATTAACAGTGAAAGGTTGAGGTCCCAACACCAATCCTTGAAGGACAAACGAATCAAATCCAGCCAATGAGAATCCCTGCACATAATCCCTACTGACTCTCCTGCCCCTCAGCCACTTCCCTAACCAGGTCAATAATTTGCCTTCAATTCCTTAAGCTAACAGTTGCTACGAGAGATTTTATCAAATGCTTTCTCAAGTCCACATAAACAACATCCATAGATTTTTCCCACCAATGCTTTAATCGCTTCATCAAATACTGCGCGATCTTTTGTTGTTGAGCTCTGGATGAGTTCCAGTAATTTCCCCAAAGTGATGAGCTCATTTCCCCAGAGTGCTTTGGTGTCATGGGAGTAACCAGCTAGTGGGAAGTGCTCAGTGGGATTAGAGAATGGCAAGCCAGAGATACAGTCTTAAAGTTATTGCCTGCCTACTTCCCATTTCAAGCAAACTTTTCAAATAGCTTCAAGTTTAAAACAACTAGCCAAATGACTAAAGCAATGGTAAAAAAAAAAGCCAAGTGAAGAAATGATGTGCCATAGTTGGAAAAGCAGCAAGAAACCTCACTAGACAGCCAAAGTAAATTGCATTTTCAAACTATTACGTTGCCAGGATCCTATAGTATTTCCAGGTGGATATGGGTTGCACAGTCATAATCCAGCTCAATTGTCTTGTATGGTAGGGTACATCTCAAATCTTCGAGTGCAAGTCTGAATTATGTGTTTAAATCTCGAGTGGGCCAAAACCACAAGCATCTCATCTAACAATAAATTCTATCCCTAAGATATAGCGAACACTCCAGTTCATACAGCTCACGTAGCTTTTATCAATTTCACAGCATTATTTGAAGACAGTGGAGTTCTCTTGGTCTTGTTGCTAAAGTTTCTCCCTCAATCAAACATGATCCCAATGTTGTGCCAAAAAGCATATAACTAACTACATGACAACACTATACTTAAAATTTCAATTATATCTGACAGAGCCACCATACCATATAAATAGAAGTCCTACAACTGGCTACACAAAGCTGGAAGTACTGACTAGTATCACTAACGAGTAAAGCACCACCACATATTCAGAAACACAGGAAAGGTTGCAAGACCAGTGACTAGTTGCTCCACCACTGTAGGGACACACCAGACCTCAACTGAGTGACCGTAAGGGAAAAGACAAAAATAATCTGTAGTGCTTTTCATAATATTGGGCACTTTCAAAGCACTTTATAACTAATGAAATGTAGGTGCTGTGTGAAGTCAGCAAAGTCAAATAATTGACACAAGGGTTGGGCTGGTACCATATTTGATTTGATTTGTCACATGTATTAGTATACAGTGAAAAGTATTGTTTCTTGCGCGCAGACAAAACATACCATACATAGAGAAGGAAAGGAGAGAGTGCAGAATGGAGTGTTAGTCATTGCTAGGGTGTAGAGAAAAATCAACTTAATGCAAGGTAAGTCCATTCAAAAGTCTGATGGCAACAGGGGAGAAACTGTTCGAGTCAATTGGTATGCGACCTCAGACTTTTGTATCTTTTTCTGATGGAGGACAGTGGAAAAGAGTAAGTCCAGCGTGTGTGGGGTCCTCAATGGCTGCTTTTCCGAGGCAGCGGGAAGTGTAGACAGTGTCAATGGGTGGGAGGCTGGTTTGAGCGATGGACTGGGCTTCATTCATGACCCTTTGTAGTTTCTTACGGTCTTGGGCAGAGCAGAAGCCATACCAAGCTGTGATACAACCAGAAAGAATGTCTTCTGTGGTGCATCTGTAAAAGTTGGTGAGACTCGTAGCTGACGTGCCAAATTTCCTTTGCCTTCTGAGAAATTAGAGGCATTGGTGGGCTTTCTTAACAATAGCGTCGGCGTGGAGGGACCAGGACAGGTTGTTGGTGATTGGACACCTAAAAACTTGTACTGCAGAGCATTGTCAGAGGCCTATGGTATGAGATCACCCTCCCATACATTGTGGGTACAAAAAGATGCACAACCTGGAACCATATTGTCCAATACGATCATTCCCCCCAAGCCACACGTGCCACACACTGGCCAGCCACGATCCGATTGAATGGAGAACAAGCTCGAGGGACCGAACAGCCTACTCCTATTCTTATTTATGGTGTAATGGCTACTTGGGAATCCAGATGTGGATAACTGCATATCTGATTAAGTTAAAAATATACAAATAATCGGCATTCATTATATCATTACACAATATGCCAAAGATTTGTGAACTTCAAATGTTTTGGGTGTTGTTGGTAAAATGTTAAAATGAAAAGGAGGAGATTTTTGATCCTTAAGTGTTTGATTTCCTTGTTTACTGAATGATCAATGATTAAGTAAATGTACACAGTGAAGTCACTTGGAATGTGGCAGGTGCTTTCTAGTAAAATGAGAGCATGTGGCTAAAACGGATTCACTGCAGCCACACCAATGGCTATTTGGTGATTTCAACTGGATAACACTGGCCTGGGAAAACATAATGGTCTGGAATAAATGGGGACGACTTCTGCAAGTACCGCCCATTCGAAATAAAAATAGCCAATGAAGCCAAAGACAAAACTTCCCAACACTAACGTAAAGAATGGAACAAACAGCACAGTGTCTGTACGACTGAGGAAGAAGCTGTTAACCATCCTTCAGTAATTTGGCTGATTTCATTCAAATTCCAGCCACTAGTGCAATGATCATGCATGCATACATACAGTCAGGCATGCATACATACAGTCAGGCATGCATACATACAGTCAGGCATGCATACATACAGTCAGGCATGCATACATACAGTCAGGCATGCATACATACAGTCAGGCATGCATACATACAGTCAGGCATGCATACATAGTCAGGCATGCATACATAGTCAGGCATGCATACATAGTCAGGCATGCATACATAGCCATGCATGCATACATAGCCATGCATGCATACATAGCCATGCATGCATACATAGCCATGCATGCATACATAGTCATGCATGCATACATAGTCATGCATACATACATAGTCATGCATACATACATAGTCATGCATACATACATAGTCATGCATAGTCATAGATCTGCGCGCACACAGATGTAAATACATACTAGAATAATTAGAAATCTAGGTTTCTGTTGAAGTGTATAAAATGTTATCAGTAGTAATTTATAATTAGGTTTTGTTTTAAATTTGCATCTGGATATAGATCACTGATCTCCATTCTCTAGTGGCCAACAAGAATCTCCATTCCGTTGGTTCATTCAGCCGTGGTTAAGTGAAGGCCTACAATGTCAAGAGAATGACCAAGTCCTGTATAACATTTAACAGCACCTCCTATAACAACTCCTAAAGAGGCAATAGGAAGGAGCCGTGGGTCATTCTTGGGGCATGGAGGGGAAAAGCGATGAACAGACAGATCAACCTTGAAAACCACTTTGTAGCAGTAGAGTGCAGTGGTACCCTTCACAAACAGCATCAATATAAAAGCATCTACTGCTGGAGCTGCACCGTTCAACTTCCCCCAGTCAGCTGTTGAAACAACAGGGTCAGTGATTCTCTCTCTGTGCAAGATTCACTTCTCCTGCAAACTTCACTTGTTAAACAGAGATTTTCCAATTCATACTGGGAACGAAAATACTTCCCATTTCAGATCTGGAGAGGGCCATCAACAGAATGATGGAGACTCGGTTCTCATGGTTACTCCCCTGAGGCCATTCCCCATGTGACTGCAGCATGTCGCATTGTCATTCTGTGATATCATCAGTTCAAAGTGTGGAACCATTGTACCCGAGGGTGAAGCCAGGAAGGCAGGAAAAACACTGCTGGTTATTTCTTTTTGTGCTGCAGTTATGTTTCCCACAACGAGGATGCGGGAACTTTACAGCCAGCCAGCAAAGGTGACATTTGGTTCTGGCCCAGATGCCAGAAAGGAAAGGCCCATTGCATCAATCAACCCCAAAACATAAAACTAATATGCACTACAGTTACTCAGAGACTCAGCTGGTAAAAGCAGCGTCCCAGGTCTTATTTCCATTTTCACAATGTGTTGATCTCAGGCAGGGGAGTGGTGGGGGAATTATTGGATAGCTTCTGCTCCTATAGCTCCTTATGAACGCCAAGCAAGGTCAGAACCAGGGTTGATTGTAGGTTACCACGGAGAGATGAAATATATGATCTCTCTTATTTGCATTTCTTGAGAATGTGAGCCCAGAAGCTCTTCCGGAATTTAATTTCAGAACTTGCAATGGTAGGATCTGAACTCACCACCTCTGGGTTGAGTTCAGATCCATAACTATCAGGCTGACCCCAACCCTATGACAGTTCTAACTCCAGCTGCACCACTGGACATCATACATGTAGGAACAAGGCATTCTAGTATTGAAAACAATTACTTCAATTCATCAATTCAGGCAATCTCACTCCTTTTTGTGCAGCATGACAAAGAAAATCCAAATCAAAAATTCATCATCCAAAACAAGACTTTTTGATCTTTTGAGACTCTAGTTCAGAATATCAAAAGTACCGAATCCAACAAACCCTATCACTGCAGGTGAGATAGCAAAGCTGAAGGGTGAACTCCACTACAGGCAGTAGTTAAAGACCAAGTCAATAGAACAGTTCTAAAATCAACACTCGGTGCCACGTGGCTTTTTAATACCGTGCTTACAGGAGACAGCAGTAATACCAAATATCTCACCACTGCATCCAATACAATCCAACTCATCAAAATAAACCACAGGGAGAAAAGAGAATAGAACTTCTCATCATTCCACATTATAAAATTCGATACTATACTCACATTCCTGCTCCATCTCCCTCATTTCCTCAGGTGGGATCTTCAGTTTGTCAACGTGCTCCCGCAAAACACTAGCCCATTTCTGCAAAGAATCCATGATAGTCCAAGGCCTGGCCATGTCCGCCACAAAGACTGCCAGTGTGTTCTTCAAGTTGTCCCCAGAAACCGCAAACTTAAGAAGGCCTTTGTGGTACAGCTCACCGTCTAGAATCCATACATTACATCGTGTGTGATCTGTGGAGAAACATGGGATTAATCACTCACTCGGATTAAACACAGTCACTAGTCAGCCTAGAAAGCCCAGCCTTTAGACCACACTGGCAAATAAAAGCGGACTGCTAGTGCAGAAATGATGGTGCACCAGCACAGAAATATTTCACCACACATTAAAGACATTAGAGAATCAGTTGGGTTTTTACAACAATTCAATAGTTACATAGTCATTAACGCTGGGTTTTTATTCCAGCTTTATTTCCTCAGTCGTCATGGTGCAATTTGAGCTTGAGCCTCCAGATCATCATGCCTCTGAATTACTTCTCCAGTAACATAACCACCATCTTACTGTTCCCAGCAAATAATGAGTGGTGCAACAGGCTTGAAGGGCTCAATGGCAAACTGTCCCATTCCTATGAATCAACCATAATTTCTAC
Organism: Mustelus asterias; assembly: GCF_964213995.1. Taxonomy (NCBI): domain Eukaryota; kingdom Metazoa; phylum Chordata; class Chondrichthyes; order Carcharhiniformes; family Triakidae; genus Mustelus; species Mustelus asterias. The sequence continues at coordinate 3,812,042 of NC_135804.1, read as the reverse complement.
ACAAACATTGTACAGATTTTTAAGAAGGAAGAAAGGACGGGGGAGGATCTTTATTCCTCTTTTGGGAAAGTCCAGAAGGGGTCATAACCATAACCAGCTCTTTTTTTAACCCATCCCTAATTGCTCTTGAACGGAGTGGCTTGCGAGGCAGTTATGGATCAACCACATTGCTGTGAATCTGGAGTCACATGGAGACCAGAGGTAAGATTTCCTTCCCTAAAAGACAATAACAAATCAGATGGGTTTTTATGGCAAATCTATAATAATTTCATGGCCACCGTTACTGAGAGTAGCTTTATAGTCCAGATGTTATTAAACAAATTTATTTTCCACTGGCTGACATGGTGGGATTTGAACCTGGGTCCCCACAGTATTAGCTAGGGCCTTTGCATTGTTCGTTCAATGACATTGTCACTGTGCCACCATGTCCCCACTAATAATCTTAAAATCAAAACCAAGCAATTTAGGGATAATAGCAGGAAGTACTCCTTCAGTGTTGTAAATCTGGACACTTTCCCACAAAGCTGCTGAGGCTGGGGGCTTTTGGGGGGTACAGTTAGGAGAGCTCAAATAAAAAATTCTAAACTGAGATTGATAGATACTTGTTAAGCAAGGACATTAGGGTAATCAAAATATGAGGCTAAATGAAGTTAAGACACCGATCGGATATGAACAAAGAACAAAGAACAATACAGCACAGGAACAGGCCCTTCGGCCCTCCAAGCCCGTGCCGCTCCCTGGTCCAAACTAGACCATTCTTTTGTATCCCTCCATTCCCACTCCGTTCATATCGCTATCTAGGTAAGTCTTAAACGTTCCCAGTGTGTCCGCCTCCACCACCTTGCCTGGCAGCGCATTCCAGGCCCCCACCACCCTCTGTGTAAAATACGTCCTTCTGATATCTGTGTTAAACCTCCCCCCTTCACCTTGAACCTATGACCCCTCGTGAATGTCACCACCGACCTGGGGAAAAGCTTCCCACTGTTCACCCTATCCATGCCTTTCATAATTTTATACACCTCTATTAAGTCTCCCCTCATCCTCCGTCTTTCCAGGGAGAACAACCCCAGTTTACCCAATCTCTCCTCATAACTAAGCCCCTCCATACCAGGCAACATCCTGGTAAACCTCCTCTGTACTCTCTCCAAAGCCTCCACGTCCTTCTGGTAGTGTGGTGACCAGAACTGGACGCAGCATTCCAAATGCGGCTGAACCAACGTTCTATACACCTCCAACATCAGACCCCAACTTTTATACTCTATGCCCCGTCCTCTAAAGGCAAACATGCCATATGCCTTCTTCACCACCTTCTCCACCTGTGACGTCACCTTCAAGGATCTGTGGGCTTGCACACCCAGGTCCCTCTGCGTATCTACACCCTTTATCGTATTCTACCATTTATCGTATAGCTCCTCCCTACATTATTTCTACCATGATCTATGATCTAACTGAATGCTGGAAGAGGCTCAAGGGGAATGAAAACCTCCTTTAGTTCCTGTGTATCAACCAAAATTTCCACATTAGATAGCAATGGTGAATAAACAATAATCAGGGATGTCCATACACACATAGCATTGGGGGCAATTCATCCATATTCAAAACTCCTTACTCCAAGCTAAGAGAATTAAGTGAAATGGGGATGGAAGAGCAAAGTGGAGTTTAACGTTAAATATAAGCCACCATCTTGAGCAGACTCCAGGGACAATGCAATCTATTCCTGCCAAACCTTAATCTTCTTGAGCTAGCTCCCTACCTTGCCATGCAGTCACTGGTTTGCTCACAGGATGGTCGGGCGATTAATTCCCAGAGACACTGGGGAAAATTGGCACTCTAGATGGAAAACACCGGGTGACAGAATATGTGCCTTAGAAAAGGCTTTGCTATGGAGGATACTCTTATGGACTCTCAGGGGACAGCCAACAGCTATGCAAATTATATTCTCAGGTGGAGTGCATCCCAGCCTTGAGGGGAAAGTATATACACAGGAAATCAATTATTCAAATTTCATCACAAACAGCAACTACCAACTGATATAGTAGCCTAAGGATAAGGAGGGAGGCACCGTAACGAGGGAGGCAAAACAGGTTGGATATGGGAGTTGCTAAAGTCTTCATGCTTGAATTTGTGTTGTTAATGTTCAGAGTTGCTGAGTGCAGCAAATCTAAGATTAACACAATGAAGCAGAGGTTCAAACTGCTGAATTCTCACCTTTACAAGCAGAACTCAGCAGGTTTCAATACATCAGTCGGCAATAATATGAAAACAAGGTCTGCACTGGACAAATATTGAAAAATCACATCTAATGGTGTAACTACATTCGATCCAATTCTGAGGCATTTTGAATTTGACAAAAATAACAATGCCATAGGCACCCAAGTGTCAACTCATCACTCGAGCTTGGGCGGAGAGCATCAGTTCCATTGTGGAAGCTATCACAATTGTGCCAGGTAATCATTTTACAGTGATGGGAATCACTCAACAGTGGGAACTTTGAATAAGCACTGAACTGAATTTAATTTCAATGAATTGGCTTATTACTAGCCAGGAGGTCGCGAGTCCCTGATTTTCAATGCTCCACCATTAGCAATCATGTCTTCAGCTGTCAAAGCCTAACCTCCAGAATGCCCTCCCTAAACCCCACCATCTATCTTCCTTTGACTCTCCTTAAAACTTTAGTTCTTCGAATAAACTGTTGCTCACCTATCCTGGAACCTCATCTAGCCCAGTGTCAAATTTAATATGATTATGCTCCTATTGTACATTAAGCTGAAACAGAACAGAATCAGGTGATGTGACTATAGTGGACTATTACTATGGGAAGTCTTGATGACACCACCACTAGGCAGCACCAACAATGAGTACAAAACAAGCTCAAGTCAAGTCAATCCTATTAAAATAACATTTTACACAATTGGATGGGTGGGAGGTGTTTGGCGGAAAGAATTTTATTATTTGTAAAATCTTGTTTCAATGCATTCGTCCACCTGCCTCACCAAACAAAGACAGACAGAAGCCTACCATCCAGCATTCCAAAGCCCACCAATATTTAAATGTCTTGCAGAGTCGGTACAGCACAGAAACCAGCATTTAGCCTGACAAGTCAATGAAGAATCAAAATATAAAAATCTACCAGCTACTTCTGGGAGATAAATCTGCAAACATACTGGCGACCTTGCGCTCTTCAAAAATACCAACCTTGCTACACAATAAGCTTCATGCGATAAAGCTCTTGCATCGCTCGAATATGCAGTCAAAAGTACAAAAGTGGGAAAATACATTTTTTCTTCTACCAATAATTCTGGAAATAAACACAAACACTCGAGGAGGCTTATGCATTACATTAATGCGTTTCCCCGTTGCCACATCTGCAGTCTGGAGGGTTACTAAGCAGTCAGACATGAAGGAATGTTTCAACTTCCTATCATTCACCAGCTTGGTGACAAGATTTCTATCCTGCTGCATACCATAACACAAGTGTGGGAAGAGTAATTTGATAGATTGCAGTGGCAGTTTTGGAATACAGACAGACTACATGCTGGAGAGATGAAATTCATCTCAGATAAACACAGACTGAAATAGAATCAGTGTACACCAACAAACACAAACTCACAAAGTAATGAAATCTAAAGTTTTCTCCCCTCTCTCCCACCCCCACTCAAATCAAAGCATCTGTCAGCTACCACCAAGGTTTGTGCCTTCATTATCCTTCCACAAGACCATTTCAATAAGAGTTGAGAAACTGGCCATTGCATGTGTCAATTAAACTGTTGCTCAATATTATTCCTCAATTTGGCTTTTACCAATCTACACCCACATTCTCTCATCCTGAAATCATAGTTTAATGTGAAATTGTTCTCACTTTATACTTCATTCACTCTGGGATTTCTCACTAAGAATCTGTCTCATCTTTCTCTATAGATGCATCCCACATGCCTCTGGCCAGGGTTGGACTCTAGTTAAGCATCTAGAGACGAGATTTAAAAAAAAATAAAATTGTTAGCATCAAATGGCTGAATTAGGTAGATCATTATCATTGAAGGCAGAGTACATTGGGTGGCACAGTGGTTAGCACTGTTGCCTCACAGCGCCAGGGACCTGGGTTCAATTCTAGGCATGGGTCACTATCTGTGCAGAGTTTGCATGTTCTCCCCGTGTATGTGTGGGTTTCCTCCGGGTGCTCCGGTTTCCTCCCACAGTCCGAAAGACGTGCTGGTTAGGTGGATTGGGTCATGCTAAATTCTCCCTCAGTGTACCCGAACAGGCGCCAGAGTGTGGCGACCAGGGGATTTTCACAGTAACTTCATTGCAGTGTTAATGTAAGCCTACTGTGACACTAATAAATAAACTTTTTTTAAAAAGCACTGCATACTGTAGCATTGAATAGATGCCAGCTCCTGTCTGAAGTGAACTAGCTGATGACTGGAAACGGCAGCCCAGCTTCCCACGCCGTAATGCAAATCTGATAACTTCCCCCGGATACGTACATGCATAGAGACATCTGGCTGAACCATAATGGTCCCAATCAAAAAGCATTCAAAACACACACTGTAACCTCCTCCAGCTCTCTAAAATTCTCAATTCTGGCCTCGTGTGTGTTCCCAATTTCCTTTGCCCATGACAAGTAGCTGTAGCTTCAGCTGTCCATGTTCCAAGCTCCGAATTCCTAAACCTTAAAACCTACCTTTTTGATCGAACTTTTGTCACCTGTTTCAGTATCTTGATGTGGCTCCATGTCAGATTTTGTGCCACATGAAGTGCCATGAGTTGCCTGACTGTCTCAAAAATGCCACATAAATGCTAGTTGTTGTATAGGTTTACACATTTCACTGTATATCAATACGTGACAATAATAAATCAAATCAATTTAGCATTTATATAGCACCTTTGAAACAGTCAGACTGTGTGGCCAAATTCCCCTCCAGCTCAATTTTCAAATTTGCTGATGACACCACTGTAGTAGGTCGGATCTCAAACAATGATGAGACAGAGTACAGGAAAGATGTAGAGAATCTGGTGAACTGATGCGACGACAATAATCTCTCCCTCAATGTCAACAGAACGAAGGAGACTGTCATCGACTTCAGGAAGAGTAGTGGAGGACATGCCCTAGTCTTCATCAATGGGGACGAAGTAGAAATTGTCGAGAGCTTCAAGGTTTCTAGGTGTCCAGGTCATCATCAACCTGTCCCGGTCCCTCCATGCTGATGCTATAGTTAAGACCATCGACGCCTCTACTTTCTCAGGAGACTAAGAAAATTTGGCATGTCTGTTACGACCCTCATCAACTTTTACAGATGCACCATAGAAAGCATTCTTTCTGGTTGTATCACAGCTTGGTATGGCTCCTGTTCTGTCCGAGACCACAATAAACTTCAAGGGCTGTGAACAAAGCCCAGACCATCACTCAAACCAGCAACCCATCCATTGACTCTATCTACACTTCCCGCTGCCTCAGAAAAGCAGCCAGCATAATCAAGGACCCCACGCATCCTGGACACACTCTCTTCTGCCTTCCTCCGTCAGGAAAAAAATACAAAAGTCTGAGGACACGTACCAACCAACTCAAGGACAGCTCCTTCCCTGCTGTCATCAGACTTTTGTATGGACCTACCTCATATTTAGTTCATCTTTCTCTGCACCCTAGCTATGACTGTAACACTACATTTTGCACCCTCTCCTTTCCTTCTCTATGAATGGCATGCTTTGTCTGTATGGCGCGCAAGAAACAATACTTTTCACTGTATACTAATACATGTGACAATAATAAATCAAATCAAAAAACATTAGCAGTCACCTGAATAAAACAGGCCTACCACCACAAAAATGCCTGGGCAAGAAGTTATGGTTTCAGAAAATAACAAGGGCACCACAATGTTAAAAGCAGATTACGATGCAGGAATTGACTGGAGCTGGCATCATGCATTGATAGCTACTGGCATTCAAATACTTGACGTGATTTGAGTTTACAAGCTGGATGACACCACAGCATCTGAAGTTTGCCTTAGACCCAATAAAATTAGGTCGACATGGATGTTGCATTGCAGTTTTCATGGACAAATGGAAGAATGCAATTCCCAAAGCACCAGTAAAAATTCTGGAATCGCATATAACCTGCAAAGAGCAACAAGATAATCTCTAGCAATAGAGATGAGCTAGAAGAAAATAAACCAGAGAAATTTAGACATTTTAGCCTACATTCAAGGTATCAAGATTTAGAAGATCGAAAAACTTATCCCCGAATATTAATTTAATACTTGTTCTCCAATTTTGGTTTCTCTAGACTGACGCTCCTGCAAACAAGTTGGGGCCAGTTAGGTGCCATCTGTATAAGAGTGAGTCAGTCAGCAAGAAATCTGCAACAACCTCCTGGTTACAGCTAACTTCTCCAACCTCTCCATTGCAAACAACGTCAAACCATCACTCGGCACTCACCCAGCACCATGCAACCCACACCGAAGACCATGCAGGGTGGGTGGACCAAATCATCCCAGCATCACTACAAGCCATTCATAAACACGCAACTGCCATGTGGGACCAAATATTTGACCAGAGGAGGCAGCAGGTGAATATTTAGTTAGAACACTCTTCATGACTAAATGCCAGCGAATTAAAATATTCTACCCTCATCTATTTCAAGCTATAAGCAGCAACAGGTTGATAGTGGCAGATGGCAGGAATTCTACTGCTTAATTAACAAACTACTGTTTCCCCGATGCAAGTGCAGCAGGACGAAACTTCAAAAATATAAACAACAAATAAAATGGTTCAAGGTATTACTACACTGAGAACTATTTCCAGCATTTGCTGTTTGGATCTAGAGAGCATTTAGGCAATGCCATTCAGCATGTAGGCAATGCCATTAGTCTTTCATTTTTAAGTCTATGTGCTACCAGATGCACATCATTCATTACTAAAGTGGAATATTGTTTGTAATTTGACAAACTTCAATAGCAACATCTGTTAATACAGTCGTTCTGGGGAGTGATGCGTAGGTTAGAGGGATTAGTGGGTAAATATGTAGGGATGTGGGGGTAGGGCCTGGGTGGGATTGTGGTCGGTGCAGACTCGATGGGCCGAATGGCCTCTTTCTGTACTGTAGGGTTTCTTTCTTTCTTTCTTTCATCATAAGAAAGAATCCGATCCACACAGGTTCAACAATCTACACCAGGAAGTGGGCGCCTTACAAAAAAATGGACTATTTTTGGTGCAGTTCTCCCATGTTGTGAAGTCTAGAAACCAGACCCGGCTGTTGATATGTCAGCAACTGATATCACAGCATTGAGCCCATTATGAGACAGTGAAACTCTTGAACAGTCCAAAAGATAAAAAATGAGAGTGTGATTTATAGATATTTACTTCAGGCAAAGCACCGTTTGTGAACAAAGTCTCAAGAGTCTAGAGAGCAGCTATCCCAGAGTATGACCAACCATTGTATGATCTGCACCGGGACATCGCCACAACATCAATCTGGCAAAGTGCCTTCAAAAGCCATTGCTTATTTCCAAATTCTTGCTTCCTCCAGGTTAACACAGCACGGTGGCACAGCGGCTCGGTGACACAATGGTCAGCACTGCTGCATCAGCACCAGGGACCCGGTTCAATTTTGGCCTTGGGTCACTGTCTGTGTGGAGTCTGCACATTTTCCTTGTGTCTGCGTGGGTTTCCTCCGGGTGCTCCAGTTTCCTCCCACAGTCCGAAAGACGTGCTGGTTAGGTGCATTGGCCATGCTAAATTGCCTCTTTAGTGTCCCAAGATGTGTAGGTTAGGTGGATTGGCCATGCTAAATGTGTGGGGTTACAGGAATAGGGCGGGGGAGAGGGCCTGGGTAAGATGCTCCGTCAGAGTCGGTGCAGACTCGATGGACCAAATGGCCTCTTTCTGCACCATAGGGATTTCTATTCTATAACATTCCGGTCTGCTGGTTTGAAAAGAGCTGCCTTCATCACCACTGCCTCAGTACTAGATAAATCCTCAATCAAAAGGCCAAACTTGTACCCATAGCTTTAGATACAAGTACAATTATTGAGAGCTTGATTTAAATTGTGACCACAGAAGGCATGGTACAATCTGTATAATCAAGATCTCGAGACAGTAGCGAGGGAGTGTTGATCCTGATGGAGATGCTGCCCTTCAGGCAAGAAAGCTCCTACCTGCCTGACCGAGTGAATGTCACTATTAAGGTAGAACGCAGCAAGTTCTCCTGCTATCTTGGCAACACTTGCCTCAAACTAAGATACTAAAATAAATTCTGATATTCAACTTACTATTGGATATTAATACAACAGTCAACAGATACTGTATTTCATAGTGTATTGGTGTCAAAACACAAAAGTAATAGGGAGTTCACATTAAAAAAGAGAAAGTCTTGTTTGCATATGGACATGGTAACATGTCATAGTCACTCTATGCATGGAGGTTATAGTCAAAAACTGGGAGAAGTTACAAATTACCTAGAAACCAATTTAAACAAGGGCTGAATAGCGATACAGTTTGACTCCTGGTTATTATTGCACACCCCCTCCCTACTACTCATAATCTTAAAATGCTTTACTTTCCTGCATAAGGGGGAAAACCAACCACATTACTGGAACACTGCACCTAAATACTCAATTCACTTCAGACAGAAAATATTTAAAATACAAAATGACAAGGCGGCAGAGGTGCAAGGTGTGAAAGGGAAAGTGCCCTGGGAGTTATTGAAGATGTGGAGATGCCGGCGTTGGACTGGGGTAAACACAGTAAGAAGTTTAACAACACCAGGTTAAAGTCCAACAGGTTTATTTGGTAGCAAAAGCCACACAAGCTTTTGGAGCTCCAAGCCCCTTCTTCATGTGAGTGGGAATTCTGTTCACAAACAGGGCATATAAGGACACAAACTCAATTTACATGAATAATGGTTGGAATGCGAATACTTACAACTAATCAAGTCTTTAAGAAACAAAACAACGTGAGTGGAGAGAGCATCAAGACAGGCTAAAAAGATGTGTATTGTCATTGAAGAAAGTTATTGAAGAAACAGCTATACACATTAACAGAAAGATGAAAGGAAGAGTATCCAGTTTGGAGATTCAAATTTATTAGAACCCATCTTATCAATATTCATTTCTCTCCTGAAGGGCATGTGAAAGTCACTCAACATTTCAACAATCACATTTATATAGTGCCTTACGTGTCGTGTCAGGTCCCAAAGCACTTTAGCTTTAGTCAGAGGACAGAGAACATATCCACCACAAAGCACGTTATTGATGTTTTCCATCCCTGTGGACCCCAAAGTTGGATACCACTTTCAAAAAGCTAGCACAGACACAATGGGCTAAATGGCCTCCTTCTGTGCTGTATGATTCCACATACAGGGATGGAGATTTGTTTGGGTAGTTTCTAGGCATTTTCTTTGAAAGACTATTGGAGAATTTTAGCTCTGAGAAAGATTTGATGGGTGGGGTTTTTGCAGGGATGAAACATAAAAGACTGAGGAGATTTAACAGTGGCTCATAAAATTATGAGGGGCCCAAATAGAAGTGAATACTTCCCTTAGCAGAGAGGTCCTTAAACAACGGACATAGATTGAAAGACCATAAGACATAGGTGCAGAATTAAGCCACTCAGTCCATCAAGTCTGCTCTGCCATTTAATCATGGCTGATATTTTTCTCATCCCCATTCTTCTGCCTTTTCCCCATAACCCCTGATCCCCTTATTAATCAAGAACGTACCTATCTCTGTCTTAAAGACACTCAATCGCCTGGCCACCACAGCCTTGTGCAGCAGAGTTCCACAGATTCACCACTCTCTGGCTGAAGAAATTCCTCAAAAAGTCTCAGAAGGAATAGAGGAGTTCTAGGGTCCGGAACTGTACTCAAGAAATAGCTGGTTCATACTTGAAGCACTGGAGCCTATAGCACCACAGACCAAGAACTGGAATTTGGCTGGATGGGCCAAATGGCCTCCATCCAACACCTTAAATTTTCTACGTTTCTATGAACTGGACCAAGTTAGGACATGGGCAAAGTTTTGGATTACCTCAAATTTGCAGAGGACAGAACATGGGAGGCTGGTGGGAAGAGTGACGTCTTGAGGTAACAAAGCATGGCTGAGGATTTGAGGCAAATAACACGAGGCAGGGGCAAAGTCAGGCGAAATAGAAATAAGCAGCCTTAATGAAAGCAGAAAATAAGTGGTCAGAAGGTCATCGCAAATATGACATCAAGGTTGTGAGCAGGCTGGTTCACTGGAGACAGGAGGGTAGAGAGACAAAGGGTTGGAATCATGGGCCAAGGGAACAGAATTTATGCCAGGAATCAAAGACAATGGCTTTGGTCTTCCCAACATTTCGCTGGAGAAATGCTCTGTTCATTCAGTAACGGTCCAGATCAGACTCTCTCACTTTAAACCCTTAGTTAATTCTAACAAATACCACACCAAACTTCCATTTATCTAACATCCCATGAGTGAAACTTCCCAAAATGCTTCACAGGAACAATTATCAAACCAAATCTGACAATGATCCTCATCAGCAGATATTGGAACAGGAGACCGAAAGCTTGGTCAAAGGGCAAGGTTTTGAGGAGCATCTTTCTGGATAAGGGTAGAGAGGCAGAAAGATCGATGTCGGGGCAGGAAAGGTAACAATTCCACAGCATCTGGCATCTCAGCATCTGGTCGCCAATGGTGGAGCAACGAAAATCAGAAATGGAGAAGCATGGGGTCTGGGAAAGTTGATGGGCTGGGGGAGATTACAGAGACAGGGAGGGGCAGAGGGCAGGCAAGGCCGTGGAGCGTTTTAAAAACAATGCACATTTTAAAATCCAAGAGTTGTCAGACTGGAAACCAATATCGGATAGTGACAGGCAGGGGTGGTGGGCAAGTACGACTTGGTGGGAGTTAGGGCGGGGCACCATTAATTATAAATAATCAATGACAATTATCCACATTAAGATGCTGAAACTATGCACAGGAGCTGACAACTTGGACAATAATCATATTCCGGTTAAGAAACATGAAAAGCAGGGCCTTTCCTCTTTCAGTTCAAAAGTCCAAGTCCAGGTGTCCACTATTGTACACGTAAATCAGCCTCTAACATTCTCCATAAGAACATCGAAGAGTACAGTACAGAAGGCCATTTGGTTCATCTGCTCTAAATGGGGATCCTTAAGGGGGAGGGGGACCAGCCCCAAGTCGTGGTTCACATAGGCACCCAAGACATAGGTAGGAAAAGGGATGAGGATGTAAGGCAGAAATTCAGGGAGTTAGGGTGGAAGCTTAGGGCTAGAACAAACAGAGTTGTTATCTCTGGTTTGTTACCCGTGCCACGTGATAGTGAGGAGAGGAATAGGGAGAGAGCTACTGGGATGGTGCAGGAGGGAGGGATTCAGATACCTGGACAAGTGGGGCTCATTCTGGGGTAGGTTGGACCTCTACAAACGGGATGGTCTACACCTGAACCAGAGGGGTACCAATATCCCGGGGGGGAAATTTGCTAATGCTCTTTGGGAGGGTTTAAACTAATTCAGCAGGGGGATGGGAACTTGAAATGTAGATCCAGCGTACTGGAGGTTGACAGTAGCGAGGTCATGGATAAGGTTTCAGTGTCGCAGGAGTGTACTGGCAGGCAGGAAGGTGGTTTGAAGTGTGTATACTTCAATCTCAGGAGCATCCGGAATAAGGTGGGTGAACTTGCAGCATGGGTTGGTACCTGGGACTTCGATGTTGTGGCCATCTCGGAGACATGGATAGAGCAGGGACAGGAATGGTTGTTGCAGGTTCCAGGGTTTAGATGTTTCAGTAAGTGCAGGGAAGGTGGTAAAAGAGGTGGAGGTGTGGCATTGTTAGTCAAGGACAGTATTACGGTGGCAGAAAGGACGATTGATGAGGACTCGTCTACTGAGGTAGTATGGGCTGAGGTTAGAAACAGGAAAGGAGAGGTCACCCTGTTGGGAGTTTTCTATAGGCCTCCGAAAAGTTCCAGAGATGTAGAGGAAAGGATTGCAAAGATGATTCTGGATAGGAGCGAAAGTAACAGGGTAGTTGTTATGGGGGACTTCAACTTTCCAAATATTGACTGGAAAAGCTATAGTTCGAGTACTTTAGATGGGTCAGTTTTTGTCCAATGTGTGCAGGAGGGTTTCCTGACACAGTATGTAGATAGGCCAACAAGAGGCGAGGCCACATTGGATTTGGTACTGGGTAATGATCCAGACCAGGTGTTAGATTTGGAGATAGGGGAGCACTTTGGTGATAGTGACCACAATTCGGTTACGTTTACTTTAGCGATGGAAAGGAATAGGTATATACCGAAGGGCAAGAGTTATAGCTGGGGGAAAGGAAATTATGATGCGATTAGGCGAGATTTAGGATGCATAGGTTGGGGAAAGAAACTGCAGGGGATGGGCACAATTGAAATGTGGAGCTTGTTCAAGGAACAGCTACTGGGTGTCCTTGATAACTATGTACCTGTCAGGCAGGGAGGAAGTGGTCGAGTGAGGGAACTGTGGTTTACTAAAGAAGCTGAATCTCTTGTGAAGAGGAAGGAGGAGACTTATGTAAAGATGAGACGTGAAGGCTCAGTTAGGGCGCTTGAGAGTTACAAGTTAGCCAGGGAGGACCTAAAGAGAGAGTTAAGAAGAGCCAGGAGGGGACATGAGAAGTCTTTGGCAGGTAGGATCAAGCAAAACCCTAAAAGCCTTCTATTGGTATGTCAGGAATAAAAGAATGACTAGGGTAAGGTTAGGGCCAGTCAAGGACAGTAGTGGGAAGTTGTGCGTGGAGCCTGAAGATATAGGAGAGGCGCTAAATGAATATTTTTCGTCAGTATTCACGCAGGAAAAATACAATGTTGTCGAGGAAAATACTGAGATACAGGCTATTGGACTAGACGGGATTGAGGTCAATAAGGAGGAGGTGTTAGCAATTCTGGAATGTGAAAATAGATAAGTCCCCTGGGCCGGATGGGATTTATCCTAGGATTCTCTGGGAGGCTAGGGAGGAGATTGCAGAGCCTTTGGCTTTGATCTTTATTTCGTCATTGTCTACAGGAATAGTGCCAGAAGACTGGAGGATAGCAAATGGTTGTCCCTTTGTTCAAGAAGGGGAGTAGAGACAACCCTGGTAATTATAGACCGGTGAGCCTTACTTCTGTTGTGGGCAATGTTTTGGAAAGGATTATAAGAGATAGGATTTATAATAATCTAGAAAGGAATAATTTGATTAGGGATAGTCAACACGGTTTTGTGAAGGGTAGGTCGTGCCTCACAAACCTTATTGAATTCTTTGAGAAGGTGACCAAAGAGGTGGATGAGGGTAAAGCAGTTGATGTGGTGTATATGGATTTCAGTAAAGCGTTTGATAAGGTTCCCCACGGTAAGCTATTGCAGAAGATACGGAGACATGGGATTGAGGGTGATTTAGCGGTTTGGATCAGGAATTGGTTAGCTGCAAGAAGACAGAGGGTGGTGGTTGATGGGAAATGTTCATCCTGGAGTCCAGTTACTCGTGGTGTACCGCAAGGATCTGTTTTGGGGCCACTGCTGATTGTCATTTTTATAAATGACCTGGATGAGGGCGTAGAAGGATGGGTTAGTAAATTTGCGGATGACACTAAAGTCGGTGGAGTTGTGGACAGTGCGGAAGGTTGTTGCAGGTTACAGAAGGACATAGATAAGCTGCAGTGCTGGGCTGAGAGGTGGCAAATGGAGTTCAATGCGGAAAAGTGTGAGGTGATTCACTTTGGAAGGAGTAACAGGATTACAGAGTACTGGGCTAATGGTACGATACTTGGTAGTGTGGATGAACAGAGGGATCTGGGTGTCCATGTGCATAGATCCCTGAAAGTTGGCACCCAGGTTGATAGGGTTGTTAAGAAGGCGTACGGTGTGTTAGCTTTTATTGGTAGAGGGATTGAGTTTCGGAGCCAGGAGGTCATGTTGCAGCTGTACAAAACTCTGGTGCGACCGCACTTGGAGTATTGCGTACAGTTCTGGTCACTGCATTATAGGAAGGATGTGGAAGCGTTGGAACAGGTGCAGAGGAGATTTACTGGGATGTTGCCTGGTATGGTGGGAAGGTCTTACGAGGAAAGGCTGAGAGACTTGAGGTTGTTTTCGTTAGAGAGAAGAAGGTTAAGAGCTGACTTAATAGAGGCATACAAGATGATCAGAGGATTAGATAGGGTGGATAGTGAGAGCCTTTTTCCTCGGATGGTGATAGCTAGCATGAGGGGACATAGCTTTAAATTGAGGGGTGATAGATATAGGACAGATGTCAGAGGTAGGTTCTTCACTCAGAGAGTAGTAAGGGCGTGGAATGCCCTGCCTGCAGCAGTAGTGGACTCGCCAACATTAAGGGCATTTAAATGGTCGTTGGATAAACATATGGATGATATTGGAATAGTGTAGGTTCGATGGGTTTTAGATTGGTTTCACAGGTCGGCGCAACATCGAGGGCCGAAGGGCCTGTACTGCGCTGTAATGTTCTAGGTCCTCAAAACTATTTTTCCTTATTTACTCCATTCAAACTCTTCCAGATTTTTAACACCTCTATCAATCTCTCCTCAACTTTCTCTGCTCTCAGGGGAAGAACACTACTAGAGTTTCTTCAAATAACCTGGTACCATTCAAGTAAATCTCTTTTCCAACCTCCTTACAGCTCTCCGCCGAACAGTTCACAATATTCAAGCTGAGGTACATGAAGGGTATTATAACCTTCTTACTTTTGTAATCCATTCCTCATGTCAATATTTTCTTTTGAACAGGTTTGAAAGAACTTTAGGGATGAGGGATGAGGAACTGGTATGACACTGGATAAATACAAGTTCCAGATCAAGTAAGAGTACAATTTTAAAGGGGGTGCAGGAACAGACACAGTTGGGGGTGGATGTATACAAAGCTTTGAAGGTAGCAATTAGCCTGCCAAAAAGTGAATTAAAATAACTAGGAACTGCAACTTTAACACTGAAAAAGATGCAAAGGTGCTTCAGAGGCACAATCAGAAATGCAACAAGACCAAACCAAAGGAAGAGGTACCAGGAGGAGTGACTGTAGGCTAAGGAAGGTGCTGGAGGATGAGAGAGAAGAGATGGATGGGTTCAGATAGGAAATGTGCGAGTGTGACAGCAGGCAGCTGGAGGCACAAACCAGAGTGGGAAGATCGCTATGGTGGGTTTAGATGGTGGCATCATGGGAATATCACTGGAACAGTAACCCAAGCAGCTGCTGGAATTTAAGTCCAACTAATATATCTGGAATTAACAGCTAGTCTTGGTAATAGCGACCGTGAAACTATAAATTGTTGTAAAAACCCTTCTGCTTCACTAATGTCCTTTAGGGAAGGAAATCTGCCGTCCTTACCCGGTCTGGCCTTCATGTGACTCCAGAGCCACAGCAATGTGGTTGACCCTTAACTGCCCTCTGAAATGGCCTAGCAAACCATTCAGTTCAAAGGCAATTAGGGATGGACAAAATGCTGCCTTCCCAGTGATGTCCTCATCCCATGAAAGAAGAAAAAGAAAGATGGGGTGGATTGGAATTTATTCGGGTGCAGGACGTTACAGATTCAAACAGCTGAAGGGATCTAAGCGCAAGAGAATCTTAAATTGGAGATACAGAGAGATCAGGAACCAATCTGGATTGGTGAGGACTCATGCAGCAGATAATCAGGACTTAGGAGGGAGCAGAGTGTCAGAGGAGCTGATGGTTACAGTGTGTAAATGGTCATCTGGTCGTACAGAACATGACCATTGCTGAAAAAAGAAACATCTTTTGTTTAAGGTTTTTCACCTTACACTCATCAGGATACTTACAAGAAAACAATGCAAAGTAAATCAACAATTTTATATTGTGGAAGAAGAGTGCTGATTGATTGACAAAGTGGAATCTGGTAGAGGCATTGCCATGGAGAATGCATCGGTTGGTGGTGACTGACAGTTAACTGCCAAGCATTGTTTGAAATTTAAACCAGACAGCTTGACTCATATTGGTCAAGGCAGTGCCCCGAGGAATGAATCAGCGAGTGGCTGTCACATTTTGTTTAACAGAAACGGGTGCAATGTGTGCACATGTTCTGTCTGCAAAGAACAGAGATCTGTGTATTAATATATGAAGCTTCCAGCGCACATGCATGCGTCACACTACGAGGCTGACTGACAAGCTTAAATCGGCTGTCAGCATAGTTTTTAGCACACTGAGTATTATTTAGAAATGTTGTCCAATTGCAGAATCACATCTAATGTTGGACAGTTTTTAGTTTTGCAAGCATGGGTTGGTTGGATATGGTGTGTACCTTGCCTGCTGTGAACAGCGGAAGGGAAAAGCTGTTTGAAGCGATCCACTCGTCGGTGAGATGTCCATATCCAGCATCACATTGGCAGTGAAACTCATACACCACATTATTCATTTGTGTGATTGCCAGAACATATTTTGGCTTGATGGTAGTGTCCTGTTAATGGCGAATGCTACAACACAGTAACAGGGTGAAACGGAGAGCTTCATCTGTCATTCATATTTTTGAGATATCTTGCCCTTCCAAGGTAATTAGGGCACTTCTCAATATTGAAAGTGACTTTCATGAGCTTGCAGCATACAGCATGAAATGATCTGATCACTGTAGCATTTGCCTGCAGGATGTCTTTGATGTGCCCTATTTCAGCATCAAGCTTGCATGGTGAGCAAATGGCGCAGGCCCTATTTACGAGGTGTCAGTCACCATCAACGGATGCATTCCCAATGGCAACGCTTCTACCATTCAGCACTCTCTTCTCAGACAGTATAAAGTTGTTGATTTCCTTCACACTCTAATCTTGCAAATGTCCCGATGAGCACAAGACTTTGACAAAAAGTAGCTCTTTTTTACAGCAATACTCCAGTTACAGAGTGTGCTGGATGAGGGACAACACTGAAATAGCTCAAAGTGCAGCTGACTAAGGAATGGTTGAAAGTTTCAGCTGCAAAAGCCTCGAGGTAGGAGCATAGACATGTACAACATTTAGGAAAATAGCACAGTAAGAAGTCTCACAACACCAGGTTAAAGTCCAATAGGTTTATTTGGTAGCACAAGCTTTCGGAGTGTCACGCCTTCTTCAGGTGATGGACTGGGTGATGTAGCCCAGTCCATCACCTGAAGGAGTGACACTCCGAAAGTTTGTGCTACCAAATAAACCTATTGGACTTTAACCTGGTGTTGAGAGACTTCTTACTATGCTTACCCCAGTCCAACACCGGCATCTCCACATCATAGGAAAATAGCCACAGGCTGTCTTTCTGATGGAGGGTACAGGGTTCAAAATTCAGTTTTATGGGGAGGTGTGTGGCAGAGCATTGCCCAGGACACCAGGAGGAAAACTATCCACTCTCAGAATCCTACGATAAAAGTAAAATACTGCAGATGCTGGAAAATCTCAGCAGGTCTGATAGCTTCTGTGGGGAGAGAATAGAGCCAATGTTTTGAGACAGGATGATGCTTCATCAGAGCTCTGATGAAACTCTGACTCGAAACATTGGCCCTACTCTCTAACTTGGAATCTTTCTTGTCCACCTGAACCACAAACGGACAATTCCTCAATCTCACCCAGAAGGCAGAATCTTGCAAAGCAGCACTCCGTCAGTACTACACAATCAACTAAATCATTGACTGAACTCCCGGAGTGGGACTTGGATACACAAATCTGATCCATTCCATATATTAACCACTCAAACTTTTGATTATCTAAGCTTGTTACTCACCAGCGTCCTGTTCCACAATCAGCAATAGTTTCCAGACTCTTAAATCAACTGTCAGGATACAACTGATTTGGGAATAAATAAAGCCAAGCTTGACCTCACCAGATTTTATACAAGAATGTATAATTTTTTGTATGAATCCAAACTCAAATCTGTTCCAGTTTCCCTCTAGCTCCTTGATATCAAAGTCATTTTGGAATCAAGGCTGAACTGAAATGTAACTGTACGGAAATAAAATTCTGCAAAGAACTTGGTATGGCTCCTGCTCTGCCCAAGACCGCAAGAAACTACAAAAGGTCATGAATGTAGCCCAATCCATCATGCAAACCAGCATCGCATCCATTGACGCTGTCTACACTTCCCGCTGCCTCAGCAAAGCAGCCAGCATAATTAAGGACCCCACGCACCCCATACATTCTCTTTCCCACCTTCTTCCGTCGGGAAAAAGATACAAAAGTCTGAGGTCACCTACCAACTGACTCAAGAACAGCTTCTTCCCTGCTGTCATCAGACTTTTGAAAGGGCCTACCTCGCATTAAGCTGATCTTTCTCTACACCCTAGCTATGACTGTAACACTACATTCTGCACTCTCTCGTTTCCTTCTCTATGAACGGTACGCTTTGTCTGTATAGCGCGCAAGAAACAATACTTTTCACTGTATGTTAATACATGTGACAATAATAAATCAAATCAAAACTTTAAATGGCACAGGAAAAAGACAATAAACAAATCCACAACGAGTGTATCATCTCCCACAGCAAGTTAACATGAATTATTAGTGACGCTAACTCCATTATCTGAACAAATGTGAATATATTGAGGGACATGGCATTACTTTACGAACATTTCTTTAAACATTTAAAACACACCACTGAACCATATATATTATATTCTGAATGTTTTCTTGCCCACTCTAAGAAGCAGATTCTTACCAGCGTCCTGTTCCACAATCAGCAATAGTTTCCAGACTCTTAAATCAACTGTCAGGATACAACTGATTTGGGAATAAATAAAGCCAAGCTTGACCTCACCAGATTTTATACAAGAATAGAAAATCAACAGTAGGAACATTCTCTAACCTAGACACACTGAGGCTACTCAAATTAACCCAAGCAGGAATTAAACCTTGGACCTTTTCAGCCGCATGGCTTTGTGCAGTGGACAGTGAGAGATTCATCATTCTGTTGGGAGATTTAGTGAGAACAATTCACCTTCCACAGCTCTGACAAAACTGAAATTGTCCAACTCAACAATGGCAAATAATCCCATCCTTCAGAATAAGTGGCAACACAAACAAAACACTTGCCTTTGGTATAGGAGCAGAGTCAAAACCAAATTGCCTCAAAAAGTAGTAAGTAAAAGCTCTCAGAAAACAAACAGCAGACATCAAAGTGAGCCTTACATTGGTTATCCATGTTTAGTGCACACCCCAAACCTAACCACCTGCCAAAAACATTAACCTGCACACACCCTGCTTAATTTGGAGAAAGCACATTTTATAACACACACAAAAACCATTTTAATTGCAGTTTGTCAACGGAACAACTTGCAACTACAGAAAACAAAACACAATCCCTTGTAACCATCAGATCATCCCAACACCTCCCAGCACAGAAGACTCACTGCACTGAACTAGAATTAAAAAACCCACAGGGAAACAAATGAAGACATGGTAGAGAAGACACGACATACCAGAACAAATTCTGCTGCACTGTATTTCTAACCCAACCCCTCACATATTGCAGTAAGCATTTGATACACACACACACACACACACACACACACACACAGTCACCATGCTGTTTTCACAGATGACTCACTAACCATCTCTGTCTTCATCATGTATATTTAGGTACAAATATTCCAGTCCCCTCCCTTTCTTGTTGTGTTCTGCACCTTGGAGCTTGGCCATGAGTGTGGTCTTGCCCGAGCCATCCTCACCTACGAAGAGAAGTCAGTATTGATCAGTGGTTACCAACAATGAAGCAAATAACTGGATGAGAGAAGTAATAAACAAAATTGGAGAAAGAGCAAAAGTAAATATATTTGACCAATACAAAAAACACTCATTTATATTTCAAAAATTATTAAAAGACATGCTTACATGACATAAAATCTATAATTTTCTGAAACATTCACCCATTATTTCATATTTTTCCTTGCTAACTGTAAACATTCATTTCTATCAAATACAGGAATAGGTAAGACAACTGATTTGCATTATCTGCACAAAGTATTGTCAGACTTTAAGACAAAAAGCTTTGGTGTTTATTAATTTTACATTAATCCATCAATCTCATGCTTACCTAACACAAGGATATTTTTCCCGGTGGGTAGTTTGGATCGAGAGCGGGTGGAGACTTCACTCAGGATGGAGGTCCTGCAGAGACAGTGGAGAAGGGAGGGGAGGGAAACAAATAATTGAATTCTGGTTACCAGCATTCCCAATTACAACCACTGCCCACTTTGGGCCTGACTCTGTAACCCCCTCCTTAAATGCCTTCATGGCCAAGCTTCTCTTTCTCTCCCCTTTAAGACACTTCTTAAAATATAACGTTGTGAGCAAGCTTTTGGGACATCCTAACATCATACCAACCAACTCAACAACAGCTTCTTCCCTGTTGCCATCAGATTTTTGAATGGACCTACCTTATATGAAGTTGATCTTTCTCTACACCCTAGCTATGACTGTAACACTACATTCTGCACCCTCTCCTTTCCTTCTCTATGAACGGTATGAAGCGATACCTTTCACTGCATCCCGATACATGTGACAATAATAAATCACTACCTCCCTATGTGGCTCAGCGTTTTATTCAGTTTGGCAAACGCTCTGAGGGGGAAGTGTGAGGGGATGTTTAATTAGATTAAAGGCACTTCTATCACACCAATGGATATAACTGTAACTTACATAAGTTGCTGTTTGTGCAAACATGATAAAAACAAACCGGCCCGCCCGCGCACCCACACAGCCGGGAGAGAGGGCCCGCCCGCACCGCCACAGCCCCCGGCAGCAGCTCCATGTGCAGGAGAAGGGGGTGGAGGTCCCGCTGCCGGCCCGGCTAACCTACCACAGATTGTGTCCCTCATCCTCCTCCACCGCCTCCTGCCCGTCCGCCGCTCCGCCCTGAACCTTCCTCTCCCCCACGGGCGCCATCTTCCTCACCGCGCCCGGCGCAGGACCCGGATCAATGACGTCACCGCGCACCGACGCGGCACCCGGACCAATGACGTCACCGCGCACCAACGCGGCACCCGGATCAATGACGTCACCGCGCACTGACGCAGGAGCCGGATCAATGACGTCACCGCGCCCCTGCAGCCGCAGGACCCCGGGGAGGGGGAACGGTGACCGCGGCTCCTGACTGCAAAACCCGATCTTAAATCAGCGCTTCCGAAACCACCATAGTTATAATAGCCCAAACCCACCAAGTTGCCGCTTCCCGATTCAGAATTATTTTTTAAAAGACCACGTTATTCAGGCAACTTTGGGGACAGCCCTATGGAGGTGGTGGTCACGTGACGCTCCAATGATGTCATTGACATGACGGCAGCGTTGCCAGTTTGCAGTTGCTGCCATTATAATATTGTTGTTGTTATTTAATGAGTTACTCTGTTTGATTTCTAGGTGGGATGTTTGTTTCCATTTCCAAATGTTGTTTTATTTGTCAGGCAGCTGTGTGGGCAGGAGTGGATTGGTCAGGACGCCATGATGGATGTCAATGACGTCATTGGGATAGAGAGTTGGCTGTGGGGGATGGGGCTGAGGCTGGGCTATTGACCAACTGGACTCTGTACCAATGGAGACTTGACAATCTGGACTAGTAATCCGGAGACCCAGGGTAATGTTCTGGGGACCCGGGTTCGAATCCCACCACAGCTGACGGTGAAATTTGAATTCAATAAAAATCTGGAATTAAATGTCTACTGATGACTGAAACTATTGTCAATTGTTGTAAAAACTCATCTGGTTCACTAATGTCCTTTATGGAAGGAAATCTGCTATCCTTACTTGGTCTGGCCTACATGTGACTCCAGACCGACAGCAATGATGCTTAACCTTTAAATGCCCTCAGCTGAAGAGCAATTAGGGATGGGCAATAAATGCTCACCAAGCCAGCAACACCCACATCCCATGAACGAATATAAAAAACAAAGAAAATTTGGATTAAAATCTGGAAACTCCCTCCCTAACAGCGCCGTTGGTGTACCTACACCTCATGGACTGAAGTGGCACCAGGGGCGACAGCTCAGCATTATC
Organism: Mustelus asterias; assembly: GCF_964213995.1. Lineage (NCBI taxonomy): Eukaryota > Metazoa > Chordata > Chondrichthyes > Carcharhiniformes > Triakidae > Mustelus > Mustelus asterias. The sequence continues at coordinate 3,790,073 of NC_135804.1, read as the reverse complement.
TTCTCAAGGGAAATTAGGGATGGGCAACAAATACTGGCCTGGCCAACGATGCCCACATTACATTAAATAATTTTTTAGAAGTGTTCTTCACAGGGGCAATTCTCAAAATCTGATGCTGAGCCAATGGGAGCTTGCCGTATGCAAGCCCTGATGAAGGGTCATCCAGACTCGAAACTTTGGCTCTATTCTCTCTCCACAGAGGCTGTCAGACCTGCTGAGACTTTCCAGCATTTTCTGTTTTTGTTTCAGATTCCAGCATCTGCAGTATTTTGCTTTTATATTATGCTGCGTGTAAATTGGCTGCTGCATTTCCTGCATTAAAATGGTGAATGCATTTCAAAAGTACTTCATTGGTTGTAAAGTGCTTTGAGATGTCTATGAAAGGCACTATATCAATGCAGATCTCTTTCAATGTTTGGTGTGCTTTTCATCTGGGCCATTCAGTGGCTCTACAGTGACACCATTGGTTCTTTAGTGAATTGCAGCAATAACCTGTGGCAATTCCACAACCGACCAGCAGTGTCACTATGGAACAACACTAGACCAATTCATCACATAAAACAACAACTTTGAACAACATAGAACCAAATGTGGGCTCTCTGGAAGAGCAATTTCGCTGGTCCCACTCCCCATATTTCCCTGCAGCCCTGCAATCTTCCATCAATGCTTAACCAGTTCCTTTTTGGAAGCCATGATTGGCTCAGTAGCACAGTGGTTAGCATTGCTGCTTCACAGCTCCAGGGACCTGGGTTCGATTCCCGGCTTGGGTCTCTGTGCAGAGTTTGCACTTTCTCCTCGTGTCTGCGTGGGTTTCCTCCAGGTGCTCCAGTTTCCTCCCACAGTCCAAAGATGTGCGGGTTAGGTTGATTGGCCATGCTAAAATTGCCCCTTAGTGTCCTGAAATGTGTAGGTTAGAGGGATTAGTGGATAAATATGTTGCGATATGGGGATAGGGCCTGGGTGGGATTGTGGTCGGTGCAGACTAGATGGGCCAAATGGCCTCTTTCTGCACTGTAGGGTATCTATGATGATCTATGAGCCACTCTGATTAGAAATCATAGAAACCCTACAGTGCAGAAGGAGGCCATTCGGCCCATCGAGTCTGCACCGACCACAATCCCACCCAGGCCCTACCCCCACATATTTACCCGCTAATCCCTCTAACCTACGCATCTTAGGACTCTAAGGGGCAATTTTTTTTTTAACCTGGCCAATCAACCTAACCTGCACATCTTTGGACTGTGGGAGGAAACCGGAGCACCCGGAGGAAACCCACGCAGACACGAGGAGAATGTGCAAACTCCACACAGACAGTGACCCGAGCCGGAAATCGAACCCGGGACCCTGGAGCTGTGAAGCAGCAGTGCTAACCACTGTGCTACCGTGCCGCCCGGATTGAGGCCCTCGCGATCTGTATCAAATCTCCTCAACCTTCTCAGAGGAGAACTATCCCAGTTTCTCCAATAGATCCGTTCATCGGTGTTGTAAAACATTCCAGGATGCTTCATAGGAGCAACTGTCAACTAAAATCTACACAGTATAAGAAATAGCAGCAGGAGTAACATTCAGCACCTCAAACCTATTCTGCCATTCAGTGAAATCATGATCAATGGCATCAAATCCAGTTTCCTGATCACTCCTCATATCCCTTGACTCTTCAGGTTTATCTCAGCATTGAATATGTTCGGTGATGGAGCACCCATATCTCTCTGGGGTAGAAAATTCCAAAGATTCACAATCCTCTGAGTGAAGAAATTCTCCTCATCCCAGTTCAAAATGATCAGCTCCGTATATTGAATGTGCCTGTGGAGATCTAAACTGCAGGCAGTCAGGTGTGGTTACACCATAGCTCTGTACAATTATAGAAAGATAGTCATTTGGTAGGACAGAACTTCTTGACACGTTGTCAAACCAGTTTGTCTTACATTCATCAGGAAGACCAAATGTAAAGGGAACAACAATACTTCATGAGCAGAGAGTGCTAATTAATTGGCAAGTGGACTCTGATTGGTGGAAGCGTTGCCATGAAGAATGCACCAGTTAACTGATGATTGACAGTTAACTGCCAAGCATTGATTAAATTCAAACCAGGCAGTTTGGCTCTGATTGGTCAAGGCATTGGCCTGAGGCATGAACCAGAGAATGGCTGTTGCCCATTTTGTTTAGTTGCAAAAGGTGCATTGCGCGCACATCTTCTGTCTGTCTGTAAAAACAGGGGTCTGTGTATGAATATATATAGCTTCAAGCACACATAAGGGAGCCAAACTGATAATCTTAAATTGGTGGTCAGTGTAATTCTTAGCACAATCAGGATTGCTTAATAAGTGTTGCCCAATCAAGGAATCAAGTCATAAACAACACTTGTCTGAAATATGCCTGTGCTGTAACCTCACTGAAGCAGGAACAGTTTGGCAGTGCAATTAACAATGTCAACAAACACATAGTAAATCTCTCTAACCTTGAACTCACTGAAAGTCAGGAGTTAGTTCTTGCGCATGGTTTAAATTTCATTCTGCCTTCATCCCATGTCAGACAGGAGGAGGTATTTGCTGAGTTTGAACTCCTCTACTCCAAGATCTCCAGCCACAAAGCGGCCTCCACTGAAGATGTTGAGTTCTGGAAAGTTCACCAGGTTGATCGAGTGCCCACATATTGTGGGATTCTGAAAGACTTGGCTGATTTTCACATGCAACACAAATATCTGTTAGCATTGTGAAGCCTCAAGGCCGTCAGGCATCGGTTAACTGGTGCATTCTCCATGGCAATGTCTCCACCAATTAGATTCTACTTACCAACCAATCTCATGGAACATAAATTGTTGTTCCTTTACAAGTGGTATTCTTGTGAATCTGTCCTGATGAGTGCAAGACGAAAAGCTTCCACAACTTGTATCTTTTATTGAAAGACCTCCTTATTCTTGTATTCCAATCCCCTTACAATAAACACCAACACGACATTTGCCTTCGTCATTGATTGCTGTCCCTGCACATCAAGAGGGAGATTTACATAGTTCTAATAAAAAAAGGGATAAGGGGATATGGGGAACAGGTGGGGAGGTGGATTTGAGACCAGGGAGAGATCAGCCAGGATCTGATTGAATGGCGGAGCAGGCTCGAAGGGCTGAATTTGCCGACTTCTGCTGCTAATTCCTGTGTTCCTATATTAACTTTCTGTGATCCTTGTTTGACTGCACCCAAGCATCTCAGAACATCACCATTTAGAAGTTTCACACCTTATAAAAACGATTTGGTTTTTCTATTACCAAAGTGAATAACCTCACACTTCCCCACATTATTCTCCATCTGCCACCTTGTTGCCCATTTACTTAACCTGAAGTACGGCCCTGTCCTCTTATGGAGTGAGCTGGCTCTCACCATCGCGGCCAAGTCTCCCAGGCGGGTGGGAGGTGGTGGGGTGCGGGGGTGGGGTGGGGGGAGGGGGGGGGGCGAGTGAGGAGGGGTGAGCTTGCTCGCTGGATGTCTGGCTGGTCGCAAGTGCAGGGTATCATGCCTCTGCTCCACACTATCCAGCAGTTCCCTCCATGATGCATGGTGCTGTGTTCCTGGCAGCCACCCCCCCACCGGGAATCGGACTCGGAGCTGGGGAGTTGGTTACAAGGAGCGCTGCACTGATTACAGAGATGAAGATTTCCCAGGGTAAGCCAATCAGAGATAGGCCACCACGAGTGTGGCGTGAATCACATGGGGAAAATATTCTTGTTAAAGAGTTGAATATATGGTGAGTTTTCCTGCCATCGGCACCAGCGGGATTTTTCCCGGTCTCATCGACACCGACACTTTGGGAAAATTCTACCCCTAGTCTGAGCAGGCCATAGAATCCCTACAGTGCAGAATGAGGCCAATCAGCCCCTCGAGTCCACAACAATCCCAGCCAAGCCCTATCCCCATAACCCCACGTATTTACCCTACTAATTCCCCAACACTAAGGGGCAATTTAACATGGCCAATCCATCTAAGTTGCACATCTTTGGACTGTGGGAGGAAACCGGAGTACCCGAAGGAAACCCACGCAGACACGGGGAGAATGTGCAAACTCCACACAGACAGTGACCCGAGGCTGGAATTAAACCCAGGTCCCTGGCGCTGTGAGGCAGCAGTGCTAACCACTGTGGCCATGAGTATAAAATCATAGAATTCCTACAGTGCAGATGGCCCATCAAGTCTGCACTGACTTGCCGAACATCTTACACAGACCCACCCTCCCACCCTATCCCTATAACCCCACATATTTACCCCGCTAATCCCCCTAACCTACACTTCTACCTGTAGTATTGTGTGCCGTTTCGGTGTCCTTATCTGAGGAAGTATGTCCTTGCTATAGAGAGAGCACAGCGAAGGTTTACCAGGCTGATTCCTGGGATGGCAGGTCTGTCATATGAGGAGAGACTAAATCAGTTAGGATGATATTCACTGGAGTTTAGAAGAGTGAGAGGGGATCTCATAGAAACTTATAAAATTCTAACAGGGTTAGACAGGATGGATTCAGAAAGAATGTTCCTGATGTTGGGGGAGTCCAAAACTAGGGGTCATAGTTTGAGGATAAGGGGTAAACCTTTTAGAACTGAGGTGAGGAGAAATTTCTTCACCCAGAGGGTGGTGAATGTGTGGAATTCACTACCACAGAATGTAGATGATGCCAAAATATTGTCTGATTTCAAGAAGAAATTAGATCTAGCTCTTGGGGCTAAAGGGATCAAGGGATATGGGGGGGGAAGGGGGGGGAATCAGGATATTGAATTTGATGATCAGCCATGATCATAGAACATAGAACATAGAACATTACAGCACAGAACAGGCCCTTCGGCCCACAAAATGAATGGCGGAGCAGGCTGGAAGGGCCAAATGGCCTCCTCCTGCTAATAGTTTCTGTGTTTCTATCTTGGGACACTAAGGAGCAATTTAGCATGGCCGATCCACTTAACCTGCACACCTTTGGACTGTGGGGGGAAACTGGAGCATCCAGAGGAAACCCACGCAGACACAGGGAGAATGTGCAGACTCCACACAGACAGTGACCCGAGGCTGGAATTGAACCCGGGTCCCTGGCGCTGTGAGGCAGCGGTGCTAACCACTGTGTCACCGTGGCGCCCACAATGACACTTAGGAGCAGGGGGAATCTGGCTTGAAGTGGACAAGGTGTATTTAAATGAATATTTAACTATGCTAATCTGCTTCGTGCACTCGTTGGGCAGGAACCAGATCACGTCCGGGCACAGGGACTGGGGGAATCTCAAAGGAGGTTCTCGCCAGCGCTAAGCGTGCTATCCCCTCCCCCCCCCCCCACCCCCCCGCCCCGCGATCCTTCCAACCTGCGCTATCTGTGCCTGAGCAAATGGGATCAGAAAATCCCCCCTCATTCTCCTGATGAATTCTCCATCCCGCCTGATCTGTGCTGTGATTGGCCGGGGGTTAACCACCCTCCGGTCTCATCGCTCCAGCATTCCCAGGCTGGGAGAGAGGCTCGTTGCCACCTCACTAATGGAATAACACAGGCATCGGTCACGTGGCTTTGTCGAGAAGCATCCTCCGGGTGCCCTGATCCCTGTAAACAACCACTTCCTCTCGAATCCCCAGTGTTAAATTACAGTGAGCAGAGTTAAACACCTGGTAAATGACAGGGCTGGCTGCAGATAACCATTAGACATTCTCTCTGCGAGGGTGGGGTTACCCAGCCAGCTGTGCCCTTGCTGCTGCCAGTCAAAGCCCAGTGCCCCTGGAGGAGATTGCCAACCGCACAAGCCATATGTCTGTCTGCTCTAAAACCCTGAAGACGTCTGTACCAGGCTAAAGCTCTGTGCCAACTCAGCTTCCAGTTCAGCGCCAACTAATTAAAATCTTTGTGTTGAGTCCTTTGTTGCAGTCAGACTAAAAATTCAAATGTTCACTTGTGTTTGTCTACCTCGGTTTGTTTATCATTGTGTGTGTGTGTGTATGTGTGTGTGTATGTATGTGCGTCTATCTGTATTTGTCTATCAGGCTGTGTGTGTATGTGTAAAGTAAAAAGTTTATTTATTAGTCACAAGTAAGGCTTACACTAACACTGCAATGAAGTTACTGTGAAATTCCCCGAGTCACCACAATCCGGCACCTGTTCAGGTCAATGCACCCTGACCAGCATGTCTTTCAGACTGTGGGAGGAAACCCACGCAGACACGGGGAGAATGTGCAAACTCCACACAGACAGTGACCCAAGCCAGGAATCAAACTCAAGTCCCTGGCGCAGTGAGGCAGCAGTGCTAACCACTGTGCCACCGTGCCACCCATGTGCTTGTGCCCGTCTGCATTTGTCTTTCAGTGTATGTGTACGTATGTGTGTATATGTGTTTGTGCGTGTATGTCTGTGTCCATCTGTACATTTGTGTCCCTGTGTGTTTGTGTTTGTGCGACTGTGTGTGTGTGCACGGCTGTGTCTGTGTGTATCTGTGTGTGTTTGTGTTTGTCTAACTGTGTGTCTGTGTGTGTGAGTGACGTGTGTGTTTGTGTGACTGTGTGTGTGAGGATGTTTGTGTGTGTTTGTCTAACTGTGTGTGTGTTTGTCTAACTGTGTGTGTGTGTGCGCATGCGGCTGTGTGTGTGTGAGGGTGTTTGTGTGTGTTTGTCTAACTGTGTGTGTGGTTGTCTAACTCTGTGTGTGTGCACAACTGTGTCTGTGTGTGTGTGTGTGTGTGAGTGTGTGTGAGTGTGTGTGTGTGAGTATGTGTGTGAGTGTGTGAGTGTGTGTGAGTGTGTGTGTATGAGTGTGTGTATGTGAGTGTGTGTGTGTGAGTGTGTGAGTGTGAGTGTGTGTGTGTGAGTGTGTGTGAGTGTGTGTGAGTGTGAGTGTGTGTGTATGTGTGTGTGAGTGTGAGTGTGTGTGTGTGAGTGTGTGTGTGTGAGTGTGTGTGTGTGTGTGTGTGAGTGTGTGTGAGTGTGTGTGTGTGAGTGTGTGTGTGTGAGTGTGTGTGAGTGTGAGTGTGTGTGTGTGAGTGTGTGTGTGTGTGTGAGTGTGTGTGTGTGTGAGTGTGTGTGTGTGAGTGTGAGTGTGTGTGTGTGAGTGTGTGTGAGTGTGTGTGAGTGTGTGTGTGTGTGAGTGTGTGTGTGTGAGTGTGTGTGTGTGAGTGTGAGTGTGTGTGAGTGTGAGTGTGAGTGTGTGAGTGTGAGTGTGTGTGTGTGTGAGTGTGTGTGTGTGTGTGACTGTGTGTGTGTGTGAGTGTGTGTGTGTGTGTGTGAGTGTGAGTGTGTGTGTGTGTGAGTGTGTGTGTGTGAGTGTGTGTGTGTGTGAGTGTGTGTGAGTGTGAGTGTGTGTGAGTGTGAGTGTGTGTGTGTGTGAGTGTGTGTGTGAGTGAGTGTGTGTGAGTGTGTGAGTGTGTGTGTGTGAGTGTGTGTGTGTGTGAGTGTGTGTGTGAGTGTGTGAGTGTGTGTGTGTGAGTGTGTGTGTGTGTGAGTGTGTGTGTGAGTGTGTGAGTGTGTGTGTGTGAGTGTGTGTGTGTGTGAGTGTGTGTGTGAGAGTGTATCTACAGTCTTCAGCCTAAGGTAATTGCTGAGAAGAGTGATCGAGTCGGAGGTGAAACCGGAGATTGGAGCGGGGACAGAAAGCAATGGCTTCAGATTTGCTGATACTGGGGAAATTATTGGCCATCCGGGGCTGGATGTTGGACAAGAAATCTGGCAATTTCCCGACAGCGTGGGAGTGGAGAATGGTGCTGAGATAAAGCTGGTGACCATCAGAGATCATTGGAAACCAACAACGTGCTTTCAGACAATGTGGATGAGAAATAGGGTGGATCCACACAGAGATTCTTGGGGGAGACCTGAGCTAAACCTGCGGGAGCAGGAAGGGAGGCTGTTGCAAGTGAATCTCTGCTGTAGATCGATAAGAATGGAACCTGGGAGAGTAATCCCAGCCAGTGGGAGCACCCAGTAGAGAGGTGTAGAAGGAAGATGGGGTGGTCACCTTGTCAGAGGCTGCAAACAGCTGGAGAAGGATGAGGCAGGAAAGTGTATCTTTGTGACAGTCACACAGGCTGTCACTGGTGATTTTGGGAAGAGCTGTTTTGGTACTGAGGAAACCTCATTGGGGGAATTCAAACCCGGAGTTCCAGGAAACACGACATGAATCTGGGAGGTGACAACTCGTTCAAGGATATTGAACAGGAAAGGGGGGTTGGGAGTGAGATGGTGGAAATGGGGTGCAGAATTATAGTGATTCTGTCTAATTTAATGGTTCAAAATCCTGGAACTCTCTCCCTTACAGCATGGCGGGTGTACCTACACCACATGGACTGCTGCGGTTCAAGGAGGGAGCTCACCACCACCTTTTCAAGGGGTAATTAGGGATGGGCAATAAATGCTGTCCAACCAGCAACACCCACATCCCATAAATGAATAACATAAAAGATGAGCCGAAAGTTATCCCCAATGTCCCGGGCAATAATTATCCCTCAATCGACATCAATCAACGTGTCTGTCTTTCACGTGTAGAGTTTGATTTGATTTGATTAACATACAGTGAAAAGTATTGTTTCTTGTGCGCTATACAGACAAAGCATACCGTTCATAGAGAAGGAAAGGAGAGAGTGCAGAATGTAGTGTTACAGTCATAGCTAGGGTGCAGAGAAAGATCAACTTAATGCAAGGTAGGTCCATTCAAAAGTCTGACAGCAGCAGGGAAGAAGCTGTTCTTGAGTCGGTTGGTACGTGACCTCAGACTTTTGTATCTTTTTCCTGACGGAAGAAGGTGGAAGAGAGAATGTCCGGGGTGCGTGGGGTCCATGATTATGCTGGCTGCTTTGCCGAGGCAGCGGGAAGTGTAGACAGAGTCAATGGATGGGAGGCTGGTTTGCGCTGAGCTGTAGTCAATAATTTAGGTGGTAATAATAGTGAGACTTCCTTAAAACTCTGCCCCAAAAAGAGTCAGGATTTACTGAAAAATGGAGAAAATAAGAACAACAAGAAAGTGTTAAAAATAAGCAACACCCCTTGGCAGCAGTAACGTCAGGGAGAGGAGAGAATGTCATTGACAACGTCAAGCTACAAGGAGAGATATTATTGAGTTTTAAAATCTATTTACACTCCTTCAGAGAGTGGTTTTGCTGCATTGAAACATGAGACTGCACATGGATAGAACTTTACCCGACAGCCCATTCGATTGCACTGGACCTCAGCACAGCTATCCTTTTACCATCTGTTTGTCCAGCTACAGCTAATCTATATTCCAGTGACTCTCTCCCCTCTGGATCCTCACTCATACCAGGGGGCAAGAAAGACTGACATTTCTACAACACACAGGAGACTTCAGTCTACAGATAGACTGGAATAATCAGATGGGCAAATGTTGCATTGATGAGGAGTTTTGTACCATGTTTTTCGGATAGTTTCTTGGAACAGCCTGGCCAGAGAGCAGGCTCAACTCGCCCTGGGCTGGAATTCTCTGATGTCAGTCACTCCGCCACCGCTGCCGGTGAGAACGGAGAATCTAGCGCTCACAGCAGCGGGACTGGAGAATGGCAGCCGCGGGCGAGGTTGGAGAATTCCAGCCCTGGTGTTGTGAAACAAGATGGAATTAATTGATGGTCTCATCGTGAAAGCAAACCTAGGTGGCAGCAATCATAATACAATTGAATTTTATGTTCAGCTTGAGAGAGAGAAGAGTGGTTCTGAGACTGCTATTTAAAACTTAAGTCAGGGCAAAGTATGAAGGCAAAGCTAACGAAAGTGAACAGGCAAATGAAGTTAAGGGACAAGTCCATTCAGATACAATGGCAAACTTTTAAAGGGATATTTCAGAACAGACACTTTTCAAGAAAAAACCTTACAAAGAAAGGACACGTTATTTGTGGTTAACTAAAAATGCTAATGACAGTTTTAAGGAAAAAGTATATTCGGCCCATCAGATCTGCACTGACAACAATCCCGGCCCCAGCCCTGTAATCCCACTGACACTAAGGGGCAATTTAGCATGGCCAATGCACCTAACCCCGCACATCTTTGGACTGTGGGAGGTAACCGGAGCACCCGGAGGAAACCCACGCAGACACGGGGAGAACATGCAAACTCCACACTGACAGTCACCCAAGCCGGGAATTGAACCCGGGTCCCTGGCGCTGTGAGGCAGCAGTGCTAACCACTGTGCCACCGTGCTGCCCAAGTGAGCCCAGGGAATTAATAATGGAAAATAGGGAGATGGCAGATGAATTGGAATGGGTATCTTGCATCGGTCTTCACTTTGGAGGATACAAGTAACATCCCATAAATAGATTGAAGTCAGGAATTGGAAGGGATTGAGGATCTCAGGAAAATTACAATCATCGGGTACATGGAGCTTAGCAAACTGTTGGAGCTCAGGCTGACATATTCCCGGGTCCAAATGGATTTCATCTCAGAGTCTGGGAAGAAATGGCTGGTGAGATGATGTGTTGGTGTTAATTTTCCAAAATTCCCCAAATTCAGGGACGGTCCCATGAGATTGGAAATTGCAAATGCAATTCCATTATTCAAAAAAGGGAGTGAGACAGAAACTGCAGGCACGAGAGCTTAACATCTCTCATAGGGAAAATATTAGAATACGTTATTAAAGATGTTACAGTGGGGCACTTGGAATAATTCACGGCAATCAGGCAGAGTCAACATGGTTTTGTGAAAGGGAAATCATATTTAACCAATTTATTAGAGTTCTTTGAAGGTGTTAGGGACCAGATCAGAAACTCCAAGGTATATTATTAAGTTAGCTGAGACCCCAACTTTATTTGACTTTGGCATTAAAGTGAGCAGAAGGTGTGATTCTATTGAACCACTAGGTAGTTTTTGTTAAAACAAATTTTATTAAAGAACACAGAATATAACAAAAAGAATTGGCATAACTTTTACCAATTGGAATATTGAACATGACAAAATTTGATTTGATTTGATTTATTATTGTTACATGTATTGGTATACAGTGAAAAGTATTGTTTCTTGCGTTATACAGACGAAGGATACTGTTCATAGAGTACATAGGGGAGTAGGAAAGGATAGAGTGCAGAATGTAGTGTTACAATCATAGCTGGGGTGTTGAGAAAGAACAGCTTAATATAAAGTATAATTCTTAACAGCGATCCCTCTCTATAGTTCTAATTTAAGTAATATCCCCAGAGACATACATCCTTCTTCAGAACCACTTAGCACTAAAAACAGATATTCTCACATGGGTGGTAGATTTTCAGGTTTTTTTCCGACTTTAAGAGTTGTAAAACCTCATTAAAATGCTGGCATCTTTTAAAGTGAAATTAAAACTCAAGTTTCCTGAACAGAAGTCTGTAGAAATATATATTATGCTCACACATAAAGCCATATCTTATTCCTAACACCTACAAAATACAAGTAAGACTTACTTAAAACAGTTATATTTTAGAACAAAGTCTCCTTGATCTTGAGGGACTGCCTAATGGGAAGAATGCTCCAAAAGCGGTGACTTCCTGATCCAGCGATGAGAGTGCTGCTCAATGAACCAGACATTTAATCTCAGACATTGAGAGGCTGCAGGTATTCAGTGGATCAAGCGATCAAATTCAACCTAGTCTCATCCTGGCCTGACATCCGGAGACTCTCCAGACTGAGCAGCAACAAGGAATGAGAAACCTGATGGGATACACCACACCAACAGCACTGCCCTCACCAACCTTCTCTGTTACCTCCTCCAAACACTCCAGCAAGTTAGTTAAACATGATTTCCCTTTAATGAATCTGTGCTGGCTTTCCTTAATGACCCTGCTCCTGTCTAAGTGACAATTAATTTTGCCCCAAACTATAGTTTCCAGAAGGATGGTTTGACAGCCAATGGGGCCTCATTTTGTGCTGGAATGGGAATGAGATGCTAGGTGAGTAGACAAGGGTCACAGCAACATAAGGCATCCTGAATATAGCAATGAAAGATATGGCCTCATCAAACCAACACGATGCCAAAATAAGCAATAAATCCTGTGTAAAAGGAAATACTTTCTAATGAAATCTAATTGTTATTATTGATATCAAGCAGGCACTCCAGCCCATTGTGTTTCCCATTGGTTGCAGAAGATACGAGAGTCACCTGACCCACAGAGAAAACCATGGCAGAGGTGGAGAGACAAACCAGCCCCTTGCCCTGCACCCGTCTGCGCCCCAGCAGCCCAACAATACAACAGCCAGGGGAGACTGCAGTGAATTGTGATCTTATTTGGGAAGACCCACAAGTGGGTCAATGTTGCTGCTCCTGCCTGACTACCTAGCGGAATGTCAGCCAGTCAGTGTGGATTGTGGACAGGGTTAGGGAGAGCCCTCTGTTAGTACGTAACCGGTGACAACTTTGTATTGGATATAATGTGACCAATGGGAACAAGATGTAAGGGTCAGCTGACCAGTAAACCAAGGAACCAATTACAGAGTGATGTAATAGTCAGCTGACCAGCTGATTCACGATAAATAAGGAACGAGGTAGAATTGTGGGAAGCTTGGATTGGCCCAGGCGAGGAGGCCCCACATTTGGCGTAATGATGTTTCTTTATTTAACCTTCTCTTTGATTTATAAGTTGGAGTGAGTTTTATTGTATTTTCATTAGCTGCATTTTGATGAAACACTCTCCTATTCTGTGTCCGGTTGGTGTGGACTGTGGACAGGGTTAGGGGGAGCCCTCCTATTCCGTGTCCAGCCTGTAACCCCTTACACAGGAATATGTCCAAGCCTTGCACCTTTCTTTGAATTACCCAGGAGCTTGGGGAGCCACTCCCTCTGCGACTGGATCCTGAACTTCCTAACTCACAGACCACAATCAGTAAGGATAGGCAACAACACCTCCTCCATGATCATCCTCAACACCGGTGCCCTCAAGGCTGTGTTCTCAGCCCCCTACTATACTCCTTGTACACCTATGGCTGTGCGGCCAAATTCCCCTCCAGTTCAATTTTCAAGTTTGCTGACGACACCACTGTAGTGGGTTGGATCTCAAACAATGATGAGACAGAGTACAGGAAAGAGATAGAGAATCTGGTGAACTGGTGCGGTGACAATAATCTCTCCCTCAATGTCAACAAAACGAAGGAGATTGTCATCGATTTCAGGAAGCGTAGTGGAGGACATGGCTCTGTCTACATCAAAGGGATGAAGTGAAAATGGTCGAGAGCTTCAAGTTTTTCGGTGTCCAGATCACCAACAACCTGTCCTAGTTCCTCTACACTGACTCGATAGTTAAGAAAGTCCACCAACACCTCTACTTCCTCAGAAGACAAAGGAAATTTGGCGTGTCCGCTACGACTCTCCCCAACTTTTACAGATGCTCCATAGAAAGCATTCTTTCTAGTTGTATCACAGCTTGGTATGGCTCCTGCTCTGCCCAAGACCGCAAGGAACTACAAGGGGTCATGAACGTAGCCCAATCCATCACCCAAACCAGCCTCCCATCCATTGACTCTGTCTACACTTCCCGCTGCCTTGGCAAAGCAGCCAGCATAATTAAGGACCCCATGCACCCCGGACATTCTCTCTTCCACCTTCTTCCGTCGGGAAAAAGATACAAAGGTCTGAGGTCACGTACCAACCGACTCAAGAACAGCTTCTTCGCTGCTGCTGTCAGACTTTTGAATGCACTTTGCATTAAGTTGATCTTTCTCTACACTCTAGCTATGACTGTAACACTACATTCTACACTCTCTCCTTTCCTTCTCTATGAATGGTATGCTTTTTATAGCGCGCAAGAAACAATATTTTTCACAATCCAACAGCAACTACCTGTGGAAAAACATTTCACAACTCAAGATGCCCTGAAGCTCTTTATTGTGGATGAAGTATTCTTGAAGTGTAGTTCGCTGTTGGATTGTGGGAACTGCAGCAAGCAATGTGTGCACAGCAAGATCCCACAAGCAGCACGAGATAAACTGTCTCTTTAGTGATGTTTGTTGGGGAATAAATACCAGCCAGGGCACTGGGGAGAACTGCCCTGATCTTGTACATGCAACAATATTCCGCATCTGAAAGTTAAATAAAGTTAATGTGAAGAAACAGTGGTTAGCACTGCTGCGTCACAGCGCCAGGCAGCCGGGTTCGATTCCCGGCTCGGGTCACTGTCTGTGTGGAGTCTGCACATTCTCCTCGTGTCTGCATGGGTTTCCTCCGGGTGCTCCGGTTTCCTCCCACAGTCTGAAAGACGTGCTGGTTAGGCGCATTGGCCATGCTAAATTCTCCCTCAGTGTACCCGAACAGGCGCCGGAGTGTGGCGACTAGGGGATTTTCACAGTAACTTCACTGCAGTGTTAATGTCAGCCTACTTGTGACTAATAAATAAACTTTAAAGAAGTCAGGAGCAGGATTGGAGCGAAGGGCAGTCTCTCTGCCAGTGGGAATTGACTTTTAGTGAAAGGATCTGTTGAAATAAGACAATTGTTTTAATCTAAAATAAAAGGGACTGAGAAAGGATGGGGGCGAGTTGATGTTTTAGAGAGAGAGCTAACAGGGAGATCAATAATGAGTGAAAGCCATTGAGTGGGAAGGGAATAAAAAGGGGGAGGGCTGGAGGAGGGGGCTCTGTGAATCGGGTTTTCCAAATGTCCCGCCCAGCTGCTCAGTCGTTGCAGAGCCGCTGGTGTGAGTGGAGCAGATCCTTGTGTTGCTGCCGGGGAGGAGAAGCTCACAGCGGTAGGTGGCAGCCAGGGGAGGGGGTTGTTCAGGCTGGGGCGGGGAACAGGGACAGATCTCTATTGTGTTTTGCAGAAGTTCTAATTGATTTTTTTTGGCATGTTTTTTTTTGGGGGGGGGGGCGGTAATCGAACCCGCTGCTTGTCTGCAGCCTCTGGGTCTCTGCTTCCCACTGTGTGTCTGAGCTACAGTGAAGTCTCAGCTCAGTGTTGGAGAACCCGGGGCTGCCCGAAGCTTTTGTTCTCCATGTGCTCACTCCCATTACTCTATCCCCGGGACTGAACCCTCCCTCCTTCTGTCTCCAACTCTCCTTAACCAAGGGAAGGTTCTTGGTCAAACTAGCTGATTCCCTGCGGGTCCGAGCTGCTTCCTCCCTCCACCCCTTTGGGAATTTCTCCTTCATTTATCCTCTGTCATGTTTTGTATCTTTCCCCCAGTCCCGTTTGCAAGGAGCTGGTCTGTATCTCAGGCTCAGTTGCCCCTCTGAGTTGCACTGTCTGTGATTTCAAACCTGGTGTTGAGCGACTTCTTGCTGTGATTTCAAACCCAGGAGAGATTGACCCTGATTTCAGAAATGCCTCTGTATTCCCCAGAGCCCTAGGGATTTTTTACACGCTGCAACTCCCCCTAAATCTCCAATTCTGGTCTGAATCTTCCCTGCAATGATTCAGGGAAATGTTCAGATCAGCATTAAGACAACTGTGGCTCTGAAGAGTAAAAATGAATAAGATACAGGATCGTCCAGTTGATTGTGATTATGGTGCTGTTAACACTCCGGGTTTGTGTCTCCACCAGAAGTGATTAAAACAATATTTAAATTAGTCACTGCCCTGAATAAAGTAGCTGTGAAATTCCGGGGGGGGGGTTCATTGAAATCAGTGACTTCATTAATTAAACCCTAATCTTGATCCAGTTCCCAGCGACATGTTTTCCACCAGTTATATTGGGGGGTGGAATTTGTCCAATTTGTCAATGTTAGTTTCGGCTTCAGAGGGTGTGAGCTGCCCAGTGGAATCTTGGTGGTTAATTTAAACACCTTCTGAATTCCTGATCGAGACATCAGCATTTCAACCGTGAAGCTGCGGTAAGATTAATTCCCACTGAAACTGGGGGTTTCCCCCATTTGACACCATTGCTTCCGGGGGTGGGGGGCGGTGGTTATTTTTGTCTCTAATCTTTCCCGGAGGCGCTTCCTCATTGAGACCAAAAAGATTTGAGCAAGGAATTAATGTGCTAATGAGTTATTGCAATCTCCTGGCATATTCGCGGTCTGGATTGACTATGGAGTGGGGAACAGAGGGAGGGGGTTCCAGGGTGGGGCTGCTGGCCAACATTTCCCCCCCCCCCTGTAAATGGGGGTGGGGTCATTCCAGTGTGTGCTTTATCTGTTCATACTCTGGACAGCTCCCACAGCAAATGTGGGACTCTGTCTGAACACTGACCGGGGGCTGGTTCCCCGCTCACTGGCAATGTCTGGGTGGGAAACACACCCTGTCTGGGTGTGAAGTGACTACTTTCTGCTGCCCAGATTTTAAAACGGGGGGGGGGGGGAAGAAGAAAAGAGCTATCTGGAGGATAAAAGGGTCTTCAGTCAATCCTGTTTGGACATGGTTTGCTCGCTAGAAGCAGTTCAAGGCTGCTTTTTGACCTAGGCTTCTATAACGGAATTGGCTTTGCTAATTTGAAGGGGTGGTGTCCAAATCTCGGATAGAAAACCAATTTTTAAATGTTGAGCTGGCTTGTCGCTGGGGTATCTGGATGTTTGCGTCGATGGTTGGGTTGGTTACCTAGCCTCCTAGAGCTCTGGATTAGTCTGCATGTGATTTGACTACACAAGAGGCAGAATGCAAACTGCTCCAGTCGCCTTGGGGAGTTGTCCGTTTGCCCTTTTGCTGTGAAAGCAAGAATGGGATCGAACAATGAAGTCTTTGTGATCTGTTTAAGATGTTGGATACTGTTAAGTAGGTCTTGATGAAGCCTAATCCTAAATGGGTTAACTATGTATTAACTACAACTGTGTATACAGTAAAAGGTATAAACCAGCAGTTAATGCCAAGCTTGCTCATACACACAGCTCTATCCCAACATGTCATGTTCTCTTGCATCATGGACTCAGTCCCATGTTAACCCTCCACATGATGTGGAGATGCTGGCATTGGACTGGGGTAAACACAGTAAGAAGTCTAACACCAGGTTAAAGTCCAACAGGTTTATTTGGTAGCAAATGTCACTAGCTTTCAGAGCGTGCTGCTCCTTCGTCATGTGGAGTGGGACACATCTCCCACTCCACCTGACAAAGGAGCAGCACGCTCTGCAAGCTAGTGGCATTTGCTACCAAATAAACCTGTTGGACTTTAACCTAACCCCGTTCATGCTAGACCCTTTATCTGGACTAAATTTCTTTCAATATGCTTGCATGGGAACTTCACCACTAACTACTTTGCAGTGTTAATGTAAGCCTTGCCTAAAACTTTACTTTTTACTTTACTCTCCAAGGCTAGACTGGTTTTGACATTGACACAACAGTCTGGCCTTGCTGCTATTGTTTGTATAGCACACAAGGAACAATACTTTTCACTGTATTCCAATACATGTGGTGATAAATGAAATCATCATTGACTTGGTCTTGGAGAGTAAGCACATTGAAATAAATATCTTCCAGGATAGAGAAGGTTCTGACATGTATAGGGTTAATGTGCAGAACTGATTGGATTTGTTTGTTCAATCTATTCAACTTGTCGCCAATCACATGAACATTGGGACAAAGAATACAGGCAATGGGGAAAGTGATGCCAGAAATCGGGAAAGGCTGAGCCAGTTGGTGCTGCTTGTAGGGATTTTTAAATTTCCCACTGTTATCCTGAATCTATTGTGGCAATCATTTTAGTTGGAGAATGGGAGAGGATTGGTGGTTTGTGTGGAACATGAAACACTTGATCTGAATAGCCTCTCGTTCTCCTTGTACTCGTTTTCTGCGCCAGTTTAAATGATGTCCCTGCTGTGGTCTACACCTTGCAGATCAAATGATTTCCAATTGGAGAAGCTACTTCAGATTAGGATACAAGTCCAATATTACTTCAACTCTGCATTCATAAAGGAGGCTGGCCTATTTTCTTAACCCTGAAATGTATATGTTGGGGGGAAAAAGTGCCTCCTCCTTGCATTCGCTTCCCACCTCGAGTTGTGGATGAGATATTCAGCATTGCTGGAGGCCACACCCAAGGGTGAAAAGGAGGGATTGAAACCTCAATTCCCTGTTGGAGGCTAAGGGTGGAACTTGGAGTATTTATCTGTGGCTTGAATATATGCTCAACTGAGCTATCATTGGATTATTTACTAATAAATTGGGATTGTTGCTTCCAGTAGGACTGAGCAAGTATGACCACAAAGTTTTCTATAGTGTAGTAGAGGCAGATAAGTCGCCACCACACTGCCCCTAAATGCATTTCAAACCTTGTTGACCATTTCTAAGATTTGGACTTATTGGATCTTTTGGGCAGTGAAATGTTGACAGTTTTACCTTCATTTCTCTAGATTCAATCTTGGATGGAGAGAACTGCCTATTGATTTTCATTTCCATTCAGTGTGCATCTTGCAGTGTCCTTCTGTACACCCAGGATGCTGGGAAATGTTCACTTTCAGTCTCCCATCTTGCTCAGGCTTTCGGGGTGAGACAAATGCCATTGTTTCCTGATTGGAGGAGCCAAATATGGCAGTGACCATATAGCTGCCTCTTGTTATCCCTGACCTCCCATGACTTGTCCATGGATTGCTCCTAGAAAGGTGAGCTACCTCTTGAAGTTGCAGTCAGTGCAGGCAGCTTGCTGGATGGTTCAAATGAGGCTAGAATCTCCATTTCAGAACTGTCTTGCTATTTGTATACCGGCATAATGTTTTCACCATTATTCAGTGAATGGCAATATTGTGCTGCATCATCAACATCCTGGGAATTGCCATTGACCAGAATCTTAATGGGACTAACCATTGAGCAGGTCTGAAGTTGGGAACCCTGCATCAAGTTTCTCACCTCATTGACTCCCCAAAGGTTGTCTCCCTACAAGGCAGGAGTCAGGAGAGTGATTGAGTACATTCTGTTTGACATTGACCAGTACAAAGCAGCCTACTAGATTGGAGGAATTGCATGCACCTGCTAGTTGCAGAGTAGTTACAAAGCATTGTAGCTGTGAGGGACAGCTCGGTGGATAGGATATTAGGATGTAGATAGGCTGGAAAATTGGGCGGGGATCCTGGATTCAGGATTCAATCCTGGACCGGGGAGCGCCGTGGGCTTGGAGGGCCGAAGGGCCTGTTCCTGTGCTGTATTCTTTGTTTTGTTCTTTGTAGCATGGCCACAGCTTCTTCAACAGCACTTTGTCCTTCTGCATAGTTGGTCTGGATTTGCAAAGGGCAGCAGATGCATGGAAATGCTACCAACTGTTACTTCATCACTTGATGCTATCTTGCTGTTCATTAGTTGCCGGGTCAGAAATCTGAATTGGAGTTTGTATGGTGTTGGCACAAGGGGGTGGCTCGCCTTGCTGGACAATTACATGTTGTGCATCAACAACTCGTCACATCCTTAGTCGATGTTCACTTGAAAAACAATCATGTGAGAGTTCAGCCAAACATGTTAGAAATATTGAAACCCCAAGTGAGCAGTTTGGATTTTTTCACGAGGCCTTTGTTTCAGGATTCCTAGTGTAATATTCTGGCCATAAGCTCTATGACCAGTTTGAACCGAATTCACTTCTGACTAAAATTTCAAACTGGCACTTGGGATGGAAAAAGAGCCTAGTCTTTGAACCTAAATGACAGAACTAACAGCCAGGCAACAGTGCCATCTCCTTGGGATTAATGGACTAGGCTGGTTTTAAAGTTGTTTTCCCCACTATCTTTTAGGATTGGGGGGTTATTTTTGCCATTGAAGCATTTCGATGCTCCAAGTGACTGTTACTGCAATATATGCAGGGTGCCAGCCTGGGTAATTACACCTTGGGCAGAAGCATGTATAGCTTGCCCATCCTGCCTTGGTGTAATAAGAAATGCTTTAATTTATAGGGAACCTGATCTGTCCATTTCTGACTATTGACAGGCACAGCTGTCTTTATTAGGATTGAAACTGAGCTCATTCCTCATCCCTTTGGACAGATGAAGCCAGCAGCTTTCAATTGTGGGTTTGTTTAGCTGCCTATGCCTCAGACTAAGTGGAATGAAATCTGATAGGCTGAATGTGTAGCGAGCAGCCATGTTTGTGGGCCCATTTTGTGGCAATAGTGCAATCACCAGTTTTGGTCTCCTTGTTTGAATTGCATTGGAAATGGCTCAAGTTCACTTGGCTGGGTTGGGCTGAAGGGTTGTTGAGAAGGCTGGGTGTCTATTCCTTAGCATTTCAGATATATTGAGATGATCTTATTGAAACCTGAGATTGGGGGCCTTTGGGGGCAGATTGTGGAAATTTGGCATGAGGGAGCATGGTTTAAAAATAAAGATGCCCATTTAAGATGGGATAGGAATTTCTGGGGCTGTTGGCATCCTGTACTTCCTGGAGGGCAGTGGCGGCTGGGTCAAGGCTGTTTACAGATCTTGGCTGGAATATCTTGAAAGGCAGTGCAAGCTCTGACCAGTAAAAATGCTGCAAGTACTGAAAATCAAAATGTAAGAACTCTGCAGGTCTGGCTCAGTTATATGGAGTCACAATATTATAGTTCACAAGATCATAAGATATAGGAGCAGAATCAGGCCATTCAGCTCATCAAGTCCACTCTGCCATTCTATCATGGCTGATATGCTCCTAATCCCCATTTTCCTGCCTTTTCCCCATAACCCTTCAACCTATTACCAATTAAAAATCTAACTCCAATTTACTCACTGTCCCACCATCCAGTGCACTTTGGAGTAGCAAATTCCACATTCTCAGTCCTTTGGGAGAAATAGTTTCTCCAACCGTTTTAAAATTGCTGCCCCTTCTCAGTCTGATCCCTCGTCCTAGAATGCCCCACAAGAAGCATCTGCTTCACGTCTACTTTAGCCATACCTTTTATCTTGTACAGCTCAATTTAACCCTTGTTCTTCTAAATTCCAGTGAGTATAGGCCTAAACTAATTCTGTTTGGCTCCATGAATGCTGCCATTCAGCATTTTAATTTTGTTTTTGAAAATAGTCCATTTATAAATGCACTTTTCACTAGTACAACTATTTGCAGATTTACTCTGCTCTCAATATCCTAATACCTGTTTTTGTCGAGGGTCTGAGTCTCAACACTTGACCATGTCATGGTGGGGGAATGAGGTCCATTTTAATGAAAGCCCTATTAGAGGACTAGGGTGAGGCATTAAATGAGAGTTCAGATCCTCTTGAGTAAATCAATCATTGATTCTGTAGAATCATAGCCCAAGCTTTAAAGCACTTTTCAGCAAAGAGTTTCTCTTGCTACATCCTGAGCTTTGGATATATGCCAGAAAAGATGAGGTGAGTTCAGATTTATTAAAATTGAGTCCATCTGCTGTTTAAGCAGGGTCTACCTCGTGTTGATCCTAGCGAAGGCTCATTGCCAGCTGTGCTCATGTGATTAAAGTGCTGTCCTCCCTCGGGACGGACTTGATGCTCAGCAACCTGAAGTAATCAATTGCTAAAAGCCACTTTGATACAGCTGCATGGTTTTGGGAGCTGTCTGCTTCAACTAGATTACATCAATTCTTTTGTTCTGTCAAGATCTTCCAGCCACCAATTAATTCCCTGCTGCATCAGACTGCCACCAGCTTGAGAGCACCTACCAAAATGTTAGTTTGTGCTTCTATCAAACACAGCTGGTTCATCCAGTTTATTTGTCCGAGCAGCTCTTTGTATGGTTCAATTAGTCCAGTAGACCAAAACATTCTCATCTTCATCTCTAGTCTACAGCACTGCCTCTTGAATGTCTATTTTCAAGCTTTGATGTTGCTAGAAGTGGTTTGGGAAAGATTGGTTTGGGCTCAGCTGTTTTTTGTTCCATTAACTTGTGTCCTTGAATGAAATAAACTTGCAGTTGAGGCTTCTCGAGGTTGGGCTGGAGTGGAGTAAATCTCCAAATAGTCACCCATTGTGCAGCAAGAACTTCAAGTAATATCAAGTATCTTAGAAATTAGAAGCAGGAGTTGGCCATTCAGCCCTTTGAGACTGCTCTGCCATTCATCTTGATCATGGCACACCATCCAATCCCATATCTTGACCCAAGATTCCTTTAGTCCCAAGCTGCTTCCAGTGTTCTGAGTCTATTACTCTATACATTAACATAAACTAGAAGCAGGAGGAGGTCATTTGGCCCTTTCCAGCCTGCTTCACCATTCACTTTGATCATGGCTGATCATATTCAATATCCTGATCCCTTTAGCCCCAAGAGCTATATCTAATTTCTTTACATCAGACAGCATTTTGGCCCCAACCACATTCTGTGGTAGTGAATTCCACACATTCACCACCCTTGGTGAAGAAATTTCTCCCTGCCTCAGTTCTAAAAGGTTTACCCCTTATCCCAAGAGGCAACTTTATTGAATGTGAGGGGTATTGGCAGGGTGGATGTGGAAAGGATATTTCCTCTTGGAGAATCTGAAACTAGGTTGAGGCTTTGGAATTCTAAAGGTAGTGGAGGCAAGGCAGAGCAAGGGGCTGAAGGTTATTAGGTGTTGGGCAAGAATCTGGAGTTGAGGTTAAAATCTGATCAGCCATGATCTTGGTGAATGGCAGAGCAGGCTTTGGGGGCTGAGTGGTCTACTCCTAACATTGTTTATCAGGATGAAGTTCCTCTTCTCAGTCTTAAAGTGGCTTACCTCTTATTCTGAACCTCCCCCTGCCCTTCCATGAAACAAGGCATCCTACATCTGCCTTGTCAAGTCCTTGTCCCTCAGTATTCAAGAGAATATGGGCACAGCACAGTGGTTAGCACTGCTGCCTCATAGTGCCAGGGACCTGGGTTCAATTCCAGCCTCGCATCACTCTGCAGAGTTTGTACATTCTCCCTGTGTCTGCATGTTTCCTCCAAGTGCTCAGGTTTCCTCCCAAACTCCAAAATGGGCTAGGTTGATTGGACATGGTAAATTGCCTGATAGTGTTATGGGGCAAGGGCCTGGATGGGATTGTGGTCACTGCAGACTTGATGGGGCCAAATGGCTTCCTTCTGTACTGTAGGGATTCTAGAATATAAACTTGGTCTCCTCGCTCCTTGTAGGACAGTCCTGACATCCCCCTGTATTGGGGTACAGATGGTGAGACAGCAACTTTCCCTCTATCTGTAGCCTAATTGTGGGGCAGTATCCTGGTATCCCTATCAACTGTTGGCATGTTTTGCCACCATTACTATACTACAGGAACCTGTAGAGCAAATTACTAAACTCTTTTGAAGTATGATGGTGGTTTTCTGCAATATCAGTTGTAAACTGACTTGAGATGGGTAAGTGGAAGGAAAACATGCCATCTATGTACATTAAATTCTTGTTTTAAATGTCCCTTTATTGCCAGTTGACCTCTTGACTTTCAATTTGCAGTTAACGGCATGGGTGGCAGGTTGAGCAGAAAGAAGAGGGGCTATAATGTAAATGACCCAAAAGAGGGCAAAACCACTGCAGAATCCCCACAAGATCCAGAGGTGAAAGATGACCTTGAAAATCCAGATGCTTCAAAGGAACAGGTCAAGAAACCAGAAGTTGAGCTGCCTGAAGAGAAACCAGAAACTGAGGCCCCCAAAGCAGCCAGTGATGCTGCAAAACCAGCTGACTTGGCAACACCTGATGTGAAAACTGAGGAGAAAGCAACTGTTGTACCAGCTACTGATCCTGTGCTGGTTTCAGATGTACAAGCCAGTGTACCAGCTACTGATCCTGTTCAGGCTTTGGATGTACAAGCCAGTGTACCAGCTACTGATCCTGTTCAGGCTTTGGATGTACAAGCCAGTGTACCAGCTACTGATCCTGTGCTGGTTTTGGATGTACAAGCCAGTGTACCAGCTACTGATCCTGTGCTGGTTTTGGATGTACCAGCTACTGATCCTGTGCAGGCTTCAGGTGTGTCAGCTATAAACTTGGTAAAGGCAACAGAACAGTCACCTGAGCCAGTTGAACACCATCTTGTAACAGAAACTGTGGAATTCAGTTCTACTCCTGATACTGGGTCAAGTGCTGACACTCCAGATGTGCCAGAGCTCAGTGAAGGGAAAACACAAACTGTTCTGGCAGTGTGTGAAGAAACCCAGGCAAAACCAGTTTTAGACAAAGAAATGGGTATGACTTCTGAACACCCCTCAAATGAGACATCTAGTTTAGGTGACCATGTTGCAACAGAAATCATGAAAGTTGAACAGTTGGAGAATTCCCACCTAATCCCAGAAGATCAAGATGAATCTGAAGTTCCTGAAGTAATTGAAAACCAGGACAATGTTTCCCCACAATCCACTTTGAAAGAAGTTGAAAGTGCTCTCCAGGAGACATCGTCTGAGTCTGGAGTTGAGGTTCCCCCTAAGGAGATTGAGATTCCCAGATTGCCAATAACTGTAGAAACACCCATTGATATTGTATTGAAGAATGAAATTGCAAGCTGTGAGAAACATGTAGCTGGACCAGACACTCGGGATGAAATCCAGGAAAAGATGGTGAGTGAAACTATTCACCCCACTGACCAAATGGTAGCTGATGTAAAAATTGAACCTACAGAGCATTCTGTAAAGAATTCTGACCATGTGCAAGATAGCTCTGTTCAAGAGGATAGTGATAAAGTATTAGCAGATCAGAGCTTGGCAGAAGGATCTGGAAATCTATCTGTAGACACTTTAAGGGGAACTAGTGTGACAGATGTAGTCCCAGCACAATCCAAGGATGCCATGGCAGAATGTCCTCCAGAGATGGTCAGTACATCAGTGAGTGCAGCAGAGGTTGTCACTGCAGAATCTACCCCTGAGACCAAGTCCAACACGGTGACAGAAACCAGGTGTGAGCAAACCCCAGAACTGATCAGCCACCAAGATAGTGTCAAAACACCTCCACTTGAGACCAGTTCTGAAGCAATACCAGATATTAAAGTCACTGTTTATACAGAAGGTTTACAAGAGCAAATAGAAACAGGAACTGAACCAACAAAGGCATCTACAGGTGATGAAAGTCTTCCTGAGAGCTTTGTTTCTGACTCTGAAGCACATCCACCCAAACTGGATAGCACTGTAGAGGATAGCACTGTGCCTGGAACTGCAAGCGCTCTGACATTTGGAGAACCAAGCCCAACAGATGTGATAAAGACAGAGGAAACTAGTTCCATGAAAACTGAAAATGGGTTTTCTGTAGATGAGCAAAGCCAGAATGAAGGAGACAAGCTGCCAGATGCTTCAGTTGTGAATGGGACACCTGTAGATAATGGAGATCAGAGCAAAAAGAGCCAAGTTGAAGTGAACAGCCAAAGTGAAACTATAAAAGCTGAAGAGAATATCCAAGGCAGCATTTCTGACTCAGCAGTAGGGTCTAAATCCATTGAACAAGTGAATACAAATCCACCTGCAATGGAATCTGGATGTGTCAAACTGGATAATCAAACTCTAGATTCAGAGCTATGAGAAGATGTCGAGCAGAAAAGCTCCTGAATGCAAGCTTGGAATTGATCACGAGATGTGTTAAGTGGAAGATGGGGAATTTGGATTTTATTCAAACCAGCTGGTGCCTAGGTTTGACTTGAGTAAAGACTGAGCTTAACTGTGCTACAAGTATGATGGACTCTTGACTTGCAGCATATGAATGAACTGGTTCCACAATCTTCCACTGACTACTTGAGATGCCAAAAAACCACGAAGATGGAATGAAGATCCAGCCTTGTGCCAATAGCTTTTGGTGTGCAAGATGTCCAATGTTAATACTCTACTTTTTAAGGCATGTAGATCTACTAAACCTGTTCAGACCACTTTAGCTCTACAGTAATTTAAGGATAGTTAAACTGCAAATTTGAAGTAGTCAAGGTAACTAGAAATTTCCAATTCATGTTTTGCAAAGTTGATTGTAACTAATTGGATGAGGGTTTTAAAATTTTGATGCTTTGACAACTAAATAAATATTATCTGTCATACTTGTTTGCACAATTTATTTTGCTCAATGGTCCAGTCCAGGGTTTACATAGACATGGTAATTCTCCTTTTTTATTCCTGAATTAAGATTGCATCAAGTTGGTAGAACTTGATTCTCCAACTTGGGAGTTGACTCCTGAGCATTACTTTCAAAAATTTATTTCCTCAACACAGATTTTAAATGTTGTGGATTGGCAGAAACCTCTGCTGTGAAAATTCAAGTGTAACCTTTAATCCCATCTTTCTAAGAACATATTCAACTGGTGCAGGAACCTAATGTCAGCACTATTGCACTTTGCAAAAGTAGCAATTTCTTTCACTTGTAAGGAAGGGTTCTGATCAAGTCCAATATGGAATTCTGGAGAAACTGGTGACAACCATTGCTGAGCAAATGCAATTACAAGAAGTATAGAGATATTTTGAGGTAAGTCAGCTTTTCATAGGATGTAGGTATCATTGGTTAGGACAGTATTTCTGTTCATCCTTAATTGCTATTGATGGTGGTGAGCCAGTCCCTGTGGTGTAGCCACACCCATAGAGCTGTTGGTAACACCACTCCAAAGGAGCATAAAGACTGGCACAGACCCATCAGTCAAATGGTCCATTCTGGACTCAGCCAGTTGAGCAGTAGCAACCTGCACCTCTGCCTAATATTCACTAATGTCAGGAATGTTGGGCTCATCAATGCAATTTCAAAAATAAATGGGCATTTAATGGCCAATGAACAGATAGGAGGGGAAGCACATCTGTTTTCTAAACAAGTTGCTTTGAGATCTGAATAGTGTAGTAGCCACTTTGGGCATGGCTCCCACATTCCACTCATTGTTAACTTCATGTTGGGATGGTGTGGGATGAAGGCTTGAGTCCAGTCTTATCTGAAGCATGCCAACTCTAAGTAATACTTAGTGGCTGCCTAAATTATGCACCCTCTTGTGGGGCTTGAATCCAAAATTGTCCTGTCCTCTGATCAGTGTGCTATCCAAGCTCTAGCTCATACAATTTTGTGGGATTACATAGGATATACCGGGTAGAAACTGCTTCAGCTCAACAAGTCTCATTCTCTGGTTTGTTCCCCAAACTCCCATCTATTCCCTCCCTAGTGTTTGTCAAGCTTCACCCTTAACTACATCTCTACCAGTTGCTTCAACTCTGCTTTCCATTCTGGGTAGGAAGTTTCTGAATTACTGATTGGATTTCTTAATGGCCTTCATGCTTTTCCCTACAAGAAATATTATCCACATTGTCATAGAATAAGATTAGACTGAATCAGCTAACAGCAATCTTGCAGTACCTCCCCAATTATATTTCCTTAACCATTTTACAGTTTACTTGTGGCCATGAATGATTTCAAAGCCAAATACTGGATGCTGTAGATGTAAGTGAGAAATTTAGGCTGCATGCGCGCACATTTGAAACTTGTAGAAAATTGAGACATGCATTCAGTACTTGCTGTGATCACAATACTTAACAGATCAGAAATGCCAGGATTAGTTTATTTTTAGATGTGTTCAATTTGATATAAATACAATGTGGACTCAAAACTAAAATGGAGAAAATTGAATTCCTAATTAAGGGATTGGGTCACTTGGGTGTGTATGATGATCAGCTGAGGGACTAATAGGATGCTGATAAAGCAATTGTGCCAAGAACCAGCACTAGTCCTTTCTGGGCCTACCTGTTGGATTCAGCAGGACTGCCTTGGTCAAGTTGGAGTTTTCTCATGATTTTCTGAGCAGTTGCTTCAAGCAAGCTCTACACCACTGTTCTATAGAACCATAGAAAATTACAGCTCAGAAATGGGCCTTTTGGCCCTTGTCTGTGCCGAACCATTTTTTTTTGCCTAGTCCCACTGACCTGCACTTGGACCATATCCCTCCACACCCCTCATCCATGAACCCGTCCAAGTTTTTCTTAAATGTTAAAAGTGACCCTGCTTTTACCACTTTATCCGGCAGCTCATTCCACACTCCCACCACTCTGTGTGAAGAAGCCCCCCTAATATTCCCTTTAAACTGTCTAAAGCAGAAACATTTTGGGTACACTACCCAATCAGTAAGCCATTCCTCTGACCACTAGTTAGTACCACCTGTTGGTGCACTCATAACATTGAGGGATTCATCATAACCTGAAAAGGTCTGGATTAAACATGGGGGCCATCCCATAATATGCCAATGAACCCCTGAAGGGGTTTGATTTGGGATTGTGCCCCCTCCCATCCACTGACTGTTTTGAATACAGTGAATGCTGACTTCTAACCAATGCAAATTCTGACACATGGAGAGTAACAGCTGTTGCAATTGATTCATTTTTGAATGTAGTACAATATGGTGGCAGGGTCTCTTTAGACTTTTACAATATGTACAGCAATTACACTTCAGCATAGAGCTTGGTTCCTTGCAGTTGTGTATCTAACAAATTGTGGATACATTTGAGGGCGTCCATTCCACTGTAGCCTGGCTGCTTTGATCTTTATTTTGTGGAGTTTCCCTTCTGAAAAATGGAACAGGGTTAAACATTAATGTCATGGCAGATAAAACATTGCAAGAGGTAGTGGACAAAAGGTGCAATAACATTGTTGTAAATTCACTTTTTCCTCCCCTCTTTCCTAAATTGAGACTAGTGCATATCTCGGCCAATATCCTACAATGCACAAGTGACTCACAGTAAATGAGACTAGAGGTGCAGTAGGAGTGGGAGAGACCATCCTATTTGGGAATGAGGTGCTCTTTTGCTTTCTAATATGGTCTTGCCCTCTTACAGGAATAGTTAGCTGTTTGGTGTGCATCTGTTGGCTTAATTCCTAAGGTTTAACATAGTAAAGGACCTAATTTGCAAATTAAAATGCTTAAAGCACCATATTTAATACTAAGGATGGTAGGACGGGTCATGTGTCAAAGCTACAGCTTGTGGCAGCTGCTGGATAACATTGATCTAGAGTGCACATCTGCAGTCAGTGAGCTGGAGGCTGAGCTGTGGACACATCAAACCAGAAGACCCTATACTAAAGGGAGGACCACCTCCTGAAACCAAGCATCCAGGTAACTCAGTGTTATGGGTGGGGGTGTGACAGCAGGTAAGGGGGACCCAGCAGGCAGGACTGCAGGGTGTTATGGGATTGGAAGTGCACTGAGATGGATAGAAAACTGGCAGAGGAAACGGTAGGAATTAATGGGTGCTTGTCAAATTGGCAGGCAGTAACTAGTGGGGTGCCACAGGGATTGGTGCTGGGACCCCAGCTATTCACAATATATTGATTTTGGATGAGGGAACAAAATGTAACATCTCCAAGTTTGCAGAAAATACCAAGTTGGGTGGGAGGGTAAACTGTGACAAGGATGCAGAGATCCTTCAATGATCTGGACGGGTTGGGTGAGTGGGCAAATCAATGGCAGATGCAGTATTGTGTAGTTTTGGTCTCCTTTTGAGCAATGATGTTCTTGCTGAGTAGAGGGAAGGTTTACCAGGCTGATTCCAGGGATGGTGGGACTTGTGTATGAGGAGTGTTTTTGCTGGAGTTCAGACACATGTTTTGGGGGGGAGGGGGTAGGATCTCATCGAGACTTATTAAAGTCTAACAGGATTAGACCAGGTAGATGAAGGGAGGATGTTACTGATGGTAGAATCCAGAACTAGGAGTCAGTCTGAGGATTCGGGGCATTTAGGACAAAGGTGACGCAACATTTCTTCACCCAAAGAGTGAGCCTGTGGAATTCATTACCACAGGAAGTAGTTGATGCCAAAACATTGAATGCATTCAAGAGGTGGCTGGATATAGCACTTGGGACAAATGGGATCAAAGATTATTTGTAAAAGCAGGATTAGGCTATTGAGTTGGATGATCAGCCATGATTGGTGGAGCAGGCTCAAAGAAACAGGAAGCCATTTGGCCCTATGAGCCTTTGCAATTGTCACAAGTTTGGGGTTCTCTACTTGTTTGGATGAGTGGGGGCTGATGAGCTGCGGAATCAATAGGCCAGAGCACTGGCACAGGAGCCATCAGTTGGGGTGGGGGGGTTGTTCATGAAGAGAAACACAATATATTGGCAGTCAGTATGAGGGGAATTTACACTGATCTTTGCATCAAAGACAGAGTCCAATGGCTGTGTTGCCCATTTGGTGGTAAAGCTAGAATTGAAAGTGGGTAAGCTTTTCTACAATAGCAAGGAATGATCTTGGATCAGATGTAGAATCCATGTGGGTGGAGGTAAGAAATAGAGGAAGGAGACATTAGTGGGAGTAGCTATGCTGTAGGATGGATAAATCCTGATGGGGGGCATTTTGTTAAAAATGGTGACTTCAATCTTTATGTGGATTGGGGAAATCAAATTGGTAGAGGTAAGTGTACTCGTCCCTAGAACAATATGCTGCGGATACAACCAGGATCGGGTATTTTGGATCTGGTAATTTTTGAGTGAAGCAGTGATCACATTGTAGGATTTGGCTTCTAGTTGAGAGAGAAACTTTAAGGTTAACTATGGAACAATTAAGAATTGACTGGGCAAGTAATTAATGACTTGCAACAAAGATGTATCCCAGTGAGGAAGAAGGCTTCTACTCCAGTCTTGCATGCCCCTCTACCACTTGAAGCAAGAACTGAAGTTGGCACACAGCCAAATCTCCATTCGCAGCAGCAGGACTGGAAATTCTGACCAGTGTTTTCTTTCACCTTTAGTGTGGCAAGTTAGAGGATTGGGAGGCATAAAGATGACCATGAATAATACGGAGAATAAACAGTGAACTAGTAAGTAATATATAGGGCAGCAAGAACTAAATTTTATTGGAAGAAGCCAAAGCAAACATGGGTCTGATAAAGAATGAGATTGTGGAACCAAATAATGGCAGACGAGTAAATATATATCGTCAATCCTCATGGTAAAAGATCCAATACCAAATATACTAAATCCAAGGTGCAAAAGGGGAGGAAATAACTCAGTAGAGGGGAGGCAAAAGTACTAGGGAAACAAATGGTGGTACAGTGGTTAGCACTGATGTCTCATAATGCCAGGGACCTGGGTTCAATCTGGCCCTGGGTGACTGGAGTTTGTATGATCTCCATGGGTTTCCACCAAGTGCTCCAATTTTCTCCCAGTGTAAGTTGGGTTGATTGGCCATGGTGAAGCATAGGGTTATGAGGATGCTGGAGTGGACTGGGGCTTGTGTAAGGTTCAATGGGCAAAATGGCCCATCCCAGAGGATTGGAAAACTACCAACATAACACACTTGCTCAAAGGGAGGGAACAGGTAACTATATAGGCCAGTTAGTTTGACATGTCACTGGGAAAATGTTACAGTCCAAGGTTGTAATATTAGCATCTAGAAATACATAATATCATGGCTTCATGAAGGGGAAATTATGCCTGACCAATTAAAATTGAATTGGTAAGGGGAACTAGTGAAATATTATGGATTTGATATGTAATAGAGGGGGAAGTATTTGAAAGACCACCATAGTGTTGCAGGTAGTATATTATGGCTAGAGGATTGGCTAACTGATGGACAAGAGTTGGAATAAGAGGGACATTTTCAGGATGGCAACCTGTAACTAATGTAGTGTTCTACAGGGATCAGTACTGGGGTCATAATTATTTACTATATTTATTACCTGGACAAGGATGACACATCAGTGATAGGTTAGGGGAATTATTCTTCCAAAAGTTGCAGCAGAGGGATTTGGAGGTGCCTGTACATCACAAAGCTGGTATGCAAGTTCAGCAGGTGAGGGAAGGCAAATGGAACGTTGGTCTTTGTTTCAAAGAGAATGGACATCTTACTAAAATTACACAAGGCATTAGTTCGGCCACACCTGGAATACGGAATAGTTTTTTCCCCTTTGTCGAAGGAAAGATATTCTGACATTGGAAGCAGGCCAGAGAAGGTACACTAGGCTGATCCTGGGTATGGAGGGATTTGTTTTGAGGGTGGGACTGTACTCACTGGAGTTTAGAAGAATGAGGTGACCTTGTTGGGGGAGGACCGACTAGATGCCGAGAGGTCATTTCCTCTGATCCTACACTCTCCCACAAGAGGATATTAAACTAGACAATGCAGAGAAGATTTATTAGGATGCTACCAGGACTTGATGGATTGAGTTATAAGGAGAGGCTGGATAGACTGGGACTTTTTTTCCTCGAGTGTAGAAGGCTGAGGGGTGATCTTATAGAGGTCTATAAAATAATGAGGGGCATAGATCAGCTAGATAGTCAATATCTTTTCCCAAAGGTAGGGGAGTTTAAAACTAGAGGGCATAGGTTTAAGGTGAGAGGAGAGATACAAAAGTGTCCAGAGGGTGGTGAGTCTGGAACAAGCTGCTAGAGGCTATTGTAGAAGTATGTACAATTGTCTTTAAGCATTTAGACCATTACATGGGTTTAAAAAAAACAAAGAAAATTACGGCACAGGAACAGGCCCTTCAGCCTGCCAAGCCTGCTTGACTGAACTAAAACCCTCTACCCTTCCGGGGACTGTATCCCTCTATTCCCATCCTATTCATGTATTTGTCAAGACACCACTTAAGTCACTATCGTATCTGCTTCCACTACCTCCCCGGCAGCATGTTCCAGGCACCCACTACTGTTTTTAAAATAAAACTTGCCTTGTACATCTCCTCTAAACCTTACCCCCCGCACCTTAAACCTATGCCCCCTAGTAATTGACTCTTCCACCCTGGGGAAAAAGCTTTTGACTATCCACTCTGTCCATGCCCCTCCAATCTTGTAGTCTTCTATTAGGTTGTCCCTCAACCTCTGTTCCTGTGAGAACAAACCAAGTTTCTCCAACCTCTCCTCATAGCTAATGCCCTCCATACCAGGCAACATCCTCCACATCCTTCTAGTAGTGTGGTGACCAGAATTGAACACTATATTCCAAGTGCAGTCTAAGGTTCTATAAAGCTGCAACATGACTTGCCAATTTTTAAACTCAATGCCCTGGCCGATGAAGGCAAGCACGCTGTATGCCTTCTCGACCACCACCTCCACCTGTTTTGCCACTTTCAGTGACCTGAAAACCCAGATCCCTCCACCTATCAATACTCTTAGGGGTTCTGCCAATTACTGTATATTTCCTGTCTGTATTAGACCTTCCAAAATGCATTACCTCACATTTGTCCAGAAAAAACCAATAGCTTCTTGGTCGTCAGACTTCTAATTCCAGATTTATTGAATTCAAATTTTCTATCCGCCATGGTGGGACTTGAACTTGTGTTCCCAGAGCATTAGTCAGGGTTACTAACCCAGTGACAATACCACTGTGCCACCACTGCCCTACTGGGTACAGAAGGATATGGGCCAAACACAGGCAATTGGGACTAAGTGGTAGAAACTGGGTGGTATGGACAATTTGGGCCAAAGGGCCTGATGTGCTACCCTTGTCCTTTAAAGATAGTGGAAGTCATGGCTTTGAGAGGTACTATTGGCCACCTTCCCCTCTAACCATCCCACTAGCTCTTTCAGTCTTACTCCATGGTATACTTTACCTCACTGGGGTAGTAAGGTGATGTGGAGATGCTGGCGTTGGACTGGGGTGAACACAGTAAGAGTTACTCTTACTGTAGTAAGGTGAGACAGGAAATTAAACTGCACTAATTGCTTGCCAATGCAGGGAATTTTCATCACTGTACAGCTGGCATTAAGCCTGACTGAATTCCATTCAGGCTAATCCCTTAAACCCATTGCTGAGTCGTATAGCTGGCAATCTCAGTGATTTGCAGGTTGGAATGAGGAACGTTGGAATAAATCCAGTGCTTCTGGACTATGGAGGGGAAATTCAACCCAAACTTGAAGTCATTCACACTGCTCTAATGTTTTCTGAAGATGGAATTGGGCCTGGGTTCTGTTACTTCCTCCATCACAATGTAAAGGTTATGATCCTGGATTAATAATCTAGAGAATGTGGAGTTCAAATCCCACCAAAAGCAATTTGAATTCAAGTGACCGAGGGAAGGAGACCTCCGGCCTATAGATGACTCCAATTTTACGCAATGTGATTGACTCATAATTGCCCCCACTTCAAGCCTCTTGGTTATAAACAGGAATGTGGTAAATTCCAACCTTCACAACAATGCTTGAGTCTAAGTTTAAAGAAAAGTTAGAGTTACTGATTCTTAATGACTACTAAATCCAAACACCAGTCTCTGTCTTCAGACATGTGGAGGAAAATGTAATCCAGCAAAATCAGAGTCTGAAAATCAACAGACTATTTTATTAGGGATGAGCCCAATCCTGTACTTACTCAATATCCAATCTTTCTAACTAATATCATTGGCTACCCATCAGGAATGAGCATTCCAGGTGCTTGCCAGCTTAAATCTATGATCTGGTGGTCCAAATGCCACTGGAACCAGCTGAACGGAGCCAAGAGAATTCTCTGCTCAACGTGCATCTTTCCCCTCACCTGCAACATGCGGTACTTGTGTGCTAGATCCACATTGGTCCTTCCTTTCTGGAATGGGTATGACCAAAGAATAGAATTCCAGTGGTACCCCATTTTCTTCACCCCTTCTACAAGGTAGCTAACTTCCTTTTCTGTGAAATTCTTGCGCCGTCGCCGCCTTTTTGTCTTTTGTTTTGTTCTCGATGCATATTTACAGATGTCTGAATGCTAAAACAAAAGAGGGACAGGTTGGTGCAAAAGAAAAACCCTAACATCAATAGCACACACACTCTGCTTGGTAAATATTGTCCAACGTGCTGCTGAGACGCAGTCTGGATGGTTATAAATTAAAGTCCTGTTCTCGGACTGGAACACGTGCTGATAACAGTCCTGAAGGAATGCCATCATTCAGGTGAAACATAACACTGGCTCCATCTACAAGGATGTTCAAAAACCCGTAGTGTGGTTTAATGAGAGAGCAGCAAGAATATAAAAACTAATAGGTGGCTGATCTTTTTGTGGACTCAGCTCCACTTACCCGCCGCTCACCATAACCCTTAATTCCTTTACTGTTCAAAGATTTATCTAACCTTGCCTTAAAAACATTCAATGAGGTAGCCTCAACTGCTTCACTGGGCCGGAAATTCCACAGATTCGCAACCCTGAAGAAGTTCCTCCTCAACTCAGTCCTAAATCTGCTTCCCCTTATTTTGAGGCTATGCCCCCTAGTTTAGTTTCACCCACCAGTGGAAACAACTTCCCTGCTATCTTATCTATTCCCTTCATAATCTTATGTTTCTATAAGATCGCCCCTCATTCTTCTGAATTCCAATGAGTATAGCCCCAGTCTGCTCAGTCCCTCCTCATAAGCCAATCCTCTCAACTCCAGAATCAACCTAGTGAATCTCCTCTGCACCCCCTCCAGTGCCAGTATATCCTTTCTCAAGTAAGGAGACCAAAACTGTACACAGTACTCCAGACGTGGCCTCACCAGCACCTTATACAGCTGCAACATAACCTCACTGTTTTTAAACTCCATCCCTCTAGCAATGCAAGACAAAATTCCATTTGCTGCCTTAATTACCTGCAAACCAACTCCTTGACATTTTTGCACAAGGACACCCAGGTCCCTCTGCACAGCAGCATGCTGCAATTTTTTACCATTTAAATAATAGTCCATTTTCCTGTTATTCCTACCAAAATGGATGACCTCACATTTACCAACATTGTACTCCATCTGCCAGACCCTCGCCCACTCACTTAGACTATCTATATCCTTTTGCAGACTTTCAGCGTCCCCTGCACACTTTGCTCTGCCGCTCAGTGTCATCTGTGAATTTTGATACACTATACTTGGTCCCCAACTCCAAATCATCTATGTAAATTGTAAACAATTGCTGTCCCAATATTGATCCCTGAGGCACACCACTAGTCACTGATCGCCAACCAGAAAAACACCCATTTACCCCCACTCTTTGCTTTCTGTTAGTTAACCAATCCTCTATCCATGCTACTACATTACCCGTAACACTGTGCACCTTTATCTTATGTAGCAGTCTTAGGTGCGGCACCTCGTCAAATGTCTTCTGGAAACCCAGATACACCACATCCACAGATTCCCCATTGTCCACTGCACATGTCATGTTCTCAAAGAATTCCACCAAATTAGCCAAACATGATCTGCCCTTCATGAACCCATGCTGCGTCTTACCAATGGCAAGTTCTTCTTCCTTCAATCAATACCATCAACCAGTGTGTTTGCTCTTTCACTCATTTGGCATTTGAGATTGGTTACCATGTTCATCAATGGTAACTGTACCCTGAGGATGGATTAAAATGGTTTTAAAGGTAAGTTCTTTAGTGATTGGAGTGTGGGATGCACTAATCGGTGAGTCTAGTTTAAGTTGCTGGTAGGAACGTTTGATTTCTGGGCTGAGAGAAGGGTGAGGGAAGTAAATCAGCCATCATTCTTAACTGTTATCTGGTGAAGCAAGTGGTTGAACAGGATAGCCCGGCTGAATGTAGAGTCACTTGCTCAGAGATTATAGATGCAAAACCCATGCCGTTTGCTAATCTGTGGGATTTGTGATGACCAATATCCGGAACTTTTACTTGGGCCTTCCTGACTTTAGCAAATCATGGCAGGTTTACCTTTTGGGCTGTAACCAGTGATTAGCAACTAATGGTGTTGCAGATCTCAGTTCAAGGTCAAATAATTAAAATGATGTATCAAGATGCACCGCACCGTTGGCCACCCAAACATGCCACAGTCGCTCAGTTTATCCAGTGAGTAGTTTTTAATCATTCATGGGATGTCGGTGTCACTAGCTGTCCAGCATTTATTGCCCACCCCTAGTTGCCTGGGGACAGTTGAGAATCAACCACATTGCTGTGGCTCTGGAGTCACATGTAGGCCAGACCAGGTAAGGATGGCAGCTTTCCTTCCCTAAAGGACATTATTTCAACCTTACGGAGCAGTCAGGTAAAGTACCAGGGCGCACATCAACATTATTGAGCAAGCAGAGAATTCTAGAACCAGGGACATAGATTCAAGATAAGTGGCAGTAGGTGTAGAGGGGCATGAGGAAGAACTTTTATACACAGAGGGTGGTGGGGGTGTCTGGAATTCGCTGCCCGAGTTGGTGATGGAGGCAGAGACCCTAAACTTTTTTTAAAAAGTACCTGGATCTGCACCTTAATTGCTGTAAACCGCTAGGTGCAGGAAGGTGGGATTAGCAAGGGAACTGGGTGTCCTCTGGCTGGAATGGACAAGATGGGCCGAATGGCCTCCTGTGCTGTTACTTTTCTATGGTTATAAGTGAAGTTACAAGATATGGCAAATGTCACATTTTTAAGTCTGTTTTGCCGGAAATGTCATGATGTGGAGATGCCGGCGTTGGACTGGGGTAAACACAGTAAGAAGTTTAACAACACCAGGTTAAAGTCCAACAGGTTTATTTGGTAGCAAAAGCCACAAGCTTGTGGATTTTGCTACCAAATAAACCTGTTGGACTTTAACCTGGTGTTGTTAAACTTCTTACTGCCAGAAATGTGACAGACAGCAACAGATAAACGAGTATGATAAATGAGCCAGAAATTCAAAGCCATCTTCCACTGATCAGCAATAAACCTGACGTTATGTTACACAGCTTTCAGATTTGGCAATGATAACTAATAATAAATTTCACTTTCACATAGTTCAGCAGAATTGAGGAAGCATATCTTACTTAGAAATATTAACAGTATTTTGTGTTCAAAAACGGGTACGAGGGATAGGCCAGAAAACTAGTCTGACTTTGGTGATGGGCAAATTATTGGCAAAAAATTAAGATGGGATAAACTAGCACGGATTGATTGAGATAGGATCATGAGGGGCATAGTTTTAGGGTAAGGGGCAGGAGATTCAGGTGGGATTTGAGAATCTTTTCACTCAGGGTTGTGGAAATCTGGAATGCGTTGCTTGGGAAGGTCGTGGAGGCTGGAAGCCTTACAACTATTTGAATGAGCACTTGAAATATCAAAACATTCAAAGATATGGGATAATTCACTGCCTAAATTGGTGGTTAGGTAAAAGGTATCTGAAATGCTGCGAGGCTAATCAGTGGGATTAAAATGAGCAGCTAACTTTATTTTATTTTGGGCCAGACATGATGGGCAGAATGGCCTATTTGTGCATTTCTATGGTCAGGGTTGACTGTGATGCCTCAACAGGCAATGTTCCACATTGAGCTGAGGTTCCAGACATTTACCTTTGCAAATGTATTCCAGGACGATTGGAGAAAATTGGAAACACTGATTATCTGCTGACTCACCATTTGAGTTTACTCCACATTCCAGCCTCTAGCCTGGTCCGGCCTCACAACTACTTGAGAATTCTGTTTCTCCAACCTGCAGGTTCCCAATTTCCATCACTCATTGGTGACCATGCCTTAGACCCTAAGCTTTGGAATTCCATCCCTCAATCTCTCCACCCAGTTCTCTTCCTTTAAAACCTGCCTCTTAGATCAGATTTTTGGTTGTCTATCCTTGGGTGGGATTCTCCAATCTCGTCTGTGGCTGCCCCACTGCAGGTGCGAATGGAGAATTTGGTGTTCCAGCCAAAATTCTTGTTTGCTTTCAGCGGCACCGGAGAATCCCAGCTGCAAAGGAGGACGGAGGTATTTGTCCTAATCTCTCCATGGTGGCACAGTGGTTAGCACTGCTGCCTCACAGCGCCAGAGACCTGGGTCTAATTCCGGCCTCTGGTAACTGTGCAAACTCCATACAGATAATCTCCCCGGTGCTCAGGTTTCCTCCCACAGTCCAAAAATGTGTGGGTTAGGTGGACTTGGCTAGGATAAATTGCCCCTTAATGTCAGGGGGATTAGGAGGGTAAATATGTGGGGTTATGGGGATAGAACAGGACATGGGTGGGATTGTTGTCGGTGCAGGCTTGATGGGCCAAATGGCCTCCTTTTGCACTGTAGATTCTATATGTTGGTCAGTGTCAGAATTCACCTTGTGATACTGATACGGTATGTTAGGGAATACAGGCTGCCCAATGATTCCAGATATAACCAGTTAAGGCATCAATCTGCAAATAGGAATTCCCTTACCCTTCGCAATAAAAAAAATAGTAAACAAACCTTATTATCATCGAAAGAGTAAATATGATCCCTGAATGTGGATTGGTTGCAGGCCTGCGGAGTGCACAAATCTTTTCTCTCATCTGCCAGGTGTTTCTGATCTGTGAAGTAGATTTATCCAAGTTACTGTTTATCTGCATTTGAAATGAAGCACTTACTATGTATGTGCTGAGCCTCCAATGCAATTTGAGTTAGAGAACAGAAACAGCACAGATTTCCCGATTGTTACTCCTGCTTGTCAGTGCACGTGGACTTTGGTGAAGACAGATTAGGATTGGGCTCAGCTTTGATGATCACATTGGCACCTAAGGGTCAGTGTCCAGATTATCAAGAAAAACAACCAACTGGCTTAGGGAGCTGGGTATGATCAGCCAATATCTGGTGGAATCATCAGGTTCCGAGTAACATTTGCAGAGGCCTGGGAAAGATGGTTGTACGTGGGTGCATATGATGTATAGAGAAGGTCTATTCTATCATTAAATCAGATTGTGGCTGTAGTGTATCACAACTACCCTCCTTTAGTCCCATTTCTCTTAACACTGTTACTTAACAATCTATCACTCTGTTTTAATTTTTTAAATTAACCCCAGCCTTCATAGCTTTTTGGGGAGAATTCCAAATTTCCACTTACCTTTTGCTTAATGAACTGCTTCCTGCCATTACCCCTGGATGACCTAGCTATAATTTCAAGATGATGACCCCTGTTCTGGATTCTCCCATCTGAGAAGTTTCTATCTACCCTATCAACTCCTTTAACCAAATTAAACATTTGCTTTAGATCACCCCTTAGCCGTCTATATTCAACAGCACATGAACCTAGTCTAAACAACAAATTCTTGCAATTTAGCCCTGGAGGTTCCCGTCAAGTTATTCATTAACCATCCTCACTTGGAAATATATCGCAATTCCTTCATTGTTGCTGGGTCAAAATCCTGGAATTCTTGCTAACACTATACAAGACCACACCTGGAATACTGTGAACAATTTTGTCCCCTTATCTAAGGATAGATATTCTGGCATTGGAGGCAGACCAGAGAAGGTTTACTGGATTGATCGTGGGTAGGGAAAGATTTTCTTATGAGGAGAGGTTGAGTAGGTTGGGCCTGTATTCATTGGAGTTTAGAAGAATGAGAGGTGACTTTATTGGGACATATAGGCTTCTCAAGGGGCTTGACAGGGTAGATGCTGAGAGGTTGTTTCCCCTAGTGGGAGAGTCTAGGACCAAAGGGTATAATCTCAGAATAAGGGATTGCCCATTTAAGACAGATATGAGGAGGAATTTCTTCTCTGAGGGGAGTGAATCTGTGGAATTCTTTACCACAGAGGGCCATAGAGGCTGGGTCATTAATATATTCAAGTCTGAGACAGACATTTTTAATGTGTAAGGGAATCCAGGGTTATGGGGATAAGGCAGGGAAGTGGAGTTGAGGGTTATCATATCCGATATGATCTCATTGAACGGTAGGGCAGACTCAATGGACCAGACGGACTACTTCTGCTCTTGGGTCAAATTGTCTAAGGTGTTTTCTTTCAGATGAGACACAAAAGCAATATTGGTCAGTACTCTCAGGCTCTTCTTCAACATAGTGCCATGAAATCCTTTACAACTACTACCTGAGAGTGGCCAGGGCATCAGTTTCAAGTTTTTTTATTCATTCGTGGGACATGGGCGTCGTTGGCTGGCCAGCATTTATTGCCCATCCCTAGTTGCCCTTGAGAAGGTGGGGGTGAGCTGCCTTCTTGAATCGCTGCAGTCCATGTTCTGTGGGTTGACCCACAATGCCGTTAGGGAGGGAGTTCCAGGATTTTGACCCAGCGACTGTGAAGGAACGGCGATATATTTCCATGTCAGGATGGTGAGCTTGGAGAGGAACGTGCAGGTGGTGGTGTTCCCATGTATCTCCTGCCCTTGTCCTTCTAGATGGAGGTGGTTGTGGGTTTGGAAGGTGCTGTCTAAGGATTTTGGTGAATCGGTGCATTGCATCTTGTAGATAGTACACACTGCTCCTACTGAGCATCGGTGGTGGAGGGATTGAATGTTTGTAGATGTGGTGCCAATCAGGTGGGCTGCTTTGTCCTGGATGGTGTCAAGCTTCTTGCGTTGTTGGAGCTGCACCCATCCAGGCAAGTGGGGAGTATTCCATCACACTCCTGGCTTGTGCCTTGAAGATGATGGACAGGCTTTGGGGAGTCAGGAGGTGAGTTACTCACCACAGGGTTCCTAGCAACCTGTTCTTGTTCCCACTGTTTCATCTGAAAGCAAGCACCTCTGGCAGTGCAGCACCACTTCTGTGCATAAATGAACTTTCTGCATTACTTTTCGGGTAGCTGATGCTGCCTTCCAAAGGTTAGGGTGGAATGGTCCCCAACAGTCTGTTAATATTTGCAGCAGAGCACCCCCTCCACCCTTTTAGTAAAGTCTGAAAGACCGGAGTTGTATTTTGTTCCTGCAACAGGGTACATGGTGGAATATTAAAGCAAGGAATCTCATTTAATTATTCTCGGTTTAAAAGCAACAGAGCTGTGACAATCCAGTTACACAAATCAGTTTTGCAAATCGTGTTGCAGTTGTGCAATAGAAAGAAATTTAATAAAGGTTGTTTTCAATTAAATCTGTCCTGTGCTGAGTAAGTCAATCTCAGAAATTGGCCACCCTGAGAGAAGGGAAAATCGATCTGTGTTCCTACCCCTGGGCTGGCAGCTGGTGAAATGTTTTAACTGTGAACATTACGTGAGGACAGGATTAAACTACCAACATTTGGAGGGCTGTTTGATCAGGAGAACAAATCCAAAAGTCTATTTATTAAGCTGGCTATGGGCGGCATGGTGGCACTGTGGTTAGTGCTGCTGCTTCACAGCGCCAGGGACCCGGGTTTGATTCCCGGCTTGGGTCACTGTCTGTGTGGAGTCTGCACATTCTCCCCGTGTCTGCTCTGGTTTCCTCCCACATTCTGAAAGACGTGCTGGTTAGGCGCATTGACCCGAACAGGCGCCGGACTGTGGTGACTAGAGGAATTTCACAGTAACTTCATTGCAGTGTTAATGTAAGCCTTACTTGTGACAAATAAATGGCTGCTAAGTGTCTGACTAGTTTAGACGGTAGCATGTTTGTCTGCAAGCCGGTTCAAATTACATACTAGACCTTGCATAGATTATATATCTGGCAGTGTAACATTCATAATCTCTCAGTTAATACACTTTAGAATAACCGCATTCAGTCCTGGGCATCATGCATCAGAACCCCGACCCGAGCATCTTTAGACTGGGGTGGGGGGGAAAGGGGGTGGTTTAAACATATATCAATAATTCCAGAAATTTCAATCCACTATTTGGAAACAATTCTGTGCCAATTATACACTTTGGAGGAAATAATAACAAATGGGATTACTATCTCAATGGAAACAAATTAAAACATGCTACCGTGCAAAGGGACCTGGGGGTCCTTGTGCATGAGACGCAAAAGCCCAGTCTGCAGGTACAACAGGTGATCAAGAAGGCAAATGGGATGTTGGCCTACATCGCGAGGGGGATAGAATATAAAAGCAGGGATGTCTTGATGCACCTGTACAGGGCATTGGTGAGGCCGCAGCTGGAATACTGTGTGCAGTATTGGTCCCCTTATATGAGGAAGGATATATTGGCATTGGAGGGAGTGCAGAGAAGGTTCACCAGGTTGATACCGGAGATGAGGGGTTTGGATTATGAGGAGAGGCTGAGGAGATTGGGTTTGTACTCGTTGGAGTTTAGAAGGATGAGGGGGGATCTTATGGAGACTTATAAGATAATGCGGGGGCTGGATAGGGTGGAGGCGGAGAGATTCTTTCCACTTAGTAAGGAAGTTAAAACTAGAGGACACAGCCTCAAAATAAAGGGGGGTCGGTTTAAGACAGAGTTGAGGAGGAACTTCTTCTCCCAGAGGGTGGTGAATCTCTGGAATTCTCTGCCCACTGAGGTGGTGGAGGCTACCTCGCTGAATATGTTTAAAGCGCGGATGGATGGATTCCTGATCGGTAAGGGAATTAAGGGTTATGGGGATCAGGCGGGTAAGTGGTACTGATCCACGTCAGATCAGCCATGATCTTATTGAATGGCGGGGCAGGCTCGAGGGGCTAGATGGCCTACTCCTGCTCCTATTTCTTATGTTCTTATGTTCTTAATTCACAAAAGCGAAAGGTATTTCAGCATTATACAATGCAGAAGAGGCCCTTCGGCCCATCGAATTCGCACCAACATATGAGAACCACCTGACCTCGCGACCTAATCCCATTTAGCAGCAATTGGCCCATAGGTACATCAAACTTTTTAAAAAAATGATAAGCAGAGCGTGTATCTGCAATAAAACGAAGCCAGAATACAATGTTGTGCTTGAAAAAATTGTTTTTCTTTAAAACAATTAATGTTAAATGAACGAAGCATTCGCTGCCTTAACCAAGGATTGTGTCCCATCTGGGATGATGTAAACATGAAGTTGAGAGTCAGCTTGGCTCAGTGGCAACACTAATAGGAAAAACTAGAACCAGAGGGCACAACCTTAGGCTAAAGGGACGATCCTTTAAAACAGAGATGAGGAGGAATTTCTTCAACCAGAGAGTGGCGAATCTGTGGCACTCTTTGCCGCAGAAGGCTGTGGAGGCCGGGTCATTGAGTGTATTTAAGACAGAGATAGATAGGTTCTTGATTAATAAGGGGATCAGGGGTTATGGGGAAAAGGCAGGAGAATGGGGATGAGAAAAATATCAGCCATGATTGAATGGCGGAGCAGACTCGATGGGCTGAGTGGCCTAATTCTGCTCCTATGTCTTATGGTCTTAACAGTCCTCCCTGAGTTAGCTAGTTGTGGAGGCCATCCTCACAGGCACTGAGATGAGTACAGAAGATGCAGCCTTTTCTGAGGTGTATGCATGTTATTTCTAGCGTTTCCCACTAGCAGCTATGCAGTGGCACAGGGGCGCTTTCAGAGACCAATCACTGAGGGCGGGCAAGCGGGCAGTCTATTTTAGCCGTGTGTAATGTTAACGTCCTTTCAATAATGTCTCAGTATGTTTAAACCTTCAAGTGTACCTTTTAAAACCACCAAATATTTCCACGAGTGATTCAACTGAGGTCAGATCCCATTTGGAGCATTGTGAGCAGTTTTGGGCCCCACATCCAAGGAAGGATGTGCTGGCCTTGGAAAGGGTCCAGAGGAGGTTCACAAGAATGATCCCTGGAATGAAGAGCTTGTCATATGAGGAACGGTTGAGGACTCTGGATCTGTACTTGTTGGAGTTTAGAGGGATCTTATTGAAATTTACAGGATACTGCGAGGCCTGGATAGAGTGGACATGGAGAGGATGTTTCCACTAATAGGAAAAACTAGAACTGCAGGGCACAACCTCAGGCTAAAGGGACGATCCTTTAAAACAGAAATGAGGAGGAATTTCTTCAGCCACAGAGTGGTGAATCTGTGGAACTCTTTGGCGCAGAAGGCTGTGGAGGCCAGGTCATTGAGTGTCTTTAATACAGAGGTAGATAGGTTCTTGATTAATAAGGGGATCAGGGGTTATAGGGAAAAGGCAGGAGAATGGGGATGAGAAAAATATCAGCCATGATTGAA
Source organism: Mustelus asterias (assembly GCF_964213995.1). NCBI lineage: Eukaryota > Metazoa > Chordata > Chondrichthyes > Carcharhiniformes > Triakidae > Mustelus > Mustelus asterias. The sequence continues at coordinate 3,745,771 of NC_135804.1, read as the reverse complement.
TGGCGGAGCAGACTCGATGGGCCGAGTGGCCTAATTCTGCTCCTATGTCTTATGGAGGTCCCCAAGTGAATATTAAGTATTTGCATTTTCACAGTAACTTCATTGCAGTGTTAATGTCAGCCTACTTGTGACACTAATAAATAAACTTAAACAAAAAGCAATTTGAATACGAGTGGGAGAGTTCTCCCCTGTGTCCTGGCCATTATTTGAATTTCAACCCCAGATTATCTGGTCATTCCACCTTCTGCTTGGGAGGTGTTGCTGGATACATATTAACCGCCTACACACGTGTGACTACACTTAATAACAAAGTAAGTAATCAGCTGTGAAATGCCTTGGGAGGTTGTGGGGATGCAGATTCTTTCTTTCAAAACACAACTAAATCATGTACCAGTGAATTAAAACGAGTAGATAAAACAAACGCGTGTGGTACTCCCAGCTGACCCGAATTCCCCTGCAATCCGAACAAGCCAGCATCCACTGATGCTCCTGGGTAAACATGACCTACTGTCCTCTGTTTATAGAGAAACCCTGGAGCTGTTGTATATGTAGTACACTATATCACACAACACTGAGAGAAGCCATGAGAAAATATGACCAATGCTCAAATCAGAGAGGTGGCATCACTTAAGCTGCATTCAAGATTTTTAAAAAACACTTTTAGTTTAAGAGGACAGGTTGGAAAGATACTGCAGCTCAGTTAACATCTGAAGTTTAAATAACAAATTAACATTTCAGGGCAAGGGGCTTTAGAATTTCAGTTCTGATGCCACACCTCATCTGAAAGTGATGATGACTAATTTACATGTTTATAAAGATTTTGCTTTGATTTCAAATTTCCAATTTTTCTTTACATCTCCCATGGTAACCTCAGGTTTCACTTCACAATCATCTCCCTCAACCTCTATCCTCTCCCTCTCTTACCTGCTCCTCTAAGAAAGTTAAAGTTAAGTTAAAGTTTATTTATTAGTCACAAGTAGGCTTACATTAACACTGCAATGAAGTTACTGTGAAATTCCCCTATTCGCCGCACTCCGGCACCTGTTCAGGTCAATGCACCCTAACCAGCACGTCTTTCAGAATGTGGGAGGAAACCGGAGCACCCGGAGGAAACCCATGCAGACATAGGGAGAACATGCGAACTTCACACAGACAGTGACCCGGGGCCGGGAATCGAACCCGGGTCCCTGGCGCTGTGAGGCAGCGGTGCTAACCACTGTGCCACTGGGAATCGAACCCAGGACCCTGGTGCTGTGAGGCAGCGGTGCTAACTACCGTGCCACCGTGCTGCCGGGAATCGAACCCGGGTCCCTGGCGCTGTGAGGCAGCGGTGCTAACGAACCCGGGTCCCTGGCACTGTGAGGCAGCGGTGCTAACGAACCCGGGTCCCTGGCACTGTGAGGCAGCGGTGCTAACGAACCCGGGTCCCTGGCACTGTGAGGCAGCGGTGCTAACCCACCGTGCTGCCCTGCAAGAAGTGCAAGCAGCTCATCAATTTCTTTATTGTAAAGATAGTGACTACCTTTCAGCTGCCTCTGCTGTTTCCTCCCCATCCTGTGAAGCCAAGACTTCCCCACCCCACCTATAGCAGTCTCTTTAGCTTTATTGCCATGTTTCCCCCTCACCATGCTTTCCTCAAACCCATTCCATCCATGAGATCAAACTCTTGTTTCCTTAATCCAAACCCATCAAACTCCTGATCACCCAAATATTTCATCCTGGCACGCATGGCTGCTGAAATCATAAATGACTCCCTCTCCTCTGGACCTGTTGGGCAGCACGGTGGCACAGTAGTTAGCACTGCTGCCTCACAGCGCCAAGGACCTGGGTTCAATTCCAGCCTCGGGTGACTGTGCGGAGTTTGCACATTCTCCTTGTGTCTGCGTGCGTTTCCTCCGGGTGCTCCAGTTTCCTCCCACAGTCCAAAGATGTGCAGGTTAGGTTGATTGGCATGGTAAATTGCCCCATAGTGTCAGGGGGAATAACAGGGTAAATACATGGGGTTAAGGGGATAAAGCCTGGGCGGGATTATGGTTGATGCAGACTTGATGGGCAGAATGGCCTCCTTCAGCACTGTAGGGATTCAATGATCCCTTCCATTCAAGACCACACAACAATTTCCATCTCCACATCCTCCAAAAAGCCATCCTCTGTTCTATTATCATCTCGTATTTTAACCTTTCCATTTCCTTCCAAAGTTCTTCAACCTGTTCTTACTGCCTTAGCCCATGCCCATCATTCCAGTTTGCATCCTTTCATTGGGGTTTCTAACCTTTCCTCTAGCTGAGGCCAAGTACAATATTGCCTGTGACTATGGTTGGGGTACATTATTTACTCAGCATAATCAAGGACCCCATGCATCCCAGACATTTTCTCTTCCACCTTCTTCCATTGGGAAAAAGATACAAAAGTCTGAGGTCACGTACCAACCGACTCAAAAACGGCTTCTTCCCTGCTGCCATCAGACTTTTGAATGGACTTACCTTGCATTAAGTTGATCTTTCTCTACACCCTAGCTATGACTGTAACATTACATTCTGCAGTCTCTCCTTTCCTCCTCTATGAACGGTATGCTTTGTCTGTAGAGCACGCAAGAAACAATACCTTTCACTGTGTGTTAATACCTGTGACAATAATAAATCAAATCAAATTACTCATCATCCTTGACCTCATTCACAGACTTGGGATTATCTTCCAGATATAGACACCCAATTCTACTTCACCACCACTCCCAACTTCATTCCTGTAACTGTGTTTATCACATTGCTTTCCGACATCCAGCCTTTGACAGCCCACAGTTTCATTCAGTTAAACGTTTGAACACTGGATCAATTGCATGTGGCCCTCGCAACAAAAACCATTTCCTCATCATTACTTTCCATTCCTCATCCCTGACCACTGAGTAGGGTTGAACCTGACTGTTAGCAACATTGGCATCATATTTAACGCCAAACGAAGGTTCTGAAACCACATCCTTGCCATCACAAAGACTGCGTTAATCCACTCCTGTAACATTGTTCACTTTTAGCTCTATCTCTAGATTGGACTATTCCAACACAAAACAGAGAATTTTTGGAAAATCTCAGCAGGTCTGACAACCTTTGTGGAGAGAAAACAAAGCCAACATTTCAGGTTTGGATGACTCGTTGTCAGAGTTCTATATTCCGATGCTCACCTGGCCAACCTCTCAGCAACCACCCTCTGTAAACTTTAACTCACCCTAAGCCAACAACTATCACCTTTGACCTTGCTGAACGATACTGGATTCCTGTCTGGATTTAAAATGTTTTTTACTTAAGTCTCCTCATGGCCATATTCCTATCTACTTCTAGTACCTCCTCCAGTCTTACATCTCTGCCCAAAGCTTTCCATTGCTTCTCTCTGGTCTCTTATGTATTACATCTTTATTTATCCCGTCATTGTAAGCAGCAATTTCTGCATCTCCAGCCTTTTTCTCTGGAATTCCCTCCATAACCCCTGCCTCCTCACCCACCACCCTCAGCTTTAACACCCTTTGCAAAACCCACTGCTTTGTCTAATTTTTTTGTAAAGTTTGAAAAGTTTATTTATTAGTCACAAGTAAGGCTTACATTAACACTGCAATGAAGGTACTGTGAAATTCCCCTGGTCGCCACATTCCGGCGCCTGTTCGGGTCAATGCACCTAACCAGCACGTCTTTCAGAATGTTGCAGGTAACCGGAGCACCCGGAAGAAACCCATGCAGACACGGGGAGAACGTGCAAACTCCACACAGACAGTGACTCAAGCCAGGAATCGAACACAGGTGCTGTGAAGCAGCAGTGCTAACCACTGTACCACCATGCCGCCCCTTAATATCAACTTTGAGTCAATGTCCATTTTAATTCCTTACATTTCTGTGAAATGCCTTGGAGAGTTTTTCTATGTTAAAATATTCTAAGATTGCAAGTCGCTGCTTCATAGAATCATACAGCACAAGGAGACGGTGTAGCCCATCGTGCCCACGCTGGTTCTTTGGAAGAACCATCCAATTATCCTTTGCTCCCTCCCTGTACTGATACAAGTTATTCCTTTCTAAGTATATGTGCAATTCCCTTCAATTTATATATTTTTTAACTTTTTAGATGTCTCTGGAGAGGGTTGAAATCAAACCTTTGGAGATTCAAAGGCCAAGCTCAGCTATGAATGCCAAAGCACTACTCTGCGCACAGATGATCAGAATGACAGTGAGTCTGACTCAGCCCTGAAGGAGCTTTGAAGTCACATAGCATTACATTGCCCATCAAGTCTTCACCAATCATCTCAGAACATCAGGCCAGTATTTCTGTTCAGCCTGTGACGCTCGAGACTAGCTGAAAGGCAAACACTGCAGGTGCAAATATCTCCTGAACAGCACATTTAGAGAAAAATCCAACATGGGCATTCGACTCTGTTAAAGGGACTATATTAGTGCAAGATATGTGTGAGAAACTGAGAAACGTTCGGGCAAACCAGTACTCAAAGGGATGTGACTCAAGTCCATTAGTCAGAACCAATTTAGAGCATTGCAGCGATTTCAATCTTTCATCTTGGCTCTAAGTTTAACAGTGTGTATTCTGCATTATGTATTCTGCATAATATATAGTTGTTGTTGACTAGGATTCTCTAAAACATGCTTGTTCAACGCGCGGCCTGTGAGCCACTACATAGCCCAGCAGGCCTCTATCCACACACGGACCCTATGTTCAAAAGGTGAATTTGAAGATTCTTCAAAGAAGTGTTCCTCCAATCACAGGCTTTTGCTGTTGCCAAAATCACGTAGTGAGCCAAACAGCAGTAAAGACGAGACAGAATCAGTCTCTGATTGGAGGAGCAGCTTTCTTCAGCCTAAAGAAAGGCCAGAAAATATGGCACGACTGCAGTGGTGAGTCTGCTGGGGAGGGAGGGAGGTTTTCAGGGTGGGCAAGAGTCAAAGTGGCTGCTGAACGGTGTAAGTGGCTGCCAAAATGGCTGGCAAGCGGGAAAGTGGAGGCTGTGTGGGACCAAGTAGGGGAGCAAGTGAATGACCATCGGGTGGGGGCAAGCAACTGGCTGGTGGTGGGGAGAGGAACCGGATACTGCTGGGGGGTGTGTGGGAGAGTTTGTGTGTGAGCGAGCGTATGAGTGAGTGAGGCTGTGTGTGAGTGAGAGTATGTATCTAAGCGATACTGGGTTCATTCCCAGTCTCAGAGTTTGCACCCAACCTCACTGTCGTATGCCAATTCACTCACACCAATTCACACAGGGTGGGGGTGAGTGAATAAATACCGAGACTGAGCGTGAGCCGGAAATACACAATTTGACCCTCTAACGCTCTAATGGCCATCTTTATTAATTACTCATAATTTTAACTTATCAATTTATTGCTTTAACATTGCTTTATTTTTACTCAGCAGGTTGTTCATTTTCTTCATACCTCAATATTTTAATGATATTCATGTTTAATGTTGTGCCAAACCGTATCATTTTGAAATTTGCTCATTGGCCCCTTGCACGAAAAAGTTGGACAAGTCTGCCATTCATGAATCTAGCTGATATCGGTTGCACTTCCAAAAAACTTCAGAAACCAGTATCGATAATCTCTCTGACGACCGAGTGGGTAACCATTTGGTGAGGTGCTGAACGGCCCCAATTCCAAAAACGGGTTTCTTCTTGCTTTTTATTACACCACAGCATCTTTAATTGTCAGTGACCCTGGGATTGAGGAGTCAATAAAAGTATCAGGGTCCCTAGTTTTGATTGTGATCTAGTGATTGTTGCTGCATTGTGTTTGTGAGACGACACCCGATAAGGACATGGCTTTGACTCAGCCACACTGACTTCATGGTTGAACATTCTGTCAACGGACACTGTGTTGGTTCAAGCAGATATGTTGGCTCTTGGACAAGGCATAACTACACCAGCATGAGCTACCACCTTTAGAGAAAGCGACTGGAGGAAATCGGGATTTCAAGTGTTAGGAGCAATGTGAAACTTGAATTTTAATTTATATTTGTGTGTTAAGAAAGGTGAAACAGGGTTCTTGTTTCATTTTGAGTTCTTTTGTGAGCTGGGTAGCGGAGGCCCTGTCTGCATACACGCAGTTTTCAAGAGATTTTACTACCCTTAAAGTGAAGGGGTTAGATGTTTAGTGAATTTGGGCAGAAAAGATAGTGGAAAAACTGTGCTCATGACAGGGCCCAGGGACACATAGAAACACAAGGAAAGACAGAAAGGCAGTTCAGTCATTTTGTGTATGCCAGAGAATGGAGGCAGAAGTTGTCAGCTCTCTAGCAAGAAATCCTGCAAGACTGCTTGGGAGTTGAAGTAATAGTGAGTATAGATTGTGGTTTTTAGGTGTTTCAGGGACAGGGACAGCTGAGGAAAAGCATTTGTGAATGCTCCGAAATGCACTGAAAGAAAACTGTCTGCAATTGAGACAATCTGAGCAAGAAACCTTGGTATTAACTTAGTGGTAAATCTTCACTGGGGATTTGTGTCTGTAAGGGGTAAAAGAATAATGTGAGTTTAAATGAATTTGTTGTTTGTAGTGAAATTTTTCCAGCTACCGTGCTAAGTGTGACGCTAAGTGCTGCTTGCACGTCACCCTATCCTGACTAGTCCGCACTGGTTCCAGGTTCCCTTCCACAGGGTAATCATTTTCAATTTCTCATTTTCAAATCACTGCATGTTCTTGCCCCATATCTGCTACCTACTTCACCCTCAGGATCCACCATGCCAACCGTGCCTCTACCCCTTTAATCCGCTAATCCTTTTTGCACTCCCTATCCTGAACTCGCCCTCAAATTCCCCCTCCCCTCATCTAAAAGCCTTTATGAAATGCATCAGAAGAAGCACCTTTTGGAAAATCCCTCCCTCCTCTTCACAGTGTGTTTTTTTTTGTTTCTTAGCTTACTTCCATTTGTGAACTGAGTTTTTTAAGGAGTTATACAAGTTATTTCAGCAGTGGTTAAAATCTTTGGCAAGGAAGCAGTTAAAGTTTTTTTTAAAGTTTAAATTTTATTTATTGGTGTCACAAGTGGGGTTACATTAACACTGCAATGAAGTTACTGTGACACTCCGGCACCTGTTCGGGTACACTGAGGGAGAATTTAGCATGGCCAATGCAACTAACCAGCACATCTTTCAGATTGTGGGAGGAAACCGGAGCACCCAGAAGAAACCCACGCAGACACGGGGAGAACGTGGAATCAAACCTGAGTCTCTGCCGCTGTAAAACAGCAGTGCTATACCAGAAAACAGTGGCTATGTGGTAGCAATATTGTCAACTAAAATAGTTAAAAGCCCTGGTGATCCATTAGTGTTATTTATAGTTTCTGTCTTTGCTCGAAACATTTCATTTCCTTCAGCCAGCCAGCTGAGGCTGGATGACCACCTGCTCCCCTGCCATTTCACAACAATTCTCCAGGGTTCCATTTTAAATGACAAGTTTTTCTGCTACTAAAATGGCCCTCTATCGTGATACTAAACTGGTGAACAAACATGTATAAATTTGACACTTTTGCAGATGTTCCCTTTAACTCTTACTATATTGGGACATTTTACATGGTACATTTATAGCTAGCCTGCAGTAAGTGAAGATTCAAGGGAATTGCTTCCAAGACTCATTTAAGAGATAACCTCATCCTGACAGACTGCTTTCTCAGTTGGTCCCTCCCCTCCCCCCAGCTCAGTCAATGAAATATAACACGGTGCAGGCAAACTCTTGAAATGGATGTGAAAAATCAGAGTAACACAACTGGTAGTCTTAGGAGTTTTAGCATAGAGACTTTACCTGTTGGGTTTACATATCAAGGATTTGTGCCCCATTATCATTAGAGGTGCCCTCTTTTGAATAAGGCAATAAACTGAAGCTCTGTCAGTCCACTAGTTGCACTTTAAAAATCCTGTGTCACCATTTCAAAGAACATAAGAAATAGGAGCAGGAGTAGGCCATCTAGCCCCTTGAGCCTGCCCCGCTACTCAATAAGATCATGGCTGATCTGAAGTGGATCAGTTCCACTTACCCGCCTGATCCCTATAATCCCTAACTCCCTTACCGATCAGGAATCCATCTATCCGTGATTTAAACATATTCAACGAGGTAGCCTCCACCACTTCAGTGGGCAGAGAATTCCAGAGATTCACCACCCTCTGAGAGAAGAAGTTCCTCCTCAACTCTGTCCTAAACCGACCCCCCTTTATTTTGAGGCTGTGCCCTCTAGTTCTAGTTTCCTTTCTAAGTGGAAAGAATCTCTCCATCTCTACCCTATCCAGCCCCTTCATTATCTTATAGGTCTCTATAAGATCCCCCCTCAGCCTTCTAAATTCCAATGAATACAAACCCAATCTGCTCAGTCTCTCCTCATAATCAACACCCCTCATCTCTGGTATCAACCTGGTGAACCTTCTCTGCACTCCCTCCAAGGCCAATATATCCTTCCGCAAATAAGGGGACCAATACTGCACACAGTATTCCAGCTGCGGCCTCACCAATGCCCTGTACAGATGCAGCAAGACATCTCTGCTTTTATATTCTATCCCCCTTGCGATATAGGCCAACATCCCATTTGCCTTCTTGATCACCTGTTGCAAAGAAGAGCAAATGAATTTTCCTTGGGATCCTGACTCATGTTAATTTCATAGCTAACAACACCAAAGATTACATTGTTCCTGGGGTACAGAAATTGACCGTCACGTTTCATATGGGGAGGAGATGGCCTAGTGGTATTATCACTAGACTATTAATTCAGAAACTGCAAGTTCCCGTCCAAGTCATGCACCATCCTGACTTGGATTTATATCGCCGTTCCTTCACTGTTGCTGGATCAAAATCCTGTAATTTCTTTCCTAACAGCATTGTGGCAGTTCCTACAACACATGAACTGGTTCAAGAAGGCAGCTCACCATCAGTTTCTCAAGTGTAATTAGTATGGCAATAACTGCTGGCTTAGCCAGCAATGCCCACATCCCTTGAATGAATGGGAAAAAAATGGTCATTTTATTAAATGCTTTTTCTAGTCCTAAATTGACAATTTATTGATTTAAACATTTGTCCTAATCTCGGTATCTAACTAGGTAATATTCTAGATTTACCTCTTCCTTAGCTATTTTATTAATCTCTATAAATTCACCTCCTATGCCTATCTCCCTATGTTTGTCCAGTCTTGCCTCAAAATGCAGGCTAGGATCAGCTTTATGTTAATTTCCTGCACTTCAATCAGCATTTGAATATCCCATGTCTCAACAACAAGAACTTAATGCAGCTGCAAACTGCAGTCTGACCACCACAGCACAACATCTGAACACAACAACAGAGGAACAAGAGTAACATTTTTAACCCTTGGACTTGTCTGTGACCTAACTCTATATACATGCCTTTGCCCCATATCCCTTAATAACTTTGGTTAATATTTTAACAATCTATTCCCCCAGATCCTCTTTGAAGCCTCCTTGAACTGTCACTTTTTCTGACTTTTCATCATTTAGAAAGTACTTTTAAAGATCCAAAGCAGATGTCTGTCTACATTGATACGGTGTAACACAAAAGATGTTAGAAAATTGGTTAATGTGCAGGAAGCAGATATGGCATAAATGGGGCATTTTCAAGTTGGCAGGCTGTAACTAATGGAGAGCTGCAAGAATCAGTGCTGAGACTTCAGCTATTTACAATCTATATTAATGGCTTAGGTGAAGAGATAGAAAGTAATGTATCTTAAGTTTGCTTACAATACAAATCTAGGTGGAAATGTAAGCAAAGAGGAGGACCCGGAGTGGCTGCAATGGGATTATAGATTGGTTAAATGAGTGGGCAGAAATATAGCACGTGGAGCATAATCTGGTTAAGTGTGAAGGCAAAATACCGTGGATGCTGGAATCCGAAACAAAAACAGAAAATGCTGGAAAAACTCAGCAGGTCTGACAGCATCTGTGGAGAGAGAATAGAGCCAATGTTTTGAGTCAGGATGACCCTTGAGAGGCTGAATAAATTGTGCCTATCTTTGTGTCATTAGCAAATTTGGATATGTTGCTTTCTATTCCATCATCTAAGTCATTAATAAGGTGAGTAGTTAAGGCCCCAATATAGATTCTTGCAGTGTAGACTGATGAAAAGTCACAACTAGTCTACAATTTCTTGGTTTCCCACTCTTACTTAAGATGAATAGCAGACTTGCAATTTTGCAGTTTTCCCATCTAAATGAATGGTTCCTGAATCGAGAGATCTTTGGATGATTATCATTAGGGTATCTACAATGTTCTCAACCACTGCCTTTAAAATCCTGGGATGGATTCCATCTGGTCCTGGGGATTTGTCACTTCAGTGTCACTATTGTCTTTATTACTGTTATTTTGCTTACATTAATTTTAGTGAATCCATGGCCCTGATTCAGTATTAATTTTCTTGGGGTATATATTTCCAATCTATACTTTTTGTTAGCATTTTGAATGCTTTTCCTTTTAGTTTTATGTGCTCCCTTATCGCTTTGGCTGTCCATGGTTGTCTTTTTGGAAATAGAGCTTTTGCCCCTCATCATACTTCTGTAGGGTTTAATCATCTTTTATGATCTTTTTCTGATGTTAGTTGTATTTCTATTTCAAAGGCAAATTGCAAAGTATGATAGTTAACCTTATCCAAAAATTGTCAAGATATGATTGCTAAATAATGTGGTTAAGAGAGCTGTGAAAGGACAAAAGTAGTTAAGCGTTTGACAAAATTAAACATGGTCTGTCTGACACCTTATACTGAAATAGCAATTACATAGCATAAGGTATATATGTCTTGAAGTTTAAGGAACAAGTCATTGGGCGGAATTTTACAAGAATTTTTCTGTCCAGCTAGTCTGCAAATGGGAGAGTTCCAGATCCATTTTTTGGGTGAGTTTTCACGCCCAATCTTATGCACTCTGTCTCTGAAAAGATAGGCTAGTCAGTTTTGAGCTGGAGAAGCTGTGGGCGAGGCTTAACTCACCAGACAGTCTGTGGAGGGAGGTACTGCGCATGTGCAGACCTCTAATCCTGCACATGCGCATTAACAGTAGCAGGGATCTGACCGACAAAGAGAGAGCTGTCAGCCCCCTGGTACTGCAGGCAGCCTCAAACAGCAACCCCCACCCCCCCCCCCGCAATCGCAGTGGCCTGCAACCTGAGACACAGCCCTCACCGTCCCCCAGACCGATCACATCTCCCCCTCCCTCCCCCACCGATCGCATGCAGAGTGGCAGCGGGGACCCTCCCCTCATTGGCCCGTCCCCATTAACCCCGCCCCCCACAGCTCCCACTGCCATTGGCACCTCCCCTGACATTGCCCAATGGGCATTGCTCAGGTGCCCAGTGGGCATGGGTGGGATTGTTGTTGATGCAGGCTCAATGGGCTGAATGGCCTCAAATCTGAACTGTGGGGATTCTATGATTCCCACCTACCAGCTTGCCCTTAGGCCAATTGATGCCCTTAAGTGGTCTATTAGGTAGATAATATACCTTATGGGCCTCAATCCTTACAGAGGATGTTATCTGTCCCCAATTATTGAATCCCCTACAACTACAATATTATGCTTCTCCTCCTCCTTCTGCCCTTTTACATCAGCCTCCTATTTCAGGGTACTATGGTAAACATATTAGTTATCCTTCCAAGCATAGAACATAGAACAGTACAGCACAGAACAGGCCCTTCGGCCCATGATGTTGTGCCGAGCTTTATCTGAAACCAAGATCAAGCTATCCCACTCCCTATCATCCTGGTGTGCTCCATGTGCCTATTCAATAACCGCTTAAATGTTCCTAAAGTGTCTGACTCCACTATCACTGCAGGCAGTCCATTCCACACCCCAACCACTCTCTGCGTAAAGAACCTACCTCTGATATCCTTCCTGTATCTCCCACCACGAACCCTATTGCTATGCCCCCTTGTAATAGCTCCATCCACCCGAGGAAATAATCTTTGAACGTTCACTCTATCTATCCCCTTCATCATTTTATAAACCTCTATTAAGTCTCCCCTCAGCCTCCTCCGCTCCAGAGAGAACAGCCCTAGCTCCCTCAACCTTTCCTCAAAAGACCTACCCTCCAAACCAGGCAGCATCCTGGTAAATCTCCTCTGCACTCTTTCCAGCGCTTCCACATCCTTCTTATAGTGAGGTGACCAGAACTGCACACAATATTCCAAATGTGGTCTCACCAAGGTCCTGTACAGTTGCAGCATAACCCCACGGCTCTTAAACTCCAACCCCCTGTTAATAAAAGCTAACACGCTATAGGCCTTCTTCACCGCATCTTTAATCTTATCCTCACAGGTGCATTATATTTGTTGGATAGGATCAGTTTTTGCAGATGGTTGTTATTTGGGTTCCCCTTGTTCTCCACACCATTGGCTACAACAACCCCATTCTGAACCCGAACCTCTCCATGAGGTATGACTAAAGTTTGGAGTAAAATATTCAGATACTGCTCCCATTCCCTTATGTGTTGGAGATTTACCTACTAGCGCTCCAGCTCAGTAACTCTGAGCCAGAGAGATTGGAGATAAAAACATCTACTGCAGATGTGTTCATTTGAGACAGCCTTGCTATCTATAAACTCACACATACTGCAATCCAGTTACTCAATCTGCTCGGCCTTATCTTAGTCTAGATTATTTACAATATTAGTTTGTTCTAAGTTTTTTCTGTACTCGGTGGCACAGTGGTTAGCACTGCTGCCTCACAGTGCCAGGGATCTGGGTTCAATTCCAGGCTTGGGTCACTGTCTGTGTGGAGTTTGCATGTTCTCCCCGTGTCTGCGTGGGTTTCCTCCGGTGCTCCGGTTTCCTCCCACAGTCCGAAAGATGTGCAAGTTAGGTTGATTGGCCATGCTAAATTGCCCCTTAGTGTCAGGGGGATTTGTAGGGCTGATAAGTGGGGTTACGGGGATAGGGCCTGGGTGGGATTGTGGTTGGTGCAGACTTGATGGGCTGAATGGCCTCCTCCTGCACTATTGGGATTCTATGATTCTACACTCACTATTTTGCACTAAGGAGCAAAATAATGGAATATTTTCTAAATGCCTCTATTTATTTGACTACTTTCTAAACCTTACCAGGAATAAACTTAAGACTTGTCCCTGTCCCTGGGAAAAACAAGATTGGTGCTCCACTACCACAGGGCCATCTGATTCACTGCTCCTCTGTCTTGTATTCTACTCACTTTGCTGTGTAGTTCATCATTCTGTCAGTGTTGTTGATCGGTTTGACATGCTTAGTGCTGAAATGAATACGTATATGTCTCTTTTAACTTCATCCTTACCTATTTCAGCACCGTTCACTGAATTGTTTTATTTTTGTTATGTATGTGGCGTGTGTCACATAGACGGTGCAGTTGAAGTGATTCACCTGACTTGAGGGACCAGTGGGAACTGGGACTAAGTGATCACACCAGAGAGAGAGAATCCTCTCTCAGGCACCATGTTGTAAGCACGTAGAACTGGGCTCGGCCCCAGGGCACCCGTCATGCTGCGTAAACCTCCTGTATCTAAGTTTCTCTTATCAGTAAATACCTTTTGTTCCTAACACAGCCTGAAATCTCTTGACGACACCATAACAGCTACGACATAACATATTGGTGACGAGGTTGGGATTGATTGAATAGCATAGCCTGCCTGTGAGTATCCAGTTTAATTGAAGTTGGGAAAAAGGAATACCTCTTGGGCGAACAGACTCAGCGAAGAGATTCAGCGAGAGTTGTTAAACTACTCACAGACCCTGAGGGGCAGTCGAAGTACTGAAGCTGGTGTGGCCAGCGAGTCAAGAGGTTAGAAAGATATAAAAAATTAAAAAGGAAGAGAGATTAGCAAGGAAACAAAAAGGACAGGAGCGTTTGAAATAAAAGGAAGATATTTTGAGCTAGAAGAAAGCTGTGTTCCAGATTTAAAAAGGAGAAATTTTGGAAGTTTTAAAAAAGATATTGGATACAGTTAATAAGTTCAGAGGCTATAAAGTGGAAAAGAGGAGGAAAAGCCTTGGAGCCTGTGCAAGTCTCCCAAACTGAACAGAACTTGCAGGAGATCTGGGTAACAGCCCCTGCCCTGAGGAATTTCCAGCAGAGAAGTTCTGAAGCTTTTGGAAGAGGAGACGACCTCCATCTGTTTGCAAGTAAAGCAATTGAAAACGCTTTTAAAAAAACAGTCCCGACTGGAGCCAGTAGTGAAATTGGCAAAATAGATCAATGTTTAAAGAAGGCGAGAAAACAAAATCTCCAAGCGGCCAGAGAAAATTGGGAAAACTGCAGAAGTTGAGATAGAAATCTTCCAGCGGCAAAGAAAGTTAAATATTTAAAGAAAGAGTCCAAGAATGGAGGAGCTGTAGGTTCCCGCCAATATCCCAAAAGCACAGGAAAAGCAGACAGACAGAAACAGCTGTTGGCAGTTAATAAAAACTTTGACAATCTTAAAGCAGTGATGCATTTAAAGAGGTAATGCATTTAAATACAAAACCCATAAGGGACAAAAGACAAGGGACAGGAAAAACAGAGAAGACCCCAAATAGGGGACAACTCTAAATTGGGGTCCATATGCAAATGAAGACCTCAGCAGAGGAAATTAATACCTCAAAGAAAGAGGCAATGCTGGAACTCATAGAAGGTAATAAGCCCAGTAGCAAGAAGCAACGCCAGACTCAGTGGGCAATAAAAGTCCCCTGAGTACGGAAAGACCGCAGGAGGGCAACAAAAGAGGCCAAAAGTAGGATGATGAAAGATCCCAGGAGGGCAACGAAAGACCCTAAATGACAAAGTGAAGAGCTGAAAGCAAAGCTGAGTTGCATCCCATCCCTTTGCATTATAATGAGAACTTTCTTGAAGTTATGGCAATGAACTACAAACAAACAGTAAAACTGTAATCAGTCAGAGAGTAAAACAAGCCACCGAAAAGCAGCAAGAGAAAAAAACAGTTGGATAAACTTTACCAAGAACTACAATAAATAGAAAATTAGGTAAAAGTTTGTGACCCGCAATCTAGATGAGAAGCAGCCTAGCTACATCAAGGAAAAAACAAAAACTCGCACTATGAAAATGGTGGAAGTAGCTAGGAAATCTATTAGGGCCAGTAAGAAACAATACAACATTCACCAACGAGTGGTCCAAGGAACTGGAGTTAGAGCTTAAGATTTGATTTATTATTGTCACATGTATTAGCATACAATGAAAAGTATTGTTTCTTGTGTGCTATACAAAGCATACCATTCATAGAGAAGGAAACGAGAGACTGCAGAATGTAGTGTTACAGTCATAGCTAGGGTGCAGAGAAAGGTCAACTTAATGCAAGGTAGGTCCATTCAGAAATCTGACGGCAGCAGGGAAGAAGCTGTTCTTGAGTCGGTTGGTACGTGACCTCAGACTTCTGTATCTTTTTCCCGACGGAAGAAGGTGGAAGAGAGAATGTCCAGGGTGCGTGGGGTCCTTGATTATGCTGGCTGCTTTTCCGAGGCAGCGGGAAATGTAGACAGAGTCAATGGATGGGAGGCTGGTTTGCGTGATGGATTGGGCTACATTCATAATCGTTTGTAGTTTCTTGGGGTCTTGGGCAGAGCAGGAGCCATACCAAGCTGTGATACAACTATAAAGAATGCTTTCTATGGTGCATCTGTAAACATTGGTGAGAGTCGTAGCTGACACGCCAAATTTGAATAAAAAGATGTCAATAAAAAGTAAAAAGGATTGAGAGAAAAGGCACAAGCATAACTCAGCAACAAAGGTCATGGCATGGGACTCGAAGAGCCAAGGAAATCTCATGTAATGGATGCTATCAGTTTTGTGATCAGTGAGAGATCTGCTCGTCTCAGAGTGAAGCACCTCAAGGATTTGATCCATGGCGCTCATGTACGACATCCTAAACGATCTACTGCAAGAGTCACTGTACTGTTGAAGCAGAAATTAGAACAGAGCTATCAGTCACCAGATCCATATTGGGAATTCTCTAGAGACCCACTCTGCAGAGAAGCAGAAATTGTCTGGTATTTGAGGGTGCGAAGGAGAACATAGCAATGGACAAACCAAGAGAGGGAACACAATTGTTGAACAAGTTAGCCATTCAGAAGAATTGTCTCAAAAAAAGGAAGAAATGTTGCATGTAGAAGCAGAGTTTGTTACAATTATAACAAAAGGAACATATCAGTTCTGAAAACATGCAAAGCATGAGAAGGGAGAAATCGTTACCAAATGTTAGAAGACAATGTTGGTTTCACCTTGGAAGAAACTCAGAAATGGATAAACTGAATGGATTGCAAAAGCAGAGAATAGAATAAAGAAATACTCAGGTCCAAGCTGAAGATTGGCTGAATCAGAAAATGAAAGGAAGAGATTGGAACATGAAGCCACCCAATTGAAAGAGTTGTACCAGAGGGAACTAGACAAAGCAACTATTCAGGCAGAGAAGGAACCTGAGATTACATGCCAGAGCAAGATTGCTGAAATGGTCACACTAATAGAAATGCACAGGAACAAATATGATAACATGGTTGATGGCAAACACGCCGAATAGAAATGCTAGGAAGATAAGAAACTTTATCACATGATCTAAGTGCCAGAAATAGAGTCCAACCACCTTTCCTTTACAAGGGACAAACTGAGATTGTGCAAGAACTGCCAAGACATAAGACTGTGTTATATTGCAATGACAGTACCTGCATGCATTGTAGAATAAGTTAGTTGACAGAGAAAAGGACCAACAAAGGATTAGAGTGACACCATCCTCAGAGTAAAGTATGTAGTCCTTGGTCAGCGCATGGTCTAGACAGAACTCGGAAAGCAGGAAGCCCGTATGGAAGAATCTCACGCAAGACTATATTTGGAACTGTGCATTGTTGAAGCGTACTAGTAGAAGTGTAAGGTTAAATGCAACCTCAAGATCACTCCATTGAACAATTGCTACATCAATTTACAAATGTCTATCTTGTTTGTATAATGTTTATTTAGAATGGGTTGAGTAAATCAATTTCGAAGATTGTATAAGAAAGTTAAAGGGGGAGGGATGTTGTGTCGGTGGTGTCTCGTCACTTTAAGACAGTACAGCTGAAGTGAGTCTCCTGATTTGAGGGACTAATGGGAACTGAGAGTGAGTGATCACACCAGAGAGAATTCTCTCTCAGGCATTTTACTTCTGGAACCATGTTGTAAACATGTAGAACTGGGCTCTGCCCCAGGGCACCCTTCATGCTGCATAAACCTCCTGTATCTAAGTTTCTCTTATCAATAAAATACCTTTTGTTACAAACAAAGGCTGAAAGCTCTTGACAGCCACAACATAAAAGTTTTTCAACCCTATGAGAAGAACCTTACATTGCCTGAATTGAATGCTAACAGCAAATGGCTTGCCCACTTACAAATTAAGGTAGGAGGGCCACTGGAGACCTCAGGGGTGGTCAGCGCTATCCTTTTGTGAGTTGCCCTAAGCCCAGGAGGAGGTTCCATACTCAAGGTTACGAGCTATGGCCAACTGTAGAACCAGTGAATTTTTGGTGGTGACAGCAGAAGAGCTAAATCCTTGAGGGACAACGGTTGCTTTCTTCAGGATGAGGACTTGTGCTTTCTTTAAGCACACATGAGGAATGCAATAGGAGACCATCTTATTCATTCTTTTCCCAAGTCATATTGTCCGTTGAGTTGAAAATATGAGGCTCTTATTAGCAAATGAAGAAAGTACAGTACCCCAAGACATGGAGAAATGAGTAGAGGGCCTGCCTTTGGGCAGATCACCACTGCAATTAAATATGATAATATGTCCTAGACCCAACCATCTTCAGCTGCTTCAGCAATTCCATCATAAAATCAGAAATGGGGATGTTTGCAGATTACTGCACAATGTTCAGCACCATTCATGATTCCTCAGATACTGAAGCAGTTCATGTCCAAATGTAGCAAGACCAGGACAATATCCAGGCTTGGACTGAAAATGACAAGTATCATTCATGCCACAAAAGGGCCAGGCAAGGACCATCTCCAACAAGTGAGGGTCTAATCATCCCGCCTTTAACATTCAATAGCATTACTATCACTGAATCCCTCACTATCAACATCCTGGAGGTTACCATTGACCACATTAGCCTTATAAATACTGTGACCATCAGAGCAAGTCAGAGGCTAGGAATCTTATGGTGAGTAACTAATCCCCTGAGCCCTCCAAAGCCTGTTCACCACCTACAAGGCACAAGTCAGAAGTGTAATGCAATAATTTCTACTTGCCTGGATGAGTGCAGCTCCAACAACACTCAAGAAACTCAACACCATCCAAGACAAAGCAGCCCACTTGATTGCTACCCCTTCTGCAAAAATTCAATCTCTCCAGCTCAGTAGCAGCTGTGTGTACCATCTACAAGACGCACTGCAGGAACTCACCAAGATTCCTTTGGCAGCATCTTCCAAACCCACAACCACTACCATCTAGAAGGACATGAGCAGCGTGGGAACACTAACACCTGGATGTTCCCCTCCAAGTTACTCACCATCCTCACTTGGAAATATATCATCATTCCTTCATTGTTGCTGGGTCAAAATCCTGGAGTTCCCTCACTAACAGCACTGTGGGTGTACCTACAGCTCATGCAGTGCATCAATTCAAGAAAGCAGCTCACCACCACCTTCTGAAGGGCAAGTAGGGATGGACAATAAATTCCAGCCTAGCCAGCAATGCCCACGTCCTATAAAATGAATTTTTAAAAAATTTCCTTTGTAATTTCTGATCACATCATTCAAAGACATCTCCAACTTCCTTAACTACAAGAATTACTTTGAAGTGCAGTCACTTTGATATATTTTGGCAAACAAATATTATGTGGAGGATTTCCTCTGTGTTTTCTTATTTCTTTTCATTGATAGAAGGCACTAGTGAAGCTTGGAAACTGGTATTTTGTGCATTTCTCAGCTGAGAAATGCCATTGAAAGGTCAGAGGAAAAAGATAGAAGGGAATTGCGCGGGGGGTTGAGAGAAATAACTTCTGGGAATAGGATATCCTTTGAGTAAAGGCAAAATTTTAGGTGTAGATCTGAAGTTGGTGCTAATTCAGCTGAAGTGAATTGTAGCTGCTACTACAACTGGCCTTGATTCCTTGGGGTAAGGAGGAATAAGTTAACTTGGATGGGAAAAAAGGAGGGTTGCAGGCATGTTTGCAGTCACGCCCCACTAAGAATCAAGGACACCAGGAAAGGAAGAGACGTAGAGATTAAAATGGCAAGAACCAACAACTATTTGCATTTACTAGTAGTGGTTTGTCCCTCCACCCCAAGGACAGGGGAGCAGCCCACCCTACAAGGCAGTCCAATAATATAACTGAGCCACCAGAGCAATAAGATAGAAGTTAGATTAATAATGATGCAAGAGCACAGGCAACCTGAATAATGCTTTGAATGAAGAAAGCACTAACAAACTGCTGCTCCTTCACTGAAATTTCAGAAGTTCATTTCAGTCCATTTCACATCGGTCTAAATAATGCATTAGTCTCCAGAGAGCTGTCAATCAGATAAAGCCAGAGCATCTCAACTCTAAATGAACAGATCATTAGTGCATAACTGGAGATGAGCAAAAGAGTTATAACTGGCACAACCTCATCGGGAAATAACAACAACAACTTCCACTTGCAAAGTGCTTTTAATGTAGAAAAATGTCCCAAAGCACTTTACAAAAGTGTAATCAGATGTCTGAAATTTGATGTTGAGTCACGGAAGGTCATATTAGGAGGAGTGACTAAAAGCCTGGTCAAAGAAGTTGCTGTCAAGGAGGTTTAGGGAGAGAATTCTAGAACTTGGGGACTAGTTCGCTGAAGCTAAGGCTACCTATGATGGGGTAAAAGGAGTGAGAAACGCACTTTGAAGGTGCTAGCCCATGAAGGTATTTAAACACAAATTTGAGAATTTTAAATTTCTGATATTGGGGAAATGGAAGTTAGTTAGTAAGTCATCTAGCACAGCGGTGGTGGGGTGAATGGAATTTGATGCAGGATGGGATTTGAATGGCAGCATTTTGGATGAGCTGAACTTTATGAAAGGTGGAAGATGCAAAGCCAACTCCTGGATTAGTCTTTAAGTGACAAAGCTATGGATAAGGGTTTCAGCAGCAGAGCTGAGGCAGGGGCTGAGACAGACAATGTTAGAGAGGTGTAGGTAGATAGAATTTGTGATGGAGAGGAATTTGTGAGGCTGGAAGCTGAGCTTCAGGTCAAATAATAACAATGGTTGTGAACAGCCTGTTTCGAACTGTGGCTATTATCCAGGAGGGAATTAGGATTAGTAGAGAGTGTAAAGCATTTGCAGAATGGGCCAAAAGCAATGACTTGTGGTCTTCTTAATGTTTCATTGGAGGTAAGTGTGGTTCATCCAGAACTGGAAGTCAGTAAAGCAACTGGCAAAGCAGAAGCAGTAAGTGGAGGGAGTAAGAGAGGCCCTGGGAAGTCTGAGCTAGGTGTAAACAAGATACATGTAAAACAAAATGGCATCTCTTTGGCTGATGCTGTAGGAGAGCAGTATGTAAATGAAGACCCCCCAGGGGAGATGCTTGGGGAATTTCAGAGGTAATGGCGTAAGAGCTGAAAAAGAACTCATTGCTGGAAATGCTCTGATTATGATTGGATAGGTAAAACGGAAGCCTGGACAGACCAATCAGCTATTCAATGCAGGAGAGTCGTCAGAAAAGAATGGTGTGACTGACTTGACAAAAGCTGAAGAAATCACAAAGGATATCAAGAGAGAATGACCATGGCCAGTCATGGGTATGTTATTTGTGACTTTAATCAGAGCCATTTTAAGGCTGTGGCAGCAAAGAAAAGAAAGAGTGACATGGATAAACAGTTAAGACAGGGAGTTCTTGGGGAAAAAGATTAAGATTCTTCTGAAAGGGGAAGGCTGGGATCAGGCAGAGACAGCTGATCTGAATCTCAGGAACAAAATAATTCATGAGCTCCTCACACATCTTGTTGGAGGTGAGGGGAGAGGTGGCAGGACAGGTTGGTAGTGGGAGATGAAAAGCTAGAGGCAATCAAAAATAATAGCTGTAAAACCTGCAGAAATTGCTAATGAAATTCTCTAGAGTCTTGATGCTCAGAAACTCATTTTCACCAGTCTCCTCTGATCTTGGCAACAGCTGTGCCTTATGATTTTCAGTATAAGTTACCCTCAGTGGATTGCAGGTGTTAAAAGAGGAACTTCAGAGCTGCAGAACCACAGGGCCTCATTATCATAAAACAATCTGAAAATTCACTCCCCAAGTGTTTGTTCTACATCCCTTTCAGGTTGAATGGTCCAAACTGTGCCATGTTGGTATTGGCTGCCCTGATGGCAATTGCTACTACAGCTCTCTATCCTCTTTCCCCCAGTCTATTGGTTACCTATAGTAAGTCACACATTAATTAAAATTCCTACCTTTAATGATCATTAAAATTACAAAACAATCAATGAAATCCAGTACTACAGGAACAATTGTAAACTTTTTATCACATTTGTGCATTTTGCATGTGGGAACACATATCAGGAAATCTTGAGGAATACCTGTAATTTCTCAAAGCTCGATCGCAGTGAAAAAGATTGTAGCAGAAGCCAGCATTCAGAAAATCATTTAGAATTAAATAATAAAACATTCTCAATCACAGTTTGTTTAAGAAAATATCCCACCAAACACAGCTTTACAGATTTAAATAATTGCCCTGATTTTTCTCATTATTTACACAACCTTGTCCTACATTTGGTTTACATGGTAATATATCGCCTCTTCGCTGTTTGGGGGAAGCAGTAGCACCAGATGCAGATTTCTTCATTGGTGTCAAAAGACATCCTGCAAGCAATTTAAAAACATGGCGATAATCCAGCAAGTTGGATACATATTGCAAAGTTTAAGAGTAAGAAAGAGTTCCTTCAGCAGTTCAGCTTGTTAAAGCCCACTGCTTTTTATGACCAATACTATTGTGAGGCTAATTCGGAACACAGGTCAATCACATTGGGACTGGAGTCATATTTCCAATGTTTTAAAACTGAATATCAAATTGCCATGGTGGGATTTAAACTCACATTCTTTACATTAGTTCAAGTCTGTGGATTGCTACTTCCGTAACACAACCATTACATTACCGTTCCCTGAGAGACCTTCTCTGGAAAGAAATAACTTGCAATTAAAAATAACACTTCTTGTGTTTTCTCAGATATGTCTTAATGTGCTTTATATGCAATGAATTTCTTACACTTATGCAGACAAATGTACCAGCCCTGTGGCATACTCTAATGCCCCTTGGATAGCATTTGATGATGGGCCAGTAAATCCAATTGCATGATGACATTGGTAAAGAGAGGAAGGTTGTTTGAGAGACCTTTTTAAAAAGTATGTTCTGGGATGTGTCACTGGCAAGGCCAGCATGTGCTATCCATCCCTAATTGCCCTTGAGCTGAATGGCCTATTCGTCCATTTCAGTGAGCAGTTTAGAGTTGGTTATTGGTCTAGTCACATGCATGCCAGACCAGGTAAGGATGGCAGATTTCCTCCCCTAAGAGACATGAGTGAAAAGATGGGATTTTACAGCAATCAATGTGAGCTTCATGTCATCATTCTGAGATGAGAATTATTTCCAGATTTATTAATTGAATTTTAATTCCACCAGCTGCTGTGGTGGGATTTAAATTCATGTCTCCAGCGCATTAGCCTAGGCCTCTGGATTACCAGTCCAGTGACATTACCACTGCACAACTATTCCCCCTTAACTTCTTCAATTAGTGCTGATGAAGCTTCCATTTCATCAGAACAGACATACCTCATCCAAAGGACATCTCTGACAATACGACTCTCCCATAATATTGTACTGAAATGTCAGCCAAGACTTTCTCAGATCTTGGAGTGGAGTTTTAAACCACAACATTCTGACTCAAATGGAAGAGTGCTAATGTCCAATCTGTTCGGAACTCAATAGAGCAATTTCTATAGCTATCTTGACCGAGATCAGTTAACTCAACATTGGAAAGGAACTAAAAAATTTCTATTATGTAGTAAAAACTAAGTGTCGAGTATCGGCAACTGGTGACTCATCTCGCCATTCCAAATTTAATGTACCAGTAAGTCTAAACATAATGTTAATTGACACTTAAAGAAACAATGGGATACCATCTAATGTTACATGATTATCATTACGTTCCATTTATTTGAGCTTCTGCTGTAAATCCTGACATTTACTATGAGTGGCAATGCATCAATGGATCTGCTGAAGTTCAGAATTCATAAGTATGAATGTGATATTCGTCAGTGATGCAGGAATACTGTCCTGTATTTGGGAGAGTCTTAGAATAATACCTTGCGGAACCAATCAGAGAACAGTCTATTTTAGATCTGGTAATGTGTAACGAGACAGGATTGATGAATGATTTCTTAGTAATAGATCCTCTGGGAAATAGTGATCATAACATGAAGAATTTTGCATTCAGTTTCAGGGCGACAAATTTGGATCTGAAACTAGTGTCTTAAACTTAAATAAAAGAAATTGCAAAGACATGTAATCAGAATTGGCTATAGTGGACTGGAAAAATAGGTTAGAGGAAAGGTGGTAGACAAGTGGTGGCAGACATTTAAAGAGATATTTCATAACTCCCAAAAAATATATATTCCATTGAAAGAGAAAGACTTTACAAGATGGATTGACCATCTCAAGCTAACAAATGAACAATCTGGTGTCAGATTGAATGAAAAGGTATACAATGCTGTGAAGATTAATGGCTGGCCACAAGATTGGTAAAAATTTAGAAACCAGCAAAGGGTGACTAGAAAAATAATACAAAGGGAGAAATTAAAATATGAGAGTAAATTAGCGAGTAACATAAAAATAGATAAGAAGAGTTTCTACAAGGAACAACTAAGCTAGAGACACAGACAGTTCTAAAGCACAAGTCTCCAGTATTGCAGCCTGGATGTTGATGGGCCCCATAGTCATTGCTGCATCCAGTATGCTCAGCTGTTTCATGAGGGGTGGTGTGTTTGGTGGTTATGTTAATGGACCAACAAACCAGCGGCCCAGACAAATGCTCTGGGGACAGTATTCGAACCAACCATGACAACCAAATCTAGAATTTAATTAACAAGTCTCAGTAATTATCAACCAAAAGAGAAAATGCTGGAAAATCTCAGCAGGTCTGGCAGCATCTGTAAGGAGAGAAAAGGGCTGACATTTGGAGTCCAGATGACTCTTTGTCAAAGCAGTAATTATCAATTGTCATAAAAAGCCTAACTTACATCTGGCTTACATGTGACTCTAGATCCATAGAAATGTGGTTGACTCTTAAATGCCCTCTGAAATGGCCTACCAAGCCACTTAAGTTGTGTCAAATCGCTACGATGTCTAAAAGGAAACAAACTGGATGGACCACCTGGTATTCACCTAAGCACTGGAAATGACAACAGCACACCCACCCTATCCATCCTGCAGTCATCCTTACTAGCATCTGTGGGTTTGTGTCAAAGTTGGGAGAGCTGTCTCACAGGCTAGTCAAGCAACAGCTTGAGTACGTTCATACTCATAGAATCATACCGTACAATGTCCCATTCACCACCGTCACCATTCTTGGATATGTACCGTCCCACCCTGACCTTATTACAGCCTTGGTCCAAACATGGTAAAAGTGCTGAACTCAAGGCAGCATTTGGCCAAGTGTGACATGAAGGAGCCCAGGCAAAACTGGAATGAGGGGGAAAATTCTCCACTGGTTGGAGTTATACCTAGCACAAAGAAAGATGGCTGCGATTGTTGGAGGACAATTATCTCAGTTCCAAGACATCATTGTGGGAATTCCTCAGGGTAGTGCCCCAGGCCCAACCACCTTCAGCTGCTTCATTAATGACCTTCCCTCCACTATAAAGTCGGAAGTAGGGATGTGCATTGATGATTGCACAATGTTCAGCACTGTTCATGACCCCGCAGATAATAAAGCAGTCTGTGCCCATATGCTGCAAGACTTGGACAACATTCAGGCTTGGGCTAATAAATAACAAGTAACATTTGTGTTGCACAAGTGCCAGGCAATGACCATCTCTAACAAGAGAGAACCCAACCATCTCCCCTTGCCATTCAGTGGCATTACCATTGCTGAATCCCCCACTAACAACAATCAGGGAGGTTGCCACTGAAATGGAACTAGAAATTGAACTGGACCAGCCATTTAAATACTGCAGCTACAAGAGATTGGGAATTCAATGGTGAGTAACTTAGCTCATGACTCCCCAGAGACTGTCTACCATCTATAAGGCACAAGTCAGGGGTGTACGGGAAACCTACTTAGCCTAGCCAGCAACACCCACATCTGTTGAAAAAGTTTAAAGAAACACATGAAGTGAACTGAACTTGCTCAAGACTGGCATCTGTGATGATGGGGACCTCATGAGGAGAAACATTTGGCTGAAGACATTTGCAAATACTGAGTCTTGCCTTTTGCATCATTGATGATGGGATGTTCATGCAGCTTCTCCTCCTATAAATTGTTTACTTGTCCACAACAATTCATAACTAGATGTGGCAGAACTGCAGTGTTTGATCTGATATTTTATTTAGCTTTGTCTATAGCATGCTGTTTACCATGTCGTTCTATAATGGAGCATTAACAAGTTGGGACCTTATTTGTAGGAATGATTGGTCCTCCTGGCATGCTCTCCACAGTCCTTATTGAATCAAGGTTGGTCTCCTGCCTTGACGGCAATGATTGAGCGATATGCTGGGCCATGAGGATTTCAGATTGTGGTGGAACACAATTCTGCTGCTGCTGGGTGCTCAGTTTTGAACTGCTAGATCTATTCTGAATCTACCCCATTTAGTATGGTGATGATGCCATGCAACAGAATGGAAGATATCCTCAGTGCGAACATAGAATTTTGTTTCCACAAGGATTGCACAGTGGTCACTCCTACCAATATTGTCATGAATAATGCATCTGCAACAGGTATTTTGATGAAGATGAGTTCCAGTAGGTTTTCCTTCGTGCTGGTTTTTTCACCAACTGCTGCAGGCCCAATCTGGCAGATACGTCCTTCAGGTCCCTCAGGCTTGATCAATAATGGTGCTAACAAGTATCATTGAAGTTCCCCATCCAGAGTACATTCTGTGCCCTTGTTACACTCAGTGCTTCTTCACAATTTGCTATAACTTCCTGGCATACAAAGTAGAATGTGACCACATGGTCTAGGAAGCAGCGGCGAAATTTGATCCCTTAGCAGAAGAAGAAGGATCTCTAATCTGTCTTGGAGAAAGAAATACCTGTCGAGGGATCTTGTCTTGGCTGAGGCCATCTGCAGGAGAATAGATTTGGCCTTATAGACATTTTTTATCTCTATAAAATATTTCATTGCCATGCCAATTCCGGTGCTGTCGCAGTGTATCCACTGCGATGCTGCTGGGATTCTTTTGCCTGAATTCAGTGGGATGGATGGAGATTATTCTCTACCCTACACCAAACAGGAGATATTCCAGTCTTGTTGACCATGTAGACTCCCATGAGATCCTCTGACGAGATCCAATGAAGCATCAGTCCAGCATGAAAATTTTTTGCTATAGCTTCCCTTTTAGGGCCAAACATGCCCATGTAGACTATTCTCCTCCCATTCTCTGATTTGAGAGCACGTAGATTCAATGACTGAGGTCTACTAATTCTTCCTATCTCACATACACTGCTTTAGAATGTCCACGCCAGCTCAAAGCAAGAGCACTCATTTTGCCTATGGGAAATCTCCAGTGGTATTTGCAATGCCAAAGGGCAAAGACCCATGGTAAAAGTCTCCATGTTGTGCAATTACTCTAGGACTCTTCTTCCACTATAAGCTATGTTTACATCATGGTTTGCTTAACATATGGTCATTTCTACCATAAATCTAAACTGCTTTTGAGCCCAGAACCAAAAGCTGTAATCCAGTACCCAACAGTAAAAACTATACTTACTTTCTCTATGACCATCTTTTGTTGATGGTTTAGACCAAGGTATAAAATCTGTTTGTTGTCTGTGGAAATTTGTCATGAGTGACACAGGCTTTTGGACTGGAGTCAAAAGAATCTCTGAAAATAGAACATTATTATATATTTCAGAATGTTACAGACTACTTAAAAATTATGTCTAAAACTTGTCATAATCATGTTTCTTGCCCATCAAGATTACCTTAAGCACAATAACTGTGACAAAAGATTATGCACAGTTGCTGAAAAGAATTTCATAAAGTTCTGCATGCAAGGCAACTAGTTAAACTTTATAAATTGTGAATGAAGTAGTCATTGACAAATGAATTAAAAGGTTTTGCAAATGTAGAAGAAGAAACATAGTTCTTCATCTTGGGCTCAAGGTGTCCCAAAGCACTTCATATACATTTAGTTTTGAAAAGGAATAGGGGGCGGCATGGTGGCACAGTGGTTAGCACTGCTGCCTCACAGTGCCAGGGACCCAGGTTCAGTTCCATCCTTGGGTGACGATCTGTGTGGAGTTTGTATGCTCCCACTGTCTCTGCGTGGGCTTTCTCTGGTTTCCTCCCACATTCAAAGATGTGTAGGTGAGGTGGATTGGCCTTGCTAAATTGTCCCTTAGTGTCCAAAGATGTGTAGGTTAGGTGGATTAGTCATGGTAAATGCTTGGAGTTGCTATGATAGGGCAAGGGGGTGAGCCTGGCTAAGATGCTCTTTTGGAAAATCAATGCAGACCCGATGGGCCGAATGACCTCTTTCTGCACCAGTGGGATTCTAATAGACATGTAGGCAAACAAGAGAGGAAACCTGTACACAGAAGCATCACATAAATGCCAGAAACACCAACAAATAAATGGCTCGAAATTGTTTTTTTGCTATTTTTAAAATAAAGTTTCTGCCAAACCAAAAAAAGATAGCTGCTACAAGTCACGTGACCACATTACTGGCCCTTTGTTCTGGAAGCTACCAATAAGGTTAGAAGAGCAAACAAATTCTCCTCTTATCTTTGTGGAATACCATACCCAATTGTAAGGACATTATGATAACAAAAGTAGGAGACTTGAAGATCAAAACTCGTTATGCTGCAGACTCATTAAGCAACCAATAGACTGTTCAAGTCCATTTCAAAATGGGGCCACTGAGGTGATAATGGATGACATTGGCAGCTTGATAAGCTCATTCTTCTAGTGGAGTCAGAGGGTCTGCCTGGACAATGGTTTTCCAATATAGGAACCTCAATATGATGGTCACTCTTTCAAAAGCTAATGGCTAGGACATTATCAGTTCTGAAATTAAAGCCAATTCCAGACACCAGATAAACATTCCTTTCAAAGTCATCGTGGTAAAAGGTCACATGACTTGTCTGAGAAGGTGGTAGAAGGTGGAATATAGAAATTTCAAAATGTGAAACCTATTTCACATTTTGAAATCTCTATATTCCTTTGAGAATTGAGAACCCCTCAGTCTGGTGTTTAACATCCAACCAGTGAACCCCAAGAAGCAGAACTCCAAACTGAGCCTTCTCCTCAAAGTCTATCTGCTGGAAGATTTCCTATCAACTGCAAAACTGACCCAGTGTCTGTGTACCAACTTCATCTTGTGGTATCTGCACAAATTGTAAAGCGAACTCTAGAACTGCGGTCTTCAGCCAACTGAACTTGAGCTCTGACATGAAAGAACTCCTCACTTGACATTGACTCTGATAATCACGTGAACTTAGAGGATGACTTAGAGGAGGGGGCTGAAGGGTGGATCAGTAAATTTGCTGATGACACCAAGATTGGTGGAGTAGT